>NC_140637.1:25706943-26144443 GCF_057382275.1 Copadichromis virginalis | reverse complement strand
AAAAAACACGCACAAGGGTTAGGGTTAAATTTAAAAACTGTACTTTTGAGTTAAAATATATATTTATAATTTTAATAAATGACAAATTAAAAAGGCATGAACATTTTTTTTGTATCGAAAAAATATCGAACCGTGACACCAAAGTATCGAACCGAACCGAACCGTGAATTTTGTGTATCGTTGCACCCCTAGTATATATGTATATATATGTATGTGTGTATATATATATATGTGTATGTATATATATGTATGTATATATATATATGTATATGTATGTATATATATATATATATATGTATATGCATGTATATATATGTATGTGTATGTATGTATATATATATATATATATATATATATAGATATATAGATATATAGATATATATATATATATATATATATATATATATAGATATATAGATATATATATAGATATATATATAGATATATATGTTATGTATGTATGTATATATATATGTCTTTTCTCTTTTTCTTTTTTTCTTTTTTTTAAATCAGACTGATGTATTACACCTATAAATGAGAGAAAAACCTCAATATAGTCCCATTTTTCTCTCGGACTCTCTCAGACTGCTCCCTGTGTTCAGAGGCCTGCTGCTGCTCTGCCTACTGCTCACTCAGTCCACCCTGCACAGGAGGATTCAAATCAGTGTTCAGATTTGTCCCTCTACAAAAGACCCCCGTCCCCCGTGTCAGTTCCCCAGCGCCTGCCTGTGACACAAGGCTCTGAGCTGCCACTGCTGCACCATGGCTTCCTGCCCAGTGATCCGGGGCAGTGGAACATAGGGGACGTTTACGAGTTCATCTCGTCTCTGCCAGGTGGGTGATCAATCTGGTAACGCCTGCGTTCATCTCCAGCTGTGAATTTTTCTTTCTTTACAGTGCAGAAAGAGTCAAGTGTGCACAACTCTACAGAGGCTCTTCTCATTTATTCATAATTTGTTTCTATGGAGACAGACAAACTTGTAATAACTTAAACTGAACATTAATCTACAAATCGTTAAAGGCACTTAACTCAATCGATGACAACTAAAAATCTCAACCAGTCTAAATCTCAGTGACCTGAAGTTTTGTGAAAATCTTGTGAATTTTCTAACCCTGAGAGGAAGCCACTTAGGGGTTTCAAACTGATACCATTGGTGTATCTACTATCTGCTCTCAGACAAGTTCCAGTGTCAGTCATCTTGGACTCAGCGTCAGAATCAGAATACTTCCTCAGGGATTAATAAAGTTTTCTGATTCTGTTTCAGAGGTGAGAAGTTGCGTTTTCTAAAAATCTTGTGAATGCAGTAACTGGACATGACGTAGGATAGGTCTATCTCCTAAATATCTTGGCTGTAGCTCAGGTGGCAGAGCAGGTCAGTCACTAATCAGAAGGTCGGTGGTTTGATCCCAGGCTGCCTCCTGGCTGCATGTCAAATATCCTTGGGCAAGATACTAACCCCATGTTTGCCTACTGGTGGTGGTCAGAGGGCCCGGTGGCGCCAGTGTCCGGCAGCCTCGCCTCTGTCAGTGCGCCCCAGGGCAGCTGTGGCTACAATGTATCCCATCACTAGTGTGTGAATGGGTGGATGACTGAATGTAGTGTGAAGCGCTTTGGGGTCCTTAGGGACTACATTTTACCATCTTTGACGAGTTCAAATCTCAGTGACCTTGACCTCAAGGTTAGTGGTCAAGTTTCTGTAACCTTCTGAATGCAGTAACTCAACAACAAAGTCACCTCGGATTTTAAAACTGATACCAGATGTGTATCTACAAGGAGCTAAGGGGTTGCACTGGCAGCTGCCAGCAAGTTTGTTTTTCCAGTGAAATATATAAAAATGCCAAAGATGATACGGTTTGTCAGGCATAAAATAATATTTTTACACCACCAAGGTATTACCAAAGAGCCTTTGGGATGGTGTGTTGGGTATGTTCTTTAAAAACTCGAGATATCTGGACAAATGGAGGACAGAACAAGCTGTCTACAGCAGCTGACCAAATTTAAAAAATCCAGCAAAGATCTGACGCAGATTAAATTGATCCTGACTCAGCTGATCCTGTGGTTTGCTGAAGCCTCATCATCAATTGATTGATTGATTGATTGATCAGACTTTATTCATCCCAAGGGAAATTGGGTTAAGGCTGCCAGCCGTGCCAGCGCCATCTTACCCTTCTGACCTACACAAACATCACATGGGGAAGACAGGTCAGAGAGGTATAACAATGGTAAATACACAACATGAGGAAATACGAGGAGAAAAAAGAACTCCCCCCAGACTGAGCTCCAACAGGGAGATCAGTTTGAGAACAGAAAAAAAAACAAAACACCTCAGTGCATACAAAAAGCACATGACTATCAATACACCATAGAAACACAAGACAAGCAACAGGGGCGGGCAAAGGGTAATAGAGAGCCGGTGTAAACAGCGCATCCGGTCCTGCAGCATGTCTGCGCTGGTCCAGTCGACCGCCATCTTCCCCGGGAGGGGACAAGCATCGAAGCCGTTTGGAAAGGGAGGGGGGATGAGTGTGTATCAGTGTATGTGTGTGTGTGTCCAGAGTTGAGCTGAGACGGTGTCCTTCGCCCTGCCAGGCTAAGTAAACAGTCTTCCAGCCAGCCAGCCAGGTGGCCTTGCATAGGGGAGGAACAGTCTAAGCACCATCTGTTATCAGGGTGTTTTTGTTCAGCTCCAGCCTTGAGATCACAGCTGGCGCCGAAGTGGTAGCTGCATGAAGTGATGGTGGTTTTTACTTTAGTGCGAACAACTCATGTGAATTTCAAAGCTGTTCTAACAGTCCGACACTGGTCTCTCAATCTCCTGTTGGAGAGCCGTGAGCTTCTCCATGATGTTATCAAACTTACGCTCCGTGATGTTGTCATTCTGGGTGGCTGTAGCTCAGGAGGTAGAGCAGGTCACTTACTGATCGGAAGGTTGGAGGTTCGATCCCAAGCTCCTCCAGTCTGCATCCAAGTATCCTTGGGCAAGATACTAACCCCAAGTTGCTTTCCGATGCATCCATCGGAGTATGAATGTGTGTGAGTGTAGTTAGAAAGCACTCAGTATAGAGGTAGTGCTTGTGAGAATGGGTGTGACTGGGTGAATCTGGCGTGTTGTATATGCTTTAAGTACTCCGGGAGAGTAGAAAAGCGCTATATAAGAATCAGTCCATTTACCATCAGTCCATTCTTGTGCTCAAAGAGCCGATTCTGAGAACTCACGACTGCAGTGAGCTTCTCCAAGGTTTAATCAAATTTTCGCTCAGAGGTCTTATTCTCAGTGTTCTTCTCCAAGATATAGAATAGAATAGAATAGAATAGCCTTTATTGTCATTGTACAGAGTACAACGAAATTGGAGTGCCACTCCCTTGGTGCAAGTTTCAATAATAAATATAAATGTAAAATATAAAAAGTACAAAAAAAACAATCGTAAGTACTCAAACAATAGTATGTACAATATATACAGGATAGCAGCATTAATATAATGACAGTATGAATAGCAGCATAATATAATGACAGTGACGGTATGGAATAGGTTCAATTGTTTTTGTGCTTATTTACTACGGTGATAGCTCTGGGAAAGAAGCTATCCCTGAATCTGTTTGTCCTGGTTTTATGTGACCTGTACCGTCGGCCTGACGGTAATAGTTCAAACAGTTGGTTGCTGGGGTGAGAGTGGTCCTTGATGATATTGCCAGCTCTGCTGAGGTACCGAGAGTTTGCAGTGACCTCCAGGCTGGGCAGAGAGCAGCCAGTGATCTTCTGGGCTGTGTTGATGACCCTCTGCAGTACTTTCCTGTCTGCAGCTGAGCACCCTGCATACCATGTTGTTATGCCGTACGTTAGGATGCTCTCTATGGTGGCTCTGTAAAATGTCACCAGCAGCCTCTCCTCCAGGTTGTTCCTCCTGAGCACTCTCAGAAAGTGGAGACGCTGCTGGGCCTTTTTAACCACCGCTGTAGTATTTGCAGTCCAGGAGAGGTCATCAGATATCTGCACGCCCAGAAACCTCATGGAGTGTACCCTCTCCACACAGCTCCCGTGAATGTAAAGTGGGGCCGGGTCTGCTCTGCCCTTCCTGAAGTCCGTGTTGCGCTCAATGAGCCCATTTTGAGAACTCACCACTCATCCCATCGATTCAATCCCAGCGGGCAGCCTTGTGGGGTTTTGAACAGCCGATTCCGCTTTCTTTATCTTCAATAAGCCAGGGCCAAGCCAGCTCCGATCAACAAGAACCCTGTTATCATGGTTCCAAATAGGTAGATATCTTCAGCGTCTTCGATCGACAGTCCCGCCAGGCACACAACCCTCCAGTTCTGCCACCTGTCCATCGTGTATCCGGCAGGGAAAGTACCTCCAGGACACTCAGGCTCACCCGAGCCCAGACTTCTCGTTGAGAAAAGGGTGTCAATTGCATTCAGGGGCCAGTTGATCAAATCCATAATTCCTCTTTAGGTTTTAGAGAACGACAGTGAGAGAGTGTTCCAGGGAAAAGTAATACAAAAAACACGAGACTAGACAAGGACACAAGAGGCTAAGCAGGGAAGATAAGGGAGAGGAGGAGAAAAGTGCGACCGCCTTCACCAATTCAGACGCCACCAACCTTCCAGTTAGTAGATGACCTGTTGTCCCACATCTACCACACTGGGCTGGCTGTCACTTCCAGTTAGTAGCACAGGTCAACTTCTAATTGGAAGGTTGGTAGTTCGATCACCATCCTCTAACTGAAGCATCAGAGAGCAACTTGGAATTAGTATCTAATCTAATTAGGCAAGCTGAAGAGGGCGGTGATCGAACTACCAACCTTCCAGTTAGTAGATGACCTGTGCTACTAACTGGAAATGACAGCCAGCCCAGTGTGGTAGAACAGTCCCCATCAACAATAACTGCTTCCTGAGAGTGGCTGTTTTCAGGTCATCAAGCCACTGATGTAATGACACTGAGTATTCAGGACCACCTGTGTGTCTGTGTGAAGGGGAGTGAAACAGCAGTGATGGCTGAGAATATCCATGGAAGACAAAAGGCTGCATTTAACTGCAAAACACAAGTTTGGCTTTCCAAGTAACTTAAGGGTTAACCCAGGGTTTTCTGTACTACTAAGGTGGTTTACTCCTTAACAGGGTAAGTCGTCATGGTAACTTGTGCTGTGAACCTATCTAGCTCTGAAGCAGGTTAAAATCCAGATCAACAATCAGTTCTCCAGAAAGTAGCATCACCTGTCCTGGAAAATCTGCCCGACCTCTGTACACACACAGTAGGAGGGTTTATTGTTTTTTAATGGAGGTGTCTTTGTTTCCCTAATGAACGTCTGTAATAAATAATGTCGATGTTTAGACACAACTTCATTCTGCGACACCACGCCCAACATGTTGGCAGAACCTTCACTGTATATCAAAGTCATACATACATTATGTTTGAATTCTATTTTTATATTTAATATTTGCTCTCAAATCCAACACTGAGTGTGCAGCTGAGAGAATAAAAGCTGAAACCGTCAGATACAGGTTTCAGTTTAAAATCGGCTGGAAGTGCCACATTTACAGTTTGTTTTAAGCATATTATAGAGTTACTGCTGGTTGAATGTGTTTTATATGTGCAGCTTGTTAAACTGTGCTTTGCTAAAAAAACACTGAATGAATCACAAACTGTCACATTGTCACAAGAACACAGGACACATGTTACGATTACCTGTTCATTAGTTTAAAGCTTTCCAGTAAGCTTTAAACTGGATCCATTTAAAGATTAAAGTTGCAGAGCTCTAATGTTTAACCATCAGCTTAGGAATCAGCAGTGAGAGTGCACTCAATGTTAAAATGATCAACTGGATTTAAAATGATACCATTCTGTGTGCTGAATCACCACGTTAACAATGAATGATCGTGTCTTTTTTTACAACAGTGTTTCATTTTATTGACATGTTTTCTATGTTTCTTATAGATTTTAACACATTTCTAGTAAAGCTGTCACATGGATCATTTTCTGTGATCCATAAAGGCTGGTAATGTAAATGTGCATTTGAAGTGTTTTAAGTAGCAGGTCATTTCAAATGCAACATTTCTGTCAGCTGAACAAACATCAGCAAACACACAAACTGTGTGTGTGTGCAGTCTGTGACAGTGTGTTGCTAACTAAAGGTCCAGCTGCTGGATTCCCAGGGAGAGAAAAGAGTGTAACTTTAGTCAGAGATGGAGGAAGACAGATGAACAGGTTATAGTTAAAGGTAAGAGCTGCAGATTTAAAGGTTACATGTAATGTCCTCATTTTTATTCCCATATTAGATCTGTATATAATGTGTTTTGATAAGTTGTATATTTTCACATTGTGAAACTCCCTGCAAAACGAGCTAAGTATAGTAACTTTGTGTTATTCAAATGCTGATGTTGCATGGTAGTTTTGTGCAGGTTAAACAGGTTAGCTTGCTCACAGTCAGTGTTGGGTTACATTAAATGTAGCAAAGATTAATGTGGACTGGAGCTGCTGTCACTGAATTTCTACCAACTGTATAAAGACAGTGTACTGTTAGAGTAGGATAAGTCAGCAAAGATGGCTCAGTAAACATCTGCTTACATTTAGTTGAATTCAGTTGTCTAAATCCACAAAGAGCAGCAGGTCAGCTGACCTGTTCACTAATAATCACAACTGATGTAGAGTTACTGAATCCCACCTTAAACCCCGACTGTAAACGTTTTTCTGTTTAGATGTGGAGGCAAAGTCGCCCTCTACAATATAGGCAACAGTTTGGAATGATGTTTGGAAACTGTCTTTCACTGCCTGTGTCCTGCATCACTCGTTTAAGCTTAGTGCATTCATTAGAATTAGAAAGTAGATTTGTATTCTCCCGTTGTAGTCTAATGTAAAACTAGGTGTAGTTACCGTTGGTAGAATTGTCCTTCATGGAGCTACTCTTTACTTCCTTACTTTCAGTACATTTCACTTGTTTACTTATACTCGAGTAAAATTGATTTAATACTTCAACTTTTACTGCAGTATTTTTTTTAATTCAGGTATTTGCACTTCGGCCTATTTCAATAATGTCTGTACTTCTGACACTCTGTGCCTTCATAAATTAGACAGCAAAGCCTTGACAATCTCTCTGAGATTGCAACCAATCTGTCCAAGTGAGGCTATGACTATTTGCTGAAAGGTTACCTCCTGTCAGGGGATATTTGCTGTCTTTAAAAAATAATAATAAAATATCAATATTTGGGTTCCCCGTATTAATACAATATGCCTGCGAAAAATTTGGTGATGCTATGCTGTATCAATTTTTTCCTCCACCCCCTTTGAGTTTAGTGATGCAAGGCTTGGATGCAGTTGCTCAGCTGTGGAAAACTGCTCCATGAGCCCCTCTCCACCCTTTTCTTGATCTAATCTGAAGACCACCTGAAGTTTGGAGCTGACTGTGATTTTATGTGGCCTACCACTCCATGTCTGGGTTGCTGTTATTCCCAAGTACCACTAACTAGATCATTGAAAAGATCATTGGAGCCTCTGTTCCCTCCATCACAGACACTTATCGCACCCACTGCATCTGCAACGCCACCAGCATCGTGGACGACCCCACACACCCCTCACACACACTCATCATCCTGCTGCCTCACTGCCAGACTGCCAAACAGTTTCTTCCCTCACACTCCAGAACACTCAGTGACTGGACCGACACGCTGACACACACCTTCTTACACCAAGTGACTTTTTGCACAACACTCAGTCTTTTGTGCATTTCTATTGCACTGTTGTGTCTGTATCATTCTGTTGTGTCTTTGTTGTAGACCATGTAGCACCATGGTCTTGGAGGAATGCTGTCTCGTCTCACTGTGTACTGCACCACTACACGTGGTTGGAATGACAATAAAGCCACTTGACTAACAGCTGACTGCAGAACATTTAGTAGTCAGGATTTTTACTGATTTTTACTCGTGAACTCGAGGCTGGTCACGAACATGATCCTGTCGGACATCAGACTGGTCGACTTTGGCCACACAACAAAGGCAGCAGTGAAATTGTAAGAAGTGAAGCTGAACACCAAACAGGTGTTAACAGCATGGAAATCCCAACCCTCTATGCAGATTAGGGTTGTCACTATCTGATTATTACACAACAACAGTCGATCATAGTGATTTCTTTGATGCCTGACTTCAGCAGTGTCCTGTTCTGATTCCGCTCTCTTTGTGCTTCCCTTTTCTTGCAAAGAGATCTCCGATAGATTGTTTTACTGTTCTCTGTAAGGACTGCATGTGAGCTGTGAACTCACCGTTGTCGCTCTGTTGCTGCAGGCTGCCTGGAAATTGCCGAGGAGTTCCGCTCTCAGGAGATCGACGGGCAGGCCCTGCTGCTGCTGAAGGAGGACCACCTAATGGGAACCATGAACATCAAACTGGGGCCTGCACTCAAGATCTTTGCTCAGATCAGCATGCTCAAAGACTCATAGTTCATCTCATCCAATACATACCCAGCTCTCAATGGCAGCTCAGCTATTACTGCACTAACAGGACGTGCTCAGGATTCCCCATGTTAAATAGTTCTCGGCTGAATTCAGGTCCCAAGACAATTTTCATTGATGGATATTTTGTAACTGTCTCCTGACCTAATGGCCGTCAGCTCCAACGTTTACACTGAAAACTTCACTGTGCCCTGTGGTTGGGAGGGCTGCTGTGTTAGCTAGGCAGTGTAGAAAAAAGTTTGATTACGAATACATTTAGTTTTTTATAGTGTTTATTGTACCTTAAGTTTAGCATTTCATTTGTTCTGGAGGGTGACTGTGAAGATTTCAAACGTGTGCCTACTGTTTCAGTAAAATACACTTTATTCAAGCCTCTGCGTCCTGCATGGAGTCAGTTATTCCTGAATGCCTGTGATCCGGCTTTAGGACTGTCTCATCAAACTCTGCGTGGTTCTGTGTCTGGTTTGCACAGTATTTGAGCTATGGGAAAAATACATTTAAAAAAATCACAAGGAAGTTAACTATTCATTTATCCAGCTTAAATACAGGGCTCTGATTAATTGTGTTAAAGTTAGACATTAGACAGTTAACAAAGTAACTAAGCTTTGTCCAGACTCTGCACTCTATGGAAGGTATGGTTTTGTTTGTTTAGTAATCTTTGACTGAAACGGAGGTAAAGATGCAGAACAGCCCAGCTCAGAGCCAAGATGCAGCTGGGAATGTGTAAGAGTATACTCTGTCAGAGCATGTCATTGCTTCATACACAATAACATTTAAAGGTTTTCAGAAAGGTGAACTATGAAGCAAGTTCAGGATAGCCAGGTGTTCTTATTTAGATGGCCCAAATATTCGAGCAGCTACCACAGCAGTGGCTTCACTCACTTAAAATGGGGCTATTTGCCTGAACATTTGTTAAACACAGACTGGTGCTTTCTGATGCTCTCCAAAATTCAAGGAGGCCTGGAAATTGCCTGGAAGTGTGCAGAAACAACAACAATCCAATACACTTTCTGCAAAAAACAGAAATAAGAAACCCTCAAGAGGCTCTTCAGCGATGGTACTTAGACTTTTTTTGTTGTGCTTTTATTGCACTGAAGCCGTCGTAATGTTTTCTTGGTATTGATACACAGAACTACTACTAAAACTGGTCTGTGGAGGTTCATCTCCAGGACAAAACAGAAACTAAACAACATTGTGTATGCTGTGCAGAGCAGTGAGGAGTGCTCAGTCCGTTACATTGGAGAACCTAAACCATAAACACATGGCACAACATAGAAGAGCCATACTGACAGCACATGACTCAGCCGCACATCTGCACCCTAGGACAAAGGTCACTTTTCGAGGATGCTGATGTTCACATTCTGGACAGAAAAGACAGATGGTTTGATAGAGGAGTGAAAGAGGAGGCCAATTATGCATACTGTCATCTTTGAACATGAGCTTACGACTCATGGCTCAGAGAAGGTTGGGGACCACTGCCTTAGATGATTCTAGAATGTACTGCATATGTGTCAGCCTTTTAATTACTTAAAAGCTGCCTTGTGAAGGTGACATGCTTCATTGCTATATGACAACATTCGTCTAAATCAGTTGGAAGACCTACACTTTTCCATGTTTATGGAATAGTGTTTGTCTGCTTCCACTCTGCCAGACTAAAGATTTCATTGGTGGTGGATGCACAGACAATATCAGCTGGTCACAGGATGCCTTCATCAGATGAGCAGCTTGTTCGTTGGATCAAAAACAAAAACAGGAACAATCAGTCTGCAGAAACATGATGATTACTTTTGCAAGAATTTGAATTTACAAACACACAGACTCAGGTTGAGGCTGACAGCAGGAGCACCTGTAAAGTTGATGGTGTCCGTTGATTCAGTCACATTTCAGTTCACCACTTGCATTCATTGTTTCTTTACAATGTGCTTCTCGTGTCCTCTGTCCTCTGATCATCTGCATGTGACCTCAAGCAAACCAAGGATGTGTCAAAAATTAAAATACAGCTGTGGTGGGCTGCATCAAAACAATTCATGATTTAGTTATAAAATTATGTCATTAATATTGTTTATAAAGGTTTACAGATATTACATTGGATTCAAGTTTCCGCCCTTCCTGGGACACTGAAGGACATTCAAAGAGTGGTCCTGATTCAGTCCCTTTCTGTGTCCCTACTGTCATTGTCCCGTTGGGAGATGAACCTTTGCACCAGTTGGAGGTCCAGATTGCTCTGGAGCAGGTTATCAACAAGCATGCACTGTACACGTTCATCTTTCCTTTGACCATTACTAGTCTCTCAGTTTCCAGTCTCCCCCCAAAGCCATCCCCACAACATGATGCTGCCACCGCATCACTGTGGGGATGGTACTGACCAGGTGATGAGCCGTGCCTGGTTCATCCAGACATCATGATTGGCATTCAAGCCAAACAGGTGAACCTTTGTTTCATCAGACTAAAGAATTTTATTTCTCATGTAATGCATCATTTACTGAGGAGTGGCTTCGTCTGACAGCTCTACCATACAGGGCTAATTGTTGCAGTGCTTCAGAAATGGATGTCTTGGAAGATGCTCCTCACTCCACAAAGCAGCACTGAAGCTCTGTTGAAGTGACCATCGGGTTCTTGGTCACCTCACTAACTACAGCCTCTCTACCCTGATTGCTCAGATTTGCCAGGCAGGAAGAGAACTGGAGGCCACTGTGCTCACTGGGACAGACAATTCCTTGTAACTGGACACAAAGGAATATATTCTAGCATCCACAGAACCTTCTTTTGTGGTCTTCCAGATCTTTTGGTGTTAGACCTGTTATGGGCTCCTGACCTGTCTCTTGCCCAGACTGCCAGACTGCCAAACAGTTTCTTCCCTCACACTCCAGAACACTCAGTGACTGGACCGACACGCTGACACACACCTTCTTACACCAAGTGACTTTTTGCACAACACTCAGTCTTTTGTGCATTTCTATTGCACTGTTGTGTCTGTATCATTCTGTTGTGTCTTTGTTGTAGACCATGTAGCACCATGGTCTTGGAGGAATGCTGTCTCGTCTCACTGTGTACTGCACCACTACACGTGGTTGGAATGACAATAAAGCCACTTGACTAACAGCTGACTGCAGAACATTTAGTAGTCAGGATTTTTACTGATTTTTACTCGTGAACTCGAGGCTGGTCACGAACATGATCCTGTCGGACATCAGACTGGTCGACTTTGGCCACACAACAAAGGCAGCAGTGAAATTGTAAGAAGTGAAGCTGAACACCAAACAGGTGTTAACAGCATGGAAATCCCAACCCTCTATGCAGATTAGGGTTGTCACTATCTGATTATTACACAACAACAGTCGATCATAGTGATTTCTTTGATGCCTGACTTCAGCAGTGTCCTGTTCTGATTCCGCTCTCTTTGTGCTTCCCTTTTCTTGCAAAGAGATCTCCGATAGATTGTTTTACTGTTCTCTGTAAGGACTGCATGTGAGCTGTGAACTCACCGTTGTCGCTCTGTTGCTGCAGGCTGCCTGGAAATTGCCGAGGAGTTCCGCTCTCAGGAGATCGACGGGCAGGCCCTGCTGCTGCTGAAGGAGGACCACCTAATGGGAACCATGAACATCAAACTGGGGCCTGCACTCAAGATCTTTGCTCAGATCAGCATGCTCAAAGACTCATAGTTCATCTCATCCAATACATACCCAGCTCTCAATGGCAGCTCAGCTATTACTGCACTAACAGGACGTGCTCAGGATTCCCCATGTTAAATAGTTCTCGGCTGAATTCAGGTCCCAAGACAATTTTCATTGATGGATATTTTGTAACTGTCTCCTGACCTAATGGCCGTCAGCTCCAACGTTTACACTGAAAACTTCACTGTGCCCTGTGGTTGGGAGGGCTGCTGTGTTAGCTAGGCAGTGTAGAAAAAAGTTTGATTACGAATACATTTAGTTTTTTATAGTGTTTATTGTACCTTAAGTTTAGCATTTCATTTGTTCTGGAGGGTGACTGTGAAGATTTCAAACGTGTGCCTACTGTTTCAGTAAAATACACTTTATTCAAGCCTCTGCGTCCTGCATGGAGTCAGTTATTCCTGAATGCCTGTGATCCGGCTTTAGGACTGTCTCATCAAACTCTGCGTGGTTCTGTGTCTGGTTTGCACAGTATTTGAGCTATGGGAAAAATACATTTAAAAAAATCACAAGGAAGTTAACTATTCATTTATCCAGCTTAAATACAGGGCTCTGATTAATTGTGTTAAAGTTAGACATTAGACAGTTAACAAAGTAACTAAGCTTTGTCCAGACTCTGCACTCTATGGAAGGTATGGTTTTGTTTGTTTAGTAATCTTTGACTGAAACGGAGGTAAAGATGCAGAACAGCCCAGCTCAGAGCCAAGATGCAGCTGGGAATGTGTAAGAGTATACTCTGTCAGAGCATGTCATTGCTTCATACACAATAACATTTAAAGGTTTTCAGAAAGGTGAACTATGAAGCAAGTTCAGGATAGCCAGGTGTTCTTATTTAGATGGCCCAAATATTCGAGCAGCTACCACAGCAGTGGCTTCACTCACTTAAAATGGGGCTATTTGCCTGAACATTTGTTAAACACAGACTGGTGCTTTCTGATGCTCTCCAAAATTCAAGGAGGCCTGGAAATTGCCTGGAAGTGTGCAGAAACAACAACAATCCAATACACTTTCTGCAAAAAACAGAAATAAGAAACCCTCAAGAGGCTCTTCAGCGATGGTACTTAGACTTTTTTTGTTGTGCTTTTATTGCACTGAAGCCGTCGTAATGTTTTCTTGGTATTGATACACAGAACTACTACTAAAACTGGTCTGTGGAGGTTCATCTCCAGGACAAAACAGAAACTAAACAACATTGTGTATGCTGTGCAGAGCAGTGAGGAGTGCTCAGTCCGTTACATTGGAGAACCTAAACCATAAACACATGGCACAACATAGAAGAGCCATACTGACAGCACATGACTCAGCCGCACATCTGCACCCTAGGACAAAGGTCACTTTTCGAGGATGCTGATGTTCACATTCTGGACAGAAAAGACAGATGGTTTGATAGAGGAGTGAAAGAGGAGGCCAATTATGCATACTGTCATCTTTGAACATGAGCTTACGACTCATGGCTCAGAGAAGGTTGGGGACCACTGCCTTAGATGATTCTAGAATGTACTGCATATGTGTCAGCCTTTTAATTACTTAAAAGCTGCCTTGTGAAGGTGACATGCTTCATTGCTATATGACAACATTCGTCTAAATCAGTTGGAAGACCTACACTTTTCCATGTTTATGGAATAGTGTTTGTCTGCTTCCACTCTGCCAGACTAAAGATTTCATTGGTGGTGGATGCACAGACAATATCAGCTGGTCACAGGATGCCTTCATCAGATGAGCAGCTTGTTCGTTGGATCAAAAACAAAAACAGGAACAATCAGTCTGCAGAAACATGATGATTACTTTTGCAAGAATTTGAATTTACAAACACACAGACTCAGGTTGAGGCTGACAGCAGGAGCACCTGTAAAGTTGATGGTGTCCGTTGATTCAGTCACATTTCAGTTCACCACTTGCATTCATTGTTTCTTTACAATGTGCTTCTCGTGTCCTCTGTCCTCTGATCATCTGCATGTGACCTCAAGCAAACCAAGGATGTGTCAAAAATTAAAATACAGCTGTGGTGGGCTGCATCAAAACAATTCATGATTTAGTTATAAAATTATGTCATTAATATTGTTTATAAAGGTTTACAGATATTACATTGGATTCAAGTTTCCGCCCTTCCTGGGACACTGAAGGACATTCAAAGAGTGGTCCTGATTCAGTCCCTTTCTGTGTCCCTACTGTCATTGTCCCGTTGGGAGATGAACCTTTGCACCAGTTGGAGGTCCAGATTGCTCTGGAGCAGGTTATCAACAAGCATGCACTGTACACGTTCATCTTTCCTTTGACCATTACTAGTCTCTCAGTTTCCAGTCTCCCCCCAAAGCCATCCCCACAACATGATGCTGCCACCGCATCACTGTGGGGATGGTACTGACCAGGTGATGAGCCGTGCCTGGTTCATCCAGACATCATGATTGGCATTCAAGCCAAACAGGTGAACCTTTGTTTCATCAGACTAAAGAATTTTATTTCTCATGTAATGCATCATTTACTGAGGAGTGGCTTCGTCTGGCAGCTCTACCATACAGGGCTAATTGTTGCAGTGCTTCAGAAATGGATGTCTTGGAAGATGCTCCTCACTCCACAAAGCAGCACTGAAGCTCTGTTGAAGTGACCATCGGGTTCTTGGTCACCTCACTAACTACAGCCTCTCTACCCTGATTGCTCAGATTTGCCAGGCAGGAAGAGAACTGGAGGCCACTGTGCTCACTGGGACAGACAATTCCTTGTAACTGGACACAAAGGAATATATTCTAGCATCCACAGAACCTTCTTTTGTGGTCTTCCAGATCTTTTGGTGTTAGACCTGTTATGGGCTCCTGACCTGTCTCTTGCCCAGGGACAGTTGGAATAGGCTCCAGATTAAGTTTCACACTTTTTTTTTTCTCGATAAAACTTGACCCTGAAGCTGATATAGGCTGCTTGGAAACCAGCCAAACCAGTTTATTCCTAATGTTGGTCCCGAGCCCAGGTAAATCAGGAGGGTTGCATTGGGAAGTGTAAAACCTTTGCCAAATTAGACATGTAGATAATCCTGGGTTAACAACGCTGCCAAATCGTTGTTGAGTAAATTATGTGCAGTTTGTTCACCTATTAGTTCTGTTTCATTCAGCCGACACTGGGTCCGATGGGTCCCAGATGAAAGAAGAGAGAAAAAATGAACACATTTCAATATTTTCTCACAATAATTCGTGATTTATTCTCCCCAGTGTAAGACAAAAAATCATTTGCTTTAAATTTACACGATCAGAAATCACCCTAGCTTCTTTCTTCATTATAAGGCACACACAACAGAAACTAAAAGCTTCACATCCTCTCGGCTACAACGTGTTCATGAACATACACTCACGTAAGAACCTCAGTTGAAAAATACAAAACATTTTTTGCAACTTGTTAAAAGTAGTAGAAATGTGTACACACATAAACTGAGTTTGCTTTGTTTTTAAAACCCTTTATTTGATACAAGTATTTTTGCAAATTCTGAAATCAATTCTAACCTTCGATTTATTTATTTTATTAAAGTTGTTATAAATAGTCAGTTGCAAATTGTTTTTGAAGTGCTTCAGTAAAGATAGAAAACAGCAGAGCTACAAGTTACTAATGATGTTGTCATGGCCTCTGACACTGAGCTCTGTGCAGACACTAGAATAAACTGTTGGCATTAAAATAGTTGTGCTGGTCTAATCTCATCTGTCTGATACATCATTTATCTGAATGATGATTTTTCCTCATGCACGAGTTCTGCAGGATTGTGTGTTGGGACCAGTACTTTCCATATTCTACATGCTTCCCTTAGAAATTATTATAATGAAAGTTATTATTAAATTATTAGAAACACGTACATTGCACATGATACCTAACAGCTTTTCTGATGAATAAAATGTCTACCATCATCCCCATTTGAACTTAAAAATGTCTGTTCGACACCTTTTCAATAGAATGTCTTCTGTCTCATTACTGACAAACAAAACCTAAAGTGCCAGAATTATTTGAAAAATGCAAGAATCATGTAAACTCAGGTAAACTGACTCAGCTGTAGCTTAAATCTTATCATTTACTTTTAAGAAGCTGGTACCAGAGGTTTGGTCAAACAGCCACAATCTCTGGTCATAAAAACTGAAATATAATATAACTGAAATAAATATATATATATATATATATATATATATATATATATATATAATCTTCATTTGAGTTTCCTTGTTGTTAGTCACAGTCACTTTAACCAACACTGACGATTAGTACTAAACTTTTGCTTTCACTTAGTTTTTGGATCACTGGATCATGCTTTGGGTTTATGAGCTCTATTTTCTGGGTTAATAAACTAAATTCCATTTTAACCAGTTAGTTTTACAGGAGCGCTCTGCAGCAGATGACGACTGTGACTTACAGGTCAGCACATCCATGTTAATACCCCCCCCCCCCCAAGCTCAAGCAGGACCACATGTGTGTGCATCACACAGCTGCAGCATTCACTCAGTGTCCAAGGAGTCATGGCAGTTATCCTCATGTTTGCTGGTCACCTGGTGAAGTCAGAGGGAAAGGTTAAAACAGCTGGCTACCCCAACCCAACAACTCCACCCAGGAGAAAAACAGACATGCTGAGAGTGACAGGACCCCGACCAAAGCATAGGAACATATCACAGAGCAGCAGGGGAAAAAAAAGAGACAGAGACAAATCCACATATTTCTCATCATTTAATTAAGTGATTTGATATAAAACATCATTAAAACGCAGGGGGAAAGGAACAGCAGAAAGAGACCTGGCAAAGAAAGCACACGGTTCATGCTGATCTGAGAAACGTTTAACCTGCCTCTCTTGCAAATGTCCAATTTTGGTATTTTATGCTTCCAAATTGATGTGTGTTTGTTTGTTGTGCTGAAAACGTGAAGAAACGAGGAAGAAAGAAATGAGCAGACACCATCAGACAGCAAAGAAAGCTCTCCTGAAATACCGATAACACCTGACTGCAGAGCTAACACGTTAGCCTTTCATTTGTCTCCACTTAGGTTTGTCTACAAACCAATAAATAAAATGAGAGAATCTACATATTCCAGATCGATAGGATACCGATTTGCAGATTTCACAGTTTAACATTTCCTTTCATTATCGGAGCGGTGCTAACGCTGGCTCGTGTTTTCTGTGACTGCCTGTTATTTGTTGTGTATTGTTAATGAACAGAGCGTTTCTGGGCCGATGGTTTACTCCAAAATGAACTGATGAACTTGTTTCAGTCAAACATTATACTGGGAGCATAAAACTGCTTTTCAAAATGAAAGCACTAACCTGTGGAGTACCTGTCACTGGTTTAAAAATCCTCAATGTTTGACACATATACCCTATAATTACTTTACATGAGCAATGCACTCTGGGTAAATGATGTAAACTGATGGCACTTCAGAGCAGTCTTTATCAACTGCCACTTAACAGGTTACACAAAGTATAAAACATGGCACAGTGTGCTACTTTTGGCTTTGATTTCAAGCTGAAAGGAATCAGGGGAAGTGACACTGGTCTCTTTCTTATTAGAAAGGATTGTGGAAGAAGACAATACCCACAACACTTACTGTGGTGTTCTTGGTACGAATCACCTAAAAGAGCAGACAAATGGCAGATAGAGTCCAAACACCCTTGAATAGTCTGAGAAACATGAAAAATAAGAAATGCTTTCCTGCTGGGTGGTAAACCAATCACAGCCGCAGTTCCTGTTCCTGAAAGCAAACTGGTACTCATCACGACCCTGATCACAGAGGCAGCAATAACTGCAGAGGTTTAGCCAAGTTCAATCAGCTGGTGTATAAAGTATAAGGTGATCATAAAATGATGACCACTCTTCCTCTCAGCAGGGCAGCAGTGGCTGCACTGACATTCTCGCCTTGCTTTAATGTCAGATATGTCTTCCAGCTCAGTTTGAACCATCTGTTGAATTACCCAGACTGCAATGCAACTTAAACAACAATGGCGGCTTGTTATTATTATATCAGGTCTTAATGTTAGTATAACAGGCTGTGCACACATTCAGTCAAGGTGCCTTTTAAATGTGAATTCATGTGGGAGGCTGTTTGATTATTGCTGCTCCACATTTAAAACACATGATGTCCTGTCTAATGGACAACTCTCCAAGAGGACTGTTCAGTGTCATAGAACAATGAAACCATCATTTTCATTTCATTCAGAGATCGTTCATCACTACAGGAATGTGGGTAATAAACATGGCATGTTAAGCCAATTTTTAAAAGAAGGGATTATTTGGAAAAGGAGCTCCGAATTTTTGACATTGAAAAGTTGAGAAAGAATTGAGAAAACTGAGATCACATGGTTTCAATTTCAAACATTAAACCAATTTTACTAAATCCAGGTTTGATCAGCAAAATCACAGCACAGATATCTGTTTGTACATTTATTCATTTTTCCTATTCTTTTTAATTTCCCGACTTTTTGTTACTGTTTAACCTGACAGCAACCATAAAACTCACTATTGTAGGCGATTAAGACACCAGCCTGGATTGATGGGTAAGCTAGCAGGAGAAAAATAATGAAACAGTAGCCCCTTGTGCTCAAAATTTCACCATTGTAATCAACAATGTTTTACATTCCACAACGAACATGAAGTGCAAACAGATGTGCTAAGAGGACTGCAGACTAAATGATTTACTGCAACTCTGTAAGGACGCTACTCTTTGTTGCTACTCTGCTTTTAACTGAGATCTGACTTTGCCTTCAGCCTCTTAGAGTAAACATGTGCAGTGAAAATCTTTATCAAGTCATTCAACATGAAACAAAAACTGTAGAAAGAGCTGGAAAGGAGAGGTGTGTAATGTCATTATGCCAAAACGATCCATGTGAGTTTAGAAAACAGTTCATTGACAGAAAAGGTTAAAGTCAAAACTGAGAACCCATCCCACAGAGAGAGCACTGAGCCAGCGACACACACACACTCGAGCAGAGAACAGTTCTGCTTCATCTCTGCTGTTTATACCTTGCTCCTGAAGAGAGGCTTAGCTCCGGGTCCACAGTACTCGTTGTATATGAGCTTGAACAGGAAAAGGTGGAAGAGAGTTATGAGCGAGGCCACGCTGAACCAGAAGAGGAAGGGCAGGCCTGGGTACCTGTTGGCCATGTGTTCCTCGTGAGCGAGGATGGCCTTGAGGTGCAGAGTGTGGCGGAGGTCCTGCAGATGCCGCAAGTCTGTGGAGATGTAGAGCAGCGGCGTGATGGGCTGCGTCACCATGACGGGGAAGGTGTGGCCTTTGATCTCTGAGGTTAACTCCACGGGCTCGTTGAGGCAGCCGGCCTCACAGGCATACAGCTTCACCGGCTTTTCCTGCGGCTTTACCGACACGTGGAGAAAAGGCTTTCCGTCCACATCCAACAGCACCGCCAAGTTGATGAGGTCCTGGTTGTAGTGAATGCCTCTCAATGCGTAGCTGTTGTGCAGCACGTCTGGGTCGGTCTGAAACTGAAGATGGTTCTCTGTGAACTGAAGGCCACCAAAGCTGAGCACCATGCCCTGCATGACTCCATGGGCCCCAGCAGCTACCAACACCTTGCAGCCTCTTTTGTGCAAAGTCAGAGTCCACAGCGTGACCAGCTGCAGGATCTGAGCAGTGCTGCTTACTCTCTCAGGCCACAGGTTTTCTGCATGCATGGTAGCGTGGCCGCTGAAGCAGTGGTCAGCGTAGTTGAGACTGGATTCGAGACTGGCGCGCTCCTCGCCATTTAACCTTTGGTCCAGAAGCGGAGCCGCGGAGGAGGACAAGATGTAGTAGAGGGTGGTGTTCACAGTGCGGCTCGATGGCGTGTGGGAGTCGATGATCTTCCTCATTTCAATACCTGAATGGAAACAAAAAGCAGAGTTATAGCTTCACATGACTCCCTGGGCCCCTTCTGAATAACACAGCAGGTGAAAGTAGCTATTGAAAATACATTTAACTGTACACAGAGAGACACTATTGGCTGACAGGAAGCTTTAATAAATTAAAGACAGGGTCACTCACATCCTATTCCAGTGGTAGCTGCTGATTCAGTTCATTTGTTAGTCTTGCTACTTCTGTGTTATTTTTGGTATTTTTGTAGATTCAACTAAAGAAATGGGAACAAATGTTGTGTTTTTGTGACTGCCAATAAAAAACTACAGACACTAAACTGGGTCTTTATAGGCAGACACAATAGTTACTAACTTAAAAAAAAAAGCTTCACCTTTGGACGACTTGCAAATCACTGCACTGTTTTTATTTAGCTTTAAAGGAGGTTTGCTTACTCTCACGCTTGCATTATGGCTGTACAGTGACACCATCTGTGATCGCTTTTGGTGCAGCCAGCTACTGCTACTCCTCACCTGAAATGAAGAGCTCCCTCCAGGCTTCCTGGTGGTGTTTGACCAGGTCATCCTCACTGGTCCTCAGCAACTCTTCCAGCTCCTTTTTGGCTCCATCTTTGAGGGCGCTGAAGGTCTCCTCCAGCATTGAGGACTCGATGGACTCTGAGGTCCACACCACACTCACAATGTTGTCTACGTGCTCTGACTTAGCCAAAACATGGATCCTGCTGCTTAGCTTTTTGGTGACCACCACGACCAGAACCATCCTATTTTTTTCCACCGGCACCCTGCCAGAGGAGAGGACTACCTCTCTGTCCTCCAGTTTCTCCACACTGGTGGAGAACTTGCTACCGAAAGAGGGATTTCCAGACGATAAGTCCAGGTTAAGCGCCCTATCGGAGGGATTGTTGATATGGATTCGCTGCAGAAATACGTTAGGTCTGCTTCTATGAGCAATAAACTCCTCTCTAATAGTGACACAGTCTCGGGTTGACTGCAGGGTGGCTGGTGAGGCGCAGCGGACTGACAGGACCGATCCCTTCCGGAACCACAGCATGTTAGCCTCAGCCTCGGCCAGCGCCCCATCCAGGCTGACGGTGACTCTGGGAGAGTACTCAGTCTGGTGTACCGGAGCCGAGCCAGGCTGTGAGGATGAGGCTACCCAAAGTTTGTTAGACTCAATATCAATCAGAATATGGCCGTTTCCAGTTACAAAAGGCGTGTCTAGCCGTTCCTGAGGTGTGCTGTATATGCCTTCTCCTCGGTCTACCAGAGACCTCCACCTGTAGATCTCAGTCAAGAGACACTGGCCGGCCGCCCCTCCGGGCATGGCCGAGCCACCGAATAACCTCCATCTTCGCTCGGCTCCCAGGTACCAATAGAAAATGAGGAAGAGCAACAGTCCTATAAGGAGTCTTCTCGCCCAACTGCTTGATAACAAGCCTGGTAGCCCCTTCAGTCGTTGCTGTAGCCACATTTTACGATCAAAACCCGGCTGTGAGTCTGCTAAGGACAGCACCCAGAGGGCTCGGGGTGAACACGCGAGGATGTCTCACATGGAATTTCGCTCGTACTTTCTCCAGGAACGAAAGCTGACAAACAGGATTCAGGCTAAATGAGCTCGTTAGCTAGCACTGTGGACAAAAGCTGCACAAAATGTGCGGACGCTTCTCGCATTGTAAGCTTCTCTCGTATCCTCAGAAGTGAGACTTCAAGATCTCCGTTTGACTTCAACTAGAAAAAAAGCGAATAAATAATTAAAACAATTCTCTCCAGAAACAACTTTGCCATAGGCTGACACTTCTGGTTTGTCAAAAATGTCGTAAAGCAAATCGGCAAAAAAAAAAAAAAGATCGGCAAACATAACAACCGGAACTGTCGCAAAAACCAGTAACTTTACGACAAACAGCGCTGGACAGGAAAACCCTGCGGAACTGATCATTCAACATCTCCGGCCAGAGCAAAGTGGAGTTACTGGTGCTTTATGCTTGCTGATGTTTGGGTACAACATGAATAACGACAGCTGCAGTCAGGGGAGAGGAGATCAGCGTTTACTTTCCATAACAGCGACTGTCTGTCTGAACTGACAGAGAGAACATGTCAGGTGGTCTCGACTAAGGAACACGAGTCTTCATTTTTATAAATATCATAAAATTATGATATTTCATACCTCAGCAATAATCATTTACCCAAAAAATAAAATGAAAATAGGGGAGATGGACTAGGTTGATGAACAGAATGTTTGAGATAGAAATTAAACTGATGGAATAATTCATATTGGTCTGTTGTCATTTTTAGAAAAAAAAGTTGAATTTTTGGACAAAAATGTCATCTTTTTAGAAACTGTTTTGGTGACCTGTGTGTGTGTGTGTGTGTGTGTGTGTGTGTGAGAGAGAGAGAGAGAGAGAGAGAGAGAGAGAGAGAGACTAAATGTGTTGAACCATAAAAAGAAGGTTATTTTTGATTAAATCGGTGCTTTTGTAACAACAGAGGGCAGTGAAGATGGGGGGAGTTGGAGGCTGTGTGCTTCGTTGGCTTTGATTCGTTTCATTTGTGTTTGTTTAATCCAAACAAAGAAAATCAAAGTCAGACTTACACACACTCTACCTTAGCGTGAGACGGTCGTACCTGAGCAAGGATCCCCAAGTCACACAGCAGCCAGTGTGGGTAAAATGAGGATGTCTCTGACTCACGGTGCGACCCCAAAGCAATTTCAGAAAAGCAGGCTCTCACTTTGCTCTCCTCCAGAGAGTGGAGGAGGCCTGGGTTTAACCTGATCCATGTGAAACAGCTGTTTGTGGGGGGATATCCCACCCCCGCTCAACTCCAGCGACCCCGAGTGACTGGAAGTTATTGCTTGCCTGACTTTCACCAACTGGAAATATCCCCCCGACTGTAACCCCACGGCCACAACCGCGAACTCCTCCCAGACCGTCAATAAAGTCATTACAGTGAGTGTTACTTCAGCCACTGAAACACCAGGGGATAGCTTTGATCTGACCAATGAGCCTAATTTACTGATGAGTGAAGCGCGCAGAGTTTTTGAAATCAACCAAGACAGCTTTGCAGATTCTGACTTTTTAATTAACATTTTATTACTATGCTTTGAAACAATGTCAGATTTCCATATAACATTTATTTGTATGTTGTAATGTTTTTCTTACACCGCGTGTAATTTTTATAGAAACCTTATTCATTGTATGAATGTGTAATCATGTATCTTTGATAAATAAAATATTTCATCTTTTATTTGTTTACTTTGTGGTTATTAAATAAAGATTAGTCACATATCGCATTGATAAACACAGATGGCAGATGGAAAAAGCAAACACAGTGTTGTGCTGCTAAACTTTGAGGTTCTAAGACACCAACGTTCAAATAAGAAAAGATCAAGAGGAGATGAGCAGCCCTGAGTCTGCATGTAAAACATGAAAACTCCAAAGCAGCCAACCCAGGTGGCCTTGCATGGAATGGGAAGGAACAGACTCAACACAGTCGTTATCAGGGAGTTTTTGTTCGGCTCCAGCCTTGAGCCCACAGCTGGCGCCGAAAGGGTAGCCGGATTATGATGGTAACATCTTAGATCTATTTCCAGGGGCGAGAATGTTGTATGTTAGATTTTGTTTTAAATCAGATGATTATGGGGTAAATTGCAGTACTGAAGGCAGAACATACATATAATACTGAGTGCAGAAAGAGATGGTTTCACTTCACAGGTGTGCCTGTCAGGGTTCATTTGTAGCCTTCTTAATGAGGTTGGGACCATCAGTTGTGTTGTGCAGCAGTCAGGTTGGTACACAGCTGACAGCCCTATTTGACAACTGTTAGAATTCATATTATGGCAAGAACCAATCAGCTAAGTAAAGAGAAACAACAGCCCATCGTTACTTTAAGAACTGAAGGTCAGTCAGTCTGGAAAACTTTGATTGTGTCCCCGAGTGCAGTCGCAAGAACCAAACGCTATGATGAAATTGTCTCACATGAGGACCGCCCCAGGAAAGGAAGACCCAGAGTCCCCTCTGCTGCTGAGGACACATTCATCCGAGTCACCAGCCTCAGAAATCACAAGTTAACAGCAGCTCAGATTAGAGCCCAGATACATGCCACACAGAGCTCCAGTAGCAGACACATCTCTACATGTTCAGAGGAGACTGTGTGAATCAGGCCTTTATGGTCAAATAGCTGCTAAGAAACCACGACTAAGGAAAAGCAACAAGCAGCAGAGATTTGTTTGGGCCAAGAAACACGAGGAGTGGACATTAGAGCAGTGGGAATCTGTGCTTTGGTCTGAGGGGTCCAAATCTGAGATGTTTGGTTCCACCCATGACACAGAAAAGATTAACTGATAGTGTCTACATGCATGGAGGAGGAAGTGTGATGGTGTGGGGGTTGCTTTGCGGGGACACTGTTGGAGATTTATTCAAAATTGAAGCCACACTGAACCATCATGGCTACCAGCATCCTGCAGCAACATCCCATTATTGATTTTTCAACAGCACAATGACCCCAAACACACCTCCAGGCTGTGTCACGGCTGTTTGACCAACAAGGAGAGTGATGGAGTGCTGTTGGAAAACCATTTCAGGTGATGACCTCACGAAGCTCATCGAGAGAATGCCAAGAATGTAAAGCAGTAATTAAAACAAAGGGCAGCTATTTCGAACCATCTGAGATCTAAAACATGAAGGAAGGATTAATGAGGGATTAATCTCCATCTCATATGTTTCCTCCGTCAGGTTAGGGATAGGAATTAATAAGGATTTGGCGATTCCGATTCCATTACCAACATCACTTATCAATTCAATTTCCTGTTGATTATCTTAGCACTTCTCACTGGGTTCTCGTTGGCTGCACTTTGAGAGTGGCCACCATTGTTAAACAGCATACCAAAGACATTACATTCATGCAGATGAATTGCATGTTCTGGGTCAAATGTTTGTACATGTTGGAGGTTACTTAAAAACGTCATTAGTACCGATTTTTCTACCTCTAATAACCTCTAGCTGGACTTTAATGAATGCAATAACACTTTTTAACGTCAATTAAATTAACCACTAACTAACAAAGAACTCGTATACCAGTATTCGCAAATATATCGGATGTCAACACCACATTAGATATACCTCTGTCTAAACTCTTCATTTGGGTTCTAATGTTAGGTTTATGATTACTTTGGATAATGTGATTGGCACTGATGTTTAACATTTCCTTTCTTTCTTTTCATGGTCAAGTTATAGTGAGAGCTTTAATTTAACAAACTGAGTTTACCCATAGTCTATGTAAGAAACTTATATACAACCACCGTTTCAGGCTACGTGCAGATACTCATGTCTGCGGAACAGCAGGATCCCCATGTGCACAGTTCTCTCCTGCCCACTGTGGAAGTAGGCGTTTGCTTGCGATTTTAACAAGTGGGCTACTGTGTTATAAAAGAGCCTGGATGGCAAATCTTTACACAGATGCCAAACTGCTGTTTTACTACTGTTATTCTTCTACTGTAACTGCTGTATAGACAAATACACGGTTTGTGTGCACACACTGAGAAACTGCGAGGAGGAGAGAGAAAAGGAAAAGTAGGGAAAAACAAGGCGAGTTAGAGAAGGCTGAGCTGGCAGATCCAACACAGCCGTAGTTGACGTTCGCTAACGGGACCAGTCCGGTTCAAAAACAGGGACGTTAACCTGGCAAAAATGAGATTTTCATCTTTGCTGTTATTTTCAGCTATTGTTGTCTGCGCGCTTTCCGCTCTGGTAAACTCCGAAGTAGAGGGAATTCCTGAAGGTAAGTCTGGAATGCTGGCAGAGATAACGCTGTGTCCGCACCCCACGGTGTTGGTGGTGCAGTTTGTAGCAAATGTGTACCGAGACGAGTTGGGCCAGTTAAGCTCGACACAGGGAGACTTAGTTCATTTGATAACTGGCTGAAAAAAGCTGTGTTGCAACCACGCGTGTCACAGAAATGTGTGAGAAAGAGTTGAAGCCGAACTACAGACAAAACAAGACGATGGCGACAAATTATCTGACTGCATCTTTATGAAAAGCCCGGATCCTTGGATCAGTGTTAGTCTGTTAGAAAAACCGAAATTTCCCCACTTTGTCTCGTAGTGCTTGATGCATGTCGAAAAGTTGTTTTTCAGTTTTCCAAAATAAAAATCACTGTTAATAAAACATGAACGGAGTTTATTAACGTTTCGTCAGCGCTTTCCAATTCAAAGCAAACTGTAGTCGCTCCGGGCTGAGGAGGGCTGCCATGCCGCTGACGTGGACGATGCTCCTCTGAACTGCTGTAATCATTGCCTCTAACACATTCACGTTAGCCTGTGGGAAGCCTATATTATTAATAGTTGCAGGGGATGCGGACTTGATTCTGTGATACACCCACAAAGAATAAAAATCTAAGTTTAGAGACTTTTTTTCAGGCTTAATTCATAGCGACATTAACCCTGAGCAGTTCACTGTTACATCGTAACCATAACCATCTTAAAGCCTTTATCACAGCCTGTGCAAGAAACGTATTTGCTCCTCTGTAGAAATGTAACTACATGTCGACATAATCGCAGAAGTATAGCTCTGCATTATAGCTCTGTGTTTAAGTGCAAATATGCGAGCATCAAAATGCCATCATATTACTAATACAGCGCCTCTTCTTTCTGCTAGGTTATTGTACACTATAGTTCACAGTCATACACGCGTTACATAAATACTCTTTATGGTGGTACTGTAAAGTTTTGTCACGCTTAAGTCATTCTGAATTCCTCTGTCATGCTCTGGTTTCCAGACAAACTTCTAGTTGTGACTGTTGCGACCAAAGAGACTGATGGCTACAGGCGTTTTCTGAGGACAGCGAAACACTTTAACTATACTGTCAAGGTAAGAACTTCTGGGGCAAAGTTTTCGAAAAAGTTTATTTCATGCTCTGTAGACGTGAGGGCTCACAGTCTCTTTAAAACAAGTCCCTGCTGTGTGCTTTAAGGAGTTTTATCCAAACACAAAAATTGGTCCTTTTCAGTGGATTTCAGTCATACTAATATGTGTTGATAATATAAAGCAGAAAATAAGGAAAGACATAACCTTAATGGCTGTATTTTTAAAGGATGATACATTAAAAGCTTTAAACTAAAAGATGAGGTGTATGTTTTTAAGGTTCTGGGCCGAGATCAGAAATGGAAGGGAGGTGACTACATGTCAGCCCCAGGAGGAGGCCAGAAAGTACGACTTCTTAAAGAAGGTCTGAAGGAGATGAAGGATGATGGCCAAATAATCCTTTTTATTGACAGGTAGAGTGTCTATCTGGGTACCTATGCCACTATAATACTGTGTTAGTTATTCAGCCACTGGTTCAATTTCATTTCATGTTACATGAATCTGCCTTGTTCTGCCTTTTGTCAGCACACGAAATATAGTAATATGTAGTATGTAATTTTACAGCTTGACGACAAATTAAGGAAGAACTGTATTAGTAGGTGAGAAACATACTCTGTTTGGATGCTTTTCAGCACTGTGGTGCTCTGCAGGCTGCAGTTAACATCCAGTCATTCTGTGTGGCATTGTGTGTGTAAACTCTAAGCAGGTTGATTCTGATGTATCAAAACGATAAGAAGAAAAGAGCTCAGTGGCTGTGACATGACGGTTCACTTTGTGTTTCGGTAGGAACAGTGACTAGAAACACATCTGCATTTAGACATATTGGAAGAACATCAGTCCACATGGTTAGAACAACAGCAAACATTTGATGAGCGTGATATTCGGCATTGATACGTAAGGAAAACATAGAAGCACTAAATATTAGTGCATGATGTAATCAGGCTGTAAGTATGAATAGTCAACAGTTAAAGTGATTGATATTGAACAGCTGCACTGCATTTGACTCTCTTTGTAAAGATGAATGCACATTTGTGACTTCATCATTTGAATAGTTGTGTACAACATGAGTATAGAAGTAAAATTAACAGTAACAGTATTTTGTCTAAGTCCGCCATTGTAGAAATCCATTTCACCGAAACAATAACGTGGCGCACGGTGTGATGTCAAAAAAGGCGCACACCTTTGACGCTGCGTTTTCTCCGTTTTCCTCGTTCACACATAAACGCAAAAATGGAGTTTTCGAAAATTTCCACCCTGGCAGTAGTTTTTAAAAATCTCAGTTTTCAGTGATCGAAAACGCCGTTTACGTGTGGACGAAAGGTGCACCTTTCGTCCACACGTAAACGGCGTAAACACGTAAAAAAATCACACTTACAATTATTTCTATTGTGCGCTGCAGTAGATGTGTTTTAGCAGACCTGCAGCTCTTTGTGGTTTTACAGAACTGAATTCAGCCAGATGTAAGCAGATGTTTCACGAGATATCTTGGCTGATTGTCTCCCTCTACACTGACAGCACAATGTTTATGCTGGACAGTCTGAAGCTGCTGTGAAGGTGGACTTCAGTGAATGAATCTAAGCATCATCACATAAAGTTCATATTATGTAACTCGACACTGACCATGAACACCACAGCTGCTGTGCACCCGTCCAGTGCAGTGCTTTACCTAGAATCCATTGTATGACTCTAAGCTAACCTGTTTATCCTGCACTAAGGAGCAGATTCAGTAACACAAAGGTCAAAGGCTACACCTCAGTTTGTCTTGCAGGAAGCCTAAAAAATAAGAAAAAAAACAAAAGGTCACGTATACAGAAGCCAGTATCTGATGTAAAAATGAGGACTTACATGTAAACCTAAAATTTCCAGTATATTAAATACCACTGAGCAGTCTTTACCTTTAAATATAACCTCTCTTCTCTTCCACATTTTATACCAAACTAGGCCAACTGACTCAACATGTCCAGGTCAAAATAATGCAAATATCGAGTACAGGTGTATAAGAATTGCCTCGGTATAAATTTAATAGCTACTTATTTAAAATATATTAGCAGTTCTTAACTGTTTCTGCTGTTTCTCTAGTCTTTTAAGGTAGCGTGCTTTGAATTGAGTAACAAGCTCCACTTATAGCAGTTTATTTGCTGTGTTACGATGTTATGAGTCAGTATACTAAATTCATAAGATATTACTGTTTCAGTGTTTATGCATATTTAATTTAAATGACATGTTTTTGAAGCACATTTGATGCACTTTAGCTGTACATGGCAGCTAAAGGAAAAGTCCTGACATTTTGTAAAGTTGTAAAATTCTTTATGGTGAAGCATGTAATTATAGTGAAATCAAGAAAGTGTGTGTTGTTTTTGTTGCAGTTCCTTTTCTGGTAGTAAACATAGTCACAGGCAAATTAACTCTGGCTGGTATCATATAATAACAACGCCTTCATTTGTTTTAACTGTGTCACTGGCTTCACACAGTGCTGAGCTGCACTGTGTACTAACGTTTTCTGTTTTCACTCCCTTAATGACTTAGCTACGATGTGGTTTTTGCCTCGGGTCCCAAAGAGCTGCTCAAGAAGTTCCAGCAGACCAAGCACAGGGTTGTGTTCTCCTCTGAGACCCTCATCTGGCCAGACAGACATCTGGAGGACAAATATCCCCATGTCAGGGAGGGCAACAGGTTCCTGGGCTCAGGGGGTATGTTTATCAGTCTTGTTGTTTCTTGTACTGCTGAGAAAAGTAATATTGCTGTGTAATTTCTGTCTGTTTGTTTTTACATAACATGAAGTATTTATTCTGAGAAAAAACAATATTTTTATGTCATATTTTTTTTATTAGAGACACCTGCGTCACAGTGTAGCCATGTGTGGAGGGTCACATAATTTTAGGATGCAGGACACAGCACACAAAGGATTTTTCAAAAAGGGAGCTCTTTAATAGCTAATCCAAAGTGAATCATTGTTCAAGGGAAAAATCCAAAACACAAGAAATTAGAAAACAACAAAACACAGCAAAGTTACAAAGAACAGTGCATACAATGCCAGAGTGGACAAAGCAACTACAGTTCACACTGTACAGTACTGCTGTATGTAGCCACACTGAGGGCTGATGAAATACTGGAGGCCAGCTCGGCAATGAGATAAATCGAAACATAATAAACACAGGTGAAAACAATCAGGGCAGTCACATAGCAGGGACAGGAGACATCACAGAACAGCCTTCACAGTAAAACAGGCACATTTATAGCATCCTGAATACCAACTCCCACTACCTCTCACTACAGAACAAGGAAACACAAAAAGACCAACGCACAGACACAGAATTGAGACAGTTTCAACAGATTTTCTAATATGTGTTCATATGGGATGGGAATCTATTGGAATTTAGCAATTCCAATTCCATTGTTGATGTCACTTGTCCATTCAGTTCCTAACCAATTATCTTATTGATTCTCTATATAATAGCTCTCTAACCTCGAGTACTAGAAGTTAAACTCAGCAGAAAGCATTTATTAATGAAAATCAACCCAGAGACTGAAGTAGCTCACTAAGATACGTAAACAGATCCAAATCCAAATGCAGTGCAGCACTGCACTTAATGTTGTTTTAGTACTTTATTAATCTGTACTTTCTTAATGTTGTTTCAGCATTTGCATACTTAGTCAACTGGTGCCATGTAAGCAATTATAAAAATGTAAATTATAAAAAATAAAAAATTTTCAGATGGTATTAAATGTTAAGCTGTTGCTGTATCTCTCACATCCAGCAGGAAAACCTGGAAGGTAAATGAACTGGTTCCTATGTAGTGCTTTACTACTCAACCTCAGCACTCAAAGCTCTTTATACAACATGCGTCATTCACCCAATCATAGAAACACTACTCCCCACCTGTGTAAATAAGCAGGTTAAAAGGGTCACTCACCTTCTGGGCTTAAGAAGTACCAGAAAAAAAAATCGTTAAAATGTGAGGCTCACAGGTTGCTGATAGATGAGATAGGGCAGATGGTTTTATAGCAGGTCGTTAGTCAGCACTGCACTGGTGACATAAACCTGGTAGAGCTCATTAGACATGCTCCTCGAAACACACGCCTTAACTTTCCCTCACTGTGTCTACATGAAGGTCATGAACAAATGTATACTTCTAATATATGTGATCATTTCCTGTCTCATTTCTCTTGTCTCCTCACAGGTTTCATTGGCTATCTTCCCAACATCAAAGAGCTCGTTGCTAATTGGACAGGAGACGACGGTGACAGTGATCAGCTGTTTTTCACCAAGGTTTACACTGATCAATCAAAAAGAGTAAGACTTGTTCCACTGCTGTAACTTTATGAAATTCCACTATTTTTTCATGAATGCCTCTACAGCACTGTAATTACATGAAGTGATGTTTATAACATCTCCTGCTAACTGAAATTCAGCACTTTCTGTCCACATGGTTCAAATTACAGGTCTTTTAGCTCATTGGACATTTTCCTGGTTCGTGTTAGGCTTTTAATTTGAAACATGTACCAGAGGCTTTTGATGGTAATGATGAACAATACACAAAACAATAGTGCTGAAAATACATCGTTTTCATATTGAATGCAGCATAATTCAGGGCAGTACAATTCTGATGTTAGCTATCATGTGAAAGCAGGTAAATATACGCTGCTCGGTGTTAAATGTCAACACTTCACCGAGTTCTTTTGATTCCTCAGAGGCATCCGATGGAAGACAACACACTGCTCAGTAGACAATTTAGCACTTTATTTCTCTTTCACATTACTTCTAGAAGGGAGATGCGTCCTGCATGACACATTGCCGTGGATCTCCAAATGGTGGTGTGCCCCTAACGGTTTTATTACAGAAGCTCTCTATCTCTACTCTAAACAACAGTGTCTCAGTAACTTTCCACTAGAGATGGTCCCCTCTTATCTACATTTTCCCAAGCAAGCGTGAGTGAGTCTGCAGCTTTCTACTCCCCAAGGACACATGGTCTCATGCCTTTATTTTCAGGGCTGTGTCCACTTAATACTACACTACATAACTTTATAACACTTATTAATAAAAAAGCATAGCATTATTGAGGCACTGAAAAATTATTTATTCCCAACATCGGCCTGAAGAAGCAGCCACAGTTTGTTTGTTCCTGTAGAAGTTTTCATCTTATTGGATACATGTAACATAATAGATCAAAAGAATATATTTCTATTTTTCAGAAATCTATAAATATCACCCTGGACAACAAATGCAGACTCTTTCAGAACCTTCATGGAGCACTTGGTGAGTGCATTGAATTTTGTTTTCTTTGACCAGCAGGCCAAGGTTGTTGATAACACATGTAACACTGCCCAGCATCTTCTCCTGCTCTTGTTTACCATGCACATTATAACGAAAAATGATAAACAACAGACAATAAATCAGAAAAATCAGAAATCAGAGACACTTTACTTATCCCAAAGGGGCATTTAAGATACAACAGAGCAGCATGACATTGAAGATAAGGACGGGGCATAAACAGGCAATAAAAATGAGAGCATTGGGTTCACGTCGAAGTGATGGAAACAAGTCTGAAAATCACAAAAATGAGGAAAAAGAAAAGAATACAAAATATACTGAGTAGATGGCGAAAAGCAACAACGAAAAGAGCATTGAAGTTAGAAAACAGTAACAGAGTAACAACTTTAACAACCTTTTAAGGAACTTATTGAATTTTAGCATTTTCACTTTGACCTACGGATACATAGATGAGGTGATATTTTTGGATAATAACTTAAAATTCATACACTGATGATGAAGTGGTGATTGTTTTAATACCCCAAAGGTGAAGGGTATAATTATGGTTTGCCAAAGTAATTTTTGTGGCATTACTTCCTTTGCTGAAATGAACAATCATTGGCTACCTTAGCAAGGTGCATAAAAAACAAAACGATGTCAGCAGATGGTGACTAAACTATACACTTCATTTAGATGCTCCATTTATTTCCTCTGTTGACAGGTCTGTAGTCACATTGTAAAGTCTCAAGGGGAGTGCTCCATTTACTTTTATTGCATCACCAAAATGTACAAAGATCATTGTAAGAATGAGAGAGTTAAAGTGTCTTTACAGGAATAACAATCATACTGTTTACAGAACAGTTGTCTAGTTGGTGGCAGGTAGTTTTTTGTGTGTAACTGAACAAGTCTAGTAGGGAACACATGTCACAAGGTTTGGCAGGCAAGGCAATATAAGGAAGTCCCTCTCTGGTATTGTGTGGGATCAATTCAAGTTTATTTATACAGCACCAAATAACAACAACAGTCGCTCTCAAGGCGCTTTATAGTGTAAGGTAGAGGCTACAATAATACATACAGAGAAAAAACCCAATAATAATATGACCCACTATGAGCAAGCACTGGTCCAGCCCTAACTATATGCTTTAGCAAAAAGGAAAGTTTTAAGCCTAATCTTGAAAGTAGAGATAGTGTCTGTCTCCTGAATCCAAACTGGAAGCTGGTTCCACAGAAGAGGGGCCTGAAAACTGAAGGCTCTGCCTCCCATTCTACTTTTGGGGCGATCGTGGCTCAAGAGTTGGGAGTTCGCCTTGTAATCGGAAGGTTGCCGGTTCGAGCCCCGGCTTGGACAGTCTTGGTCGTTGTGTCCTTGGGCAAGACACTTCACCCGTTGCCTACTGGTGGTGGTCAGAGGGCCCGGTGGCGCCAGTGTCCGGCAGCCTCGCCTCTGTCAGTGCGCCCCAGGGTGGCTGTGGCTACAATGTAGCTTGCCATCACCAGTGTGTGAATGTGTGCGTGAATGGGTGGATGACTGGATATGTAAAGCGCTTTGGGGTCCTTAGGGACTAGTAAAGCACTATATAAATACAGGCCATTTACCATTTTAAATACTCTAGGAACAACAAATAAGCCTGGAGTGTGAGAACGAAGTGCTCTAATAGGGTGATATGGCACTACAAGGTCATTAAGATAAGATGGGGCCTGATTATTTAAGACCTTGTATGTGAGGAGCAGGATTTTGAATTCTGGATTTAACAGGAAGCCAATACAGGAGAAATATGCTCTCTCTTTCTAGTCCCTGTCAGGACTCTTGCTGCAGCATTTTGGATTAACTGAAGGCTTTTCAGGGAGTTTTTAGGACTTCCTGATAATAATGAATTACAGTAGTCCAGCCTGGAAGTAATAAATGCATGAACTAGTTTTTCAGCGTCACTCTGAGACAGGATATTTCTAATTTTAGAGATGTTGCGCAAATGGAAGAAAGCAGTCCTACATATTTATTTAATATGTGCATTGAAGGACATGTCCTGGTCAAAAATGACTCCAAGGTTCCTCACAGCGTTACTGGAGGCCAAGGAAATGCCATCCAGAGTAAGAATCTGGTTAGATACCATATTTCTAAGATTTTCCCCAGAGGTATAGTCGTTTTGGGGGGTTGGGCTATTATCAGCAACCATTTTTGCTAATAGCTAAGTGTTAAGGTATGGAGTCCGTTTCTTTCACTGTTTGCAGAAAGCTCAGGTATATGATGTCTATAGCTGGATATCTATATTTTACTTGGTTCAAGCAGATTGTAATGTTGGTCTGGTGAGGAAGGTCCCGCGGGCATTTGGCATGGAGGTTAGCCGGACAAGTCGGAGCCTAGGCACCAGCCCATTACAATGGGAAGGTCTCTCTAAAACACATGAGCGGAGAGCAGCATGCTCGACTGTAATGGCTGCACTCACACTAGGAGACTCTCCAACTACTACAATAATGGGAAGACACCCCATAACGGTGTTATGCCATAATAATGGTTGTTACAAGATGTAGGCCTTGAAAAGCTCTCACTGGAGCTCCAGTGGTTGCAATGCTCCTATATTGGTCCCCACGTCTACTTCTGTGACTCCAGTTCTTGCATATTTTCATTGTCGAGGAGTGGTTCTTATTGCTTTTTTGCTCAACTGTAGAGGACAATCGGCAGTACCTTCATCGTTTCTTTGTAGATGAGGGTGCATCCCACCATTCTAGGATAAGTATGGTGCCATGGTGAGGACACCTTCTGTTGGTCTTTTGAGGAGTTATCTTGATGAGGTGTCACTATGAGAAGGCTACATAACCTTTATCCAGGTGTGGATAAGTTGAGTAGCACAGGTTAGAGCAGAACAAAAAATGTTATCCATGACACGCAGGTCATCTTTTCTGTATGAAGTATAAAATGACTTGGTTACATTGGTCTGACAGTAACAACGTGTGAGTGTGTTTTTTGATAAAAGTTGACGTCACTGACATCAACATTGCAGTCCATTTTAGGGCTATTTCTGGGCAGTATTTAGCCAGTTTTTATCCTAACTAGTTCTATATTGCAGATGATATGGACACATTGGACAGTGGGGTTTCTGGTCAATTCACAGTTTGGTCATTACCTGCCAGTGAAATTGTACAGGCCATCCTCTCTCTGGCATTTCACAGAGCATCAGAACTGATGCTCTGTGAAATGCCATCTCTGTTGCATCTTTCTGGAACAGCGATAAAGTTGACTTTTCTACAAGGCCACACTTCTGCTAGCTTCAGAAGATATCTACACATATGTGTCACACTTTGACATGTGAATGAATAGACCCCACAGTTACCAGCTGATATTGAGTGTGGGTAAAAATGTTGCCAGTTGATTTGGTAGATTTTTACACCAGGTATCCTCCCTGACACAATCTTTTAGGGATTTATGTTTCCTCATGCACCCAAGCCAGGGATCTTCTGCTTGATACTCAAATACCTTAATCACTACACTATGGAGCCACTTGCCCTGAAAGACAAAAATAGTCCACAGTAATCATATTTCCCTGTATGGCATTTGCTTATTATAAATAACATGACATCCAGACAACAGGGGGTAAGTGTGGGTGAACTGTGGGGCAAACCCATACTTATCCCAGTCTTTTGGTTGCCCACAGTCAACTGTGATAGGGGCCCCGTGAAGTAAAACTACTCCTAAACTATTAAAGGGCAAAACTGCTATGGGCCCTTTTTCTTTGCCACACAGCCAGAGCTGCCCACTGTGGGCTCACCAGGCATGTTTGCTGGGATTATATCTCGGTCTAGTCTAGATTTAAACTGAATTACTGATATAACACCTTTTCTATTTTCATGAGACACAGGATATTGAGGGATCATTGGAAAGTCTGTATTTTTCTTTAATAGTATCTGTACAGGCTCAGCAGATCTGATCAGATGTAGGAAGAGTGGAAACTATTGTGTCATAAAGCTCCTCTGTGAACTGACTCTGATCTAACAGTGTGACAAGTGTGTTGTCCTGGCTGGTTTCAGTAAGTTTGCCGTTCTAAGTATATCATATAACAATGTCTCTGTCACCCTCGGAGGATGGTATGTGTGTGTTCCTCAAGCTTTGATTAATTCCATGCTGCTGTAACTTCAGCTCTGAAGACAAACAGCAGACGACCTGACAGGAATGAAAGAAAACACACAGACTAAATGCACACAGGAGGCGATCAGGGCAAGTGGAAACACCCGGGGAAACAGCTGACTAGAATGAACATAATGACGCCACGTAGGAAGTGAAACTAAACACAATGAACATGGGACACCAGACCTCTTCAAAATAAAACAGGGAGCATAATGAGACGCAGACATGACACAAGCTTGGCAACATAGGACATGCAGACATGAAAGACATGACAGACTAAGACACGGATTTACCATGGTGGACTGACGAGGAACGCGAACACCATAAAAACTTACAGAGGATGAAAAAGGGACTGGAGATGAGACATGGATATAACTAAACACGATGACCGGGGGAAAGCACACGTGACAGAAGGAATGGGTCACAGGGGGAAAAACACGTAAACAAGAAGAGGAAACGGGAGACAACACATGAAGGGCGAGGGAGACAGGGGGTGATAAACAAAGAACTAACATGGCGACCTCGTCAAAATACAGGGAGTGCAGAATTATTAGGCAAGTTTTATTATTGAACAACAACCATGTTCTCAATGAACCCAAAAAACTCATTAATATCAAAGCTGAATGTTTTTGGAAGTAGTTTTTAGTTTGTTTTTAGTTTTAGCTATTTTAGGGGGATATCTGTGTGTGCAGGTGACTATTACTGTGCATAATTATTAGGCAACTTAACAAAAAACAAATATATACCCATTTCAATTATTTATTTTTACCAGTGAAACCAATATAACATCTCCACATTCACAAATATACATTTCTGACATTCAAAAACAAAACAAAAACAAATCAGCGACCAATATAGCCACCTTTCTTTGCAAGGACACTCAAAAGCCTGCCATCCATGGATTCTGTCAGTGTTTTGATCTGTTCACCATCAACATTGCGTGCAGCAGCAACCACAGCCTCCCAGACACTGTTCAGAGAGGTGTACTGTTTTCCCTCCTTGTAAATCTCACATTTGATGATGGACCACAGGTTCTCAATGGGGTTCAGATCAGGTGAACAAGGAGGCCATGTCATTAGTTTTTCTTCTTTTATACCCTTTCTTGCCAGCCACTCTGTGGAGTACTTGGACGCGTGTGATGGAGCATTGTCCTACATGAAAATCATGTTTTTCTTGAAGGATGCAGACTTCTTCCTGTACCACTGCTTGAAGAAGGTGTCTTCCAGAAACTGGCAGTAGGACTGGGAGTTGAGCTTGACTCCATCCTCAACCCGAAAAGGCCCCACAAGCTCATCTTTGATGATACCAGCCCAAACCAGTACTCCACCTCCACCTTGCTGGCGTCTGAGTCGGACTGGAGCTCTCTGCCCTTTACCAATCCAGCCACGGGCCCATCCATCTGGCCCATCAAGACTCACTCTCATTTCATCAGTCCATAAAACCTTAGAAAAACCAGTCTTGAGATATTTCTTGGCCCAGTCTTGACGTTTCAGCTTGTGTGTCTTGTTCAGTGGTGGTCGTCTTTCAGCCTTTCTTACCTTGGCCATGTCTCTGAGTATTGCACACCTTGTGCTTTTGGGCACTCCAGTGATGTTGCAGCTCTGAAATATGGCCACACTGGTGGCAAGTGGCATCTTGGCAGCTGCACGCTTGACTTTTCTCAGTTCATGGGCAGTTATTTTGTGCCTTGGTTTTTCCACACGCTTCTTGCGACCCTGTTAACTATTTTGAGTGAAACGCTTGATTGTTCGATGATCACGCTTCAGAAGCTTTGCAATTTTGAGACTGCTGCATCCCTCTGCAAGATATCTCACTATTTTTGACTTTTCTGAGCCTGTCAAGTCCTTCTTTTGACCCATTTTGCCAAAGGAAAGGACGTTGCCTAATAATTATGCACACCTGATATAGGGTGTTGATGTCATTAGACCACACCCCTTCTCATTACAGAGATGCACATCACCTAAAATGCTTAATTGGTAGTAGGCTTTCGAGCCTGTACAGCTTGGAGTAAGACAACATGCATGAAGAGGATGATGTGGACAAAATACTCATTTACCTAATAATTCTGCACTCCCTGTAGAAGGATCTTTAGATAACTAAATGAGACTAAAACATAAACAATGAATATCAACATACAAGGAAACACAAAACACTGGGTCACATGACCTAGGACCATGACATACTGTCAGCAGTAACAGTATTGTGTATGCTTTGTGGTAGCTAGGTCTTACAGTAGTTAACTTGTTCTTCTGTCTATCTGATCTATTTATCTTCAGTGTTCTCTTGAAACATTTAAAATGTAAATGTGTAGTTTTGATATTTCAAATCTTAAAAACAAGTCTGATAGTTGTTTTACATCTGTTTATGTTTCCAGATGATGTGGTGCTGAAGTTTGAAGATAGTCAAGTACGACTCAGAAATGTGTTGTATGATACTCTGCCTGTCATCGTCCACGGAAACGGACCAACAAAGGTACCAACTTATCTGTTCCATGTTATTAAGCTGTAGTCACATCGCACAGTTTTTAATGGAAACAATAAAACCTGCTCGAAAAGTTTGAGTTTGTATTCTCTCAGCAGTTTTCTCAGCTGAAAACTGAAGGCTCTGCCTCCCATTCTACTTTTAAATACTCTAGGAACAACAAGTAAGCCTGCAGTGTGAGAGCGAAGTACTCTAATATGGTGATATAGCAACAAACTATTTCTCCGGGCTAAATGATGATCTTCTAAATTTGTGACACGCCATTTCCTCTCCAGCTTACGAGTCATCTGCTTTAGGCTACGTGTTTGAGAATTATACCACAGAGTCAGGTACTTCTGATTTGAGACCTTAGTTTTCACCGGAGCTCCAGTATCCAGAGTCGTACGTAGTGAGGAGGTAAAATTATTAACAAGATGATCGACCTCTGTTGGAATAGCGTTCAGATAGCTGCTCTGCTCTATGTTGGTACAGGGCATTGAAGATGATAACAGTGGGTGGATTATATTCTTAAACTTAGTTACAGCACTTTCAGAAAGACATCTACTGTGATAAAGTCTACTCCCCACTGCTGTGTAATCAATTATTGTAAATGTTATCAGGAAATGATCAGACAGGAGAGGGTTTTCAGGAAACACTGTTAAATGTTCAGTTTCTATGCCATATGTTAACACAAGATCTAAAGTGTGATTAATGTGGTGGGTGGGTTCTTTTACATTTTGACAGAAGCCAACTGAGTCTAATAACAGATTAAATGCCATGTTGAGTCTGACATGTTTAGTACCTGCCTATAAGGCCCGGGTGGACGATGAATAACAACAAATAAAACCGTTTTTTTAGTTTGCCTTCTTGGGTGGACTGGGTTAAGTATCAGGCTTTCAAATGAACTGAAACTGTTGGTGTGTTGGTTGATTAATAAGTTGGGTTGGACGATTGTTGCCATCCCCACCTCAGCCTGTGCTTCACTGATTCTGATACATAATATGTATGTAGGGGTCGTTCCAGTAATCTAATGATAATCTACCTATATGTCTGAGATTCTGAAAATCTGTTTCATCTTTTAGTACGACTAAGAGATTACCAGTGTTAGACTATTAGATATGAGATTGATATAAAATGAACTACAAGAGCACACGACTGTTTTCCAGCTCCAGATCAACTACCTGGGAAACTACATCCCCAACACATGGACATTTGAGTCTGGGTGCACAGTGTGTCATGAGGATCTACGGTCACTCACAGCTCTTCAGGTCTGTTTACATTTCCTGACAAACTGTATCCATATTATTTCCCAAAGCTACCTTTGATGCCTGATAAAAATGGCATAAAGCCTCATCCTGGTAGAACATGACACTTATTTTTTGTTTAATGTGTGTGTTTCTAACAGGAAAATGAATACCCTCTGGTAGTGATTGGCATCTTCATTCAGCAGCCCACTCCATTTGTTACAGTGTTCTTCGAACGGCTGCTGAAGCTCCAGCATCCCAAGAACAAGATCAAACTCTTCATTTTTAACAAGGTAACTACATTTTCCTGACACTCAGCAAAAATATGTCTGATGTAGTCTGACACAAATTAGCATCACACCAGAATACCTCACTAAGATGTAAATACACTGGCTAAATGAAATACTGTGGAGTTTATTTCATAAAGCTGCTACTTCTATATATATATGTACACACACACACACACACACACACACACACACACACACACACACACACACACACACCAGGTGCTAGTATAAAGTAAAGAAGGATCATTATGTGCTTCACAGCTACTCCAGCAGTCTGTGAATAGAAACTTGCTCTGTGGGACTGTAGTTTTATTATCAGACAAAGCCTTTCAGGTTATTTTACAGAGAAACCCAAAAGTAATGTAACGCGTAGTGTAACAAATTACCTTCTCCTTGGAATTATTAAGTAATGTACTGTAATGCAGCGGTCCCCAACCTTTTTTGCGCCACGGACCGGTTTATGCCCGACAATATTTTCATAGACCGGCCTTTAAGGTGTCGTGGATAAATACAACAAAATAAAACTAGTACCGGTACCAAAAAAAAAGAACATTTATTCATAACACACGTGACGAAGAAAGGAAAAACCTCAACAAACACCCACAAACATTTGACCACATAGCGTGCAAGTATGTGCATGAATGTAATGCTGTTGATGTGTTGCTTAGGGACGGTGGTGACTCTCAAAGCAGAGCCAGTGACAGTCGATAAGTGATATCGATAATGGAATCAGAATGGTTACAGTATCTACTCTTATCACAGCTGCATGACCTTCTTACTTTGACGTTTTTGAGGACTTCTCTTCACATGAAGGTTTATAAGGACATTTTCAGTCCTTCTAAAAATTATTAACCTGCTGGATTTAACGTAACTTAGTAGGTAATGAACAGATTGATTTAGGCAATTTTAACAGAAGATGGGTTCATGATTTTCTCTTTGACAAAGTCCATGAAACTAGGAGAATAGTTTGTTAGACTGCTGTGTGTGGAACCCAGCAGTGCGTTTAGCCACAGAGAGTTGGAGGGAATCAAGTACTTGTGATTTGTACACAGTGTCCTCAATGTCCAGGCAGCAGTTATCCTTTGGCGCCTCCCCACCTTTGTCATATGGGTTAACCTTTATGCCCTCCTCAGACATTTCTGTACATTCTTTTCAACTTTTTTTTTGATTTGGCAAACATTTAGGTGGTGTTATAGCCTGTGACATTTTTGCAGGAAATCTTTTGTCACATCTTTGAAATCGAGTGTCTTTTACTCTTACATGTAATGAATACGCTGTTGATGCATTTTCACACTCTTTAGACACCTCAAGCAGTTCTGCAGAGCCTCGCTGGCTTCCTGCTTCCACCTCCTTGCAGACTTGGTGGCAACAGGAAGCAGCAGGAACATACTGAGGTGCTAACTGGACAAGAGTGTGGTCTGATCCACTGAGTGGGAGGAGGTTTATTGTCCCGTGTTTTGCAGTCCACATATTACTGCAAAGTGGGCAGACTGGAGTCCAGAGTGGTGTGATTAAACCAGTGATGGTGATTAAAGCCTCTGCGTGTTTATGCAGTAGGTCAGCAACAGTCGCGTGTATGATGTCAAATGCTGCTGTACCATTGGCTAATGAAGATCATTTGGTCTTCTGCTTTCTGATTGGCTGACCTGCTCCCTCCACCCCCAACCACCATGCTCCTCACCACCGCCTACAAGCTCGAGTTTTACCACACATCACAGTCAAAGTGCAGATTGTGGATTTGTGACTTGAGAGGATGCAGTCAAGCACTTTTATTCAGATTTGTGATTATAAGAAGTAAACAAATAAATAAATATGACAAAAATTTGAATTACAAGTTTGCAGTTCTAGTATATTTGTGAAAACATCAATCTATGCATTTTTTCTGTAACCGTAAATTTAAAACACAAGCGTGTAAAAAACGTACAGGTTTCTACACATTCTCACTTTTTATTCTACATTTTGCAACATATTTATCTTCACAGCAGTCTTCCTGCTCTGCATTTCTTTGTGTTTTCCTTTTCCCTCCAGGAAGCTCATCATCAGCGTCAGGTCCGATCTTTCCTAAAGGATTATGGAAGCCTGTATGAGAATGTCACAGTCATCGAACCTGAAGAAGAGATGGATGGAGCTGCCTCTAGGAACCTAGGCCTGTGAGTACTGTCCAACCAGAACGTGACACATCTTCATTTTAAAATGTTTATCAACTGAGTTGTAGAAGATGATGTGTACTCTTCATTATACAGTATTAAGGTCAATAACAGATTGCTCTTTAAATTCTATTATAATATATGTGCTAATCTATCAGTGTGTTTTCTTCTTCAGCGATCTGTGCCGGAGGGACCAGGACTGTGACTATTTCTTCAGTTTGGACATTGAAGTGGTCTTAAAGAACAAGGATACACTCAAAATTCTGATTGAACAAAACCTGTAAGGAAATGTTTTTATACTGAGTCATTCACTGATGTGCTGGCAGTAGTCACAGTCACATTTAACTTCTTTAGCTCTAGTGTATTTATGTGAGTTGAGTATATGTCTAGATGAAGAAATGTAACACATAGCACTTCTTGAATGGCCTCCTGCAGTCCTATTGTAGCACCAATGATAACTCGAGCTGGTCGGCTGTGGAGCAACTTTTGGGGAGCCCTCAGTGGAGACGGCTACTACGCCAGGTCTGAGGACTATGTGGACATTGTACAAGGACGGAGAGTGTAAGTTGCTTATTTGCTCCCTAAAACCTTTGTCAGCATTTAGAATTTTTTTTGCATTCCTCATTTTTGACCATAAAAGGCTGAGGGGGTGTTGTCGTCACCTGTGGGTGGTACAGATACCCAAATCTGTGCCTGCAATAACTAGTGTGTCTAGGTGTATCTAGGAAAACTCTCAGACAAGTTTGAATCCTGGTGACCTAAAGGTCAAGGTCAGAGGTCAAGTTTCCAGAAAATCCTGTGAATACAATAACTCAAGAAGGAATTGGGATTTTCAAACTGGTGCTATATGTTCATCTTTTAAAAATCGAATGAGTTTGATTCTCAGCAACCTTAGCCCCAATGTTCACAAGTGTGTGTGAGCACAGGAGCTGGATGAGAATTTAAAATAGATCGAGAGTTTAGGAGAGGTGAGAGGCAGACCTGTCTTGATAAAGATAAAGCGATGGTAGAAGTTGTCAAATGGCAGGAACTGCTGTGGCTGTTTGTAAGTACAACCCACCTGGACCTTGGCTAGATCCACCTTCACTTGATCCTTCAGAATAATAAAGCTCTGGGATGAAAGTGTGTCATCATGGAGTTCACGCTCTGTGATAGCGCAGTTCAGCAGGAACCGGAGAACAGCAACAAAAACCTCAAAACATCAATGTCTTTGAGAATAAAGCAGAAATTTCAAGATTGATGTCTAAATGCAATTTTGAGAAAAAAGGTGAAATGTGGAAATATGGAGATGTTGTATCTATAAAATGCTTTGACTGACAGCATCTGACAGCGATTGTGCTCCCTCTGCTCGACCGTAAATTCAGCTTTCTTTGGCTCTCGTCACCTGTCTGGAGATAGGAGGGATGTCTGATCTGCTGATAATTAATAACTGCAACAACATCAAGAATAAATGAGTATGTTCCTGTAGGATTTCTTATGCTAGAACCATTACTTCAGTTCAAGAGTGAGGCTTCAGGTGAGAAGGGAGAGGATGAGATGGGGATGAGGATGGGAGAAGTGGTGGAGAAGGCAGATGAGAAAGATTAGAAAGAAAAAACTAGAAAGACATAATAAAAATATAACTGTAAGATTTTTAAATGGTCAAATATTATTTGAAACAGATACTGGTGAGTTTAAAAATTGAAATAACTTATAACAAATTCTATGTATACGATGAAGGAGAGGTATAAAAAGATTCTCCTTCTGTCCTTGATGATTGACAGCTGAGTGTAAGCAAGGTGGGCAGTGATCATGTTTATGTAAGAAATGTAGGCGTGATTGGACGTGATCGCCACAGGTTATCACGTCCAACATGGTGGACAGCTCTACAGTGATGTGTGCATTAGTGTATCGTGTTCTTTGCCTCATTCCCCTGAGACGCTACGTTCTCTTTTTTTGTTCGTTTCACGTGTCACGTTCAACATACATCACCAACTAACAGTCAGCTTGCATCAGTGATGACATTTTGTTCAACTCGCCACAAAAAAAAGCACAGCAGGCCTGAAAAAAGTGCCTGTAGGGTGGGCTTGTTAAATAATGACCAACAGAAATTTGTAGCAGCTAAGACTTCATTGGAACATTTGTTGGTCCATCAATTATCTGTTGTTTTTAGGGGCGTCTGGAATGTGCCATATGTGTCCAATGTGTACCTGGTGAAAGGCAGCCTCCTCCGTAGAGAGCTGAAAGACTACGAGCTGTTCAGCTCCTCGGACCCTGACATGGCTTTCTGCCACAACATACGCAACAAGGTCAGTAAGAGAAACAGGAAACTGTTTTTTTTAACCTAAAGAAAAGTTCAAAACTGTCCACAGTAGTGACTGACCTGTTGTTTTTGCTCTCAGGGAATCTTCATGTATGTAACCAACATGCACACATTTGGCCGCATCCTGTCTACAGAAAATTACCAGACCGGTCATCTACACAATGATCTGTGGCAGATCTTTGAAAATCCAGTGGTGAGATGGAAACATTACTAGCTGCTGTAGTGTTTGTGGCAGGCAGAATGGTTATTGCAGTGGCAGAAATGAAGTTGGTGGAATTAAGCTGCTACTGTATGTACGATATAAAAGCTGTTTTAATTTTATAGTGATGTATAAATGTTAGCTACAAAATCAAAACATTCATATAAGTACACAGTATCTCACCACTCAGACACTATGTGTTATATAGGCTCAGTAAAGGATCCCTGTGTTTATATAAAATCAGAATCACAAATATAAAATGAGACAAAATGGAAAAACAAAGCAAAGGAATAAAACAGTGTAACATATGAAGAGTGTTTAAATAATTAATGTAGTTTGTGTGAATGTATAGACAGTGGGTTTTTAGGTTGGGTTTAAAGAAACACCGCTTGCTATTTTTTACTAGGACACCAAATGATGATATATATCTGCGAGAGAACGTCCACAGTTCCTCCTCGAGGAAACCTTTGATAAACCTAATCTAAAATATGTCGGACTGGCTTAAAATTTCAGGGGAATAGTTGCCATATCTCAATTTCACCAGTGTATTTTTGCCATGCCACCAAACATGCTAACGTTTCAGTTTTATGACCGTCATCAGAGCATGACAACATGCAGGTCATATCATGTATGTACTGCAATATGGCAGGTTTAAAAAGTCACATGGTAATCCACATCCTGGTCTCAACGGTTTTCCTAATCATTAGATGGATGACAGATGAACACTTCATTGATCCCAAAGGGAAACTGCTGTGTTACAGTTACAGTAAATAATAAATAAACAACAAAAATAGTAAAGGTGCCACAGATGCCTGGTAAGGGCCTCTTATACTATGAGATACAAAAATGTAAAAGTAAAAATGAAGTTAGCTACAAACAGTAGACGTAAGACAGACATTGTGCAGGAAACAAGTGCAAACTGGATTCATAAATCATGTGTTCATGAAGGTATAATACAAAATATGTTTGGGATCTTAAGTCTGACAGGTGTGTTGTCTCACTCTGGTTTGTCTCACTCCCATTTCTTCCTGTTCCGTGTTGAAGCTCCACTTGGAACCTTGTTAAGATCCAACCATGCAAAATATGAGTTTTCAAGTGGTCTTAAACTTTTGATCAGGACTGTATCATCTACAGTACACATCCACTTAAATTGTTAAGTATTAAAATGCTTTGCCATGTATACTGTAAAATAAGAGCTATGCTTATTTCCTCCCTCTGTGCGCTTCTTCAGACACAGTGTCTTCAATCATCTTAGCTCCACACACATATTTGGAATATTTCTCAGAAAAATCCTGAAAAGAAAAATGAAATTTAAAAGTAATTATCTACAGAAAACTGTCTGAGAAAGTCTTTTGTAATGTTCACAGTGAAATTCAGTTTGTATTTTTTGTGATGTGATGGTAGATAAGATATATTCACAGATGTGCTGAACCAATCTTCTTTTTTTTTTTTTACAACATTATACGACTTCAGCACAAATGATCCATGAGAACATTGTAGATGTCGTTATAGGGGATTTCCGTGTTACGAGTGCTGACATCAGCATAAAGTATCAAAGTTTTAGTATACATGTCAACATCAACATTACTGAAACAGTCAGTTTAAACGTTTTTTAACGTTACTGTCTAAGCTAAGCCACCGTCTGATCTTCATATGTAAAAGAAGGCAGTCTAGAAGAATTTCTGCGTCTACGCGAAGGTTTGATGAGGACACGGTGTGATTTGCAATGAGCAAATCTGTATGTTATATTTATTTCAGGACTGGGAGGAGCGCTACATCCATGAGAACTATACCCGCATCATGAAGGACAAGCTGATTGAAAATGTAAGTTTAAACTCGAGCTGAGCTGGAGTCAGATTAACCTACTGAATGAGCTGTTGTGTTTAGAAGAGGCAAAAGCAAATACATTGAACTCCTATCAACTTCCATGTTTCTTATAAATATTGTGGCACAGATAAGAAGTTAGTTCAGTTACATCTGCCATAACCAGAGGAACTAACACCGTCCTCAGTTTGTAGACCTTCCTTTAAGAGGCAGTTCTGTTACAAGCTGTTACTCAGTGCTTAATGCTGTTGTATCTTCTGCCTTCCAGCCTTGCCCAGATGTGTACTGGTTCCCAGTCTTCTCCACTGTTGCTTGTAACCACATGATTGAAGAAATGGAGCACTATGGAAAGTGGTCAGGAGGGGGCAATGCGGTAAGGCATCTTGTTATTAACATTAATCATGTAGTCATGATTATTGATAATAACATGTCAGTCATGTAATAAGACGACATCACTGAGCTCCAGTGTTCCTTATATTCAGTCTTTGTTTGCATTATTTGTCACAAGTTCATGTCATTTGCATCTTCCAGCTACATACCCAACTCTGAAAACGTCGTGTAAAAAAATAAAAAGTGAATGTTGTGATTTTCAAATTTCAGAAACTCATATTTGTATTCAAATAGAACAAAGAAAACATATCAAACGCTTATAAAATGTGCCATTTGAAGAAACATACTAGCTCATATTTAATTTGATGACAGCAACATCTCTCTAAAGGTAAAGACAGCCACTGTGAAGATTCCCTCTTCTTTAACAACAGTGTGTATTTCACTCGCTGAACTCACGTCCTCATTTTAGGTTTTTTAGTAGATAAAGGCTTAATCAAGAATTGAGCTGCTGTTTGGTGAAGGCCTCGATGGGGCCTGGCGGCGGCGCCCGGGCCTGGCAGATCCCCGTGTACTAATGAGAAGTGAAAGAATTAAAAAGGGGAGGGACGGCTTGTAGACCTGGGGGGTAAGACCTGGAAGGGGCGTGTTTGGAGGTGTGGCCCTGCTGCTGAAATTGAGATCATTTATCTCCAATTAAAACTGAGAGTAGTTTTCATTTATGCTGAACAACATCCTGGGAGAGGAGTGTTGTTCCATTCTCGTCTGATATAGGATTCTAGCTCCTCCACAGCTCTGGGTCTTCATCATCATATTGCTTCATAAATGTTTTCATTTGAGGAAAAGTTAGGCCTGAAGTTCAGCACGTGAACTCTACCAAGCTGAGGTATTCTAACAGATGCAGTATGCAGTTTAGAATAGTCTCGTTTTGATCCGAGCATATGTCATTGTAAAGCAATAACAGCAAGCAAGCTGCAGCTTCCATCGACACCGATGCACCTCAGTACCATCAGAGACGCAGGCTTTTGAAACGAGTGCGGATAAAAAGCCAAACGGTCTCTTTTCACTTCAGACCAGAGCAGCATCCATGTTTTCTTCTGCAGTCTATTTTAAAGCTGCTTGGCCCAGAGAGAGACCTGAACCTGCATCTGTGGACAGCACAGCAAACTGTGTTTGCACTGATTTTCACACAGATTTATCCAGATTCTCTGAATCCTTTGATGATATTCTGTACTGATAACAATTTCAATTTTCACTTCAATTTTATGTATAAAGCGCCAAATCACAATAACAGTCGCCTTATATTGTACTCGCACTTTATATTGTACAGTAGATCGTACAATAATAACGAGATCAGTTTTGTTGAAGGACATTATTCTGAAGTTGTTTCACAATTTATAGATGCAATTTTTTGCAGACAGGTAAACCTCTCTCTGCTCGTCTTTATTTGATGTCACTGACCTGTTACTTATTAACCAAGTTCATTCAAATTGTTCCAACAGCTCCAGTTTCTTTTTAGTACTACTTACTTTTTCAGCCTGTTGCTGTCATCAAATCCGAAAAAGGCCATAAGTGTCTTTTTTATAAAGTCAGTTTCCCAGTTCATACATTTAATGTTTTCTATATTCTGTTGTGAATAAAATGTGGTTTTAAAATATGGAGATTTACAAATAACTGTATTTGTTTTTATTCACACCGTACAGGCTCCCAACCTTTCTGGAATCTGGTCCTGAATACCTCCTGTACTTTAACTATATACCTGATAGAAGTTTCTTGTTTTTCCAGGATAACCGAATCACTGGTGGCTATGAGAATGTCCCCACCATCGACATCCATATGATTCAAATCAACTTTGAAAAAGAATGGCAGAAATTCTTAGTGGAGTATGTGGTACCAATCACAGAAAAAATGTTCCCTGGATACTACACCAAGGTAAGACCATCACTACACACACTTGTGAAATGTTTCAGAGAAAATTCAAGAATCTCCTTCCATGTGAGATCTGTGAAGGATGTTCTCAGCTTTACTGAAGAAGCACACTGTGAACACATTCTCAGCTCATTTACGTCACCTGCTCTTGACATTTTGGTGTCACATGCACTGATTCATTTTTTTAACTCTTTAGTACACACATATACCTGAGTGTTTGTAGAAACAGGAAGAAATTTCAAGCAATGGCACATGAATACTTCTTTAAGACACTCCAGCTAGGCCGGCCACATCCCACAGCTTACATATAAAACAGCTGACAGACATGAAACCTGTGATCATTTGGTGTGCATGTGTGTACTTTGTGTGGTACCGTGAGTGTGCAGTTCAGTGTGTGGTGACAGTGTGTGTCCGTTTACCTTTGTGGTGAGAACCTTTCTCAGTAGCCTGGCAGGATTTCTGTTACGACCTTTCTGTGTCTCACGTGTCAGCCGGCGTGTGAGAGTTCCCCAGCCTATATATATATATATATATATATATATATATATATATATATATATATATATATATATATATATATATATATATATATATATATATATATATATATATATATATATTCGGAGCACTAGGTGCGGTGACTCCCAAGCTAGGCGAGTGGCTCCAGCAGATCCCGGGAAAAACATCGGAGATCTCTGTCCAGAAGAGTGCAGTCCTGGGAACAGCTAAGATACTGCGCAGGACCCTCAAGCTCCCAGGCCTCTGGTAGAGGACCCGAGCTTGAAGGATAAACCGCCCGCAGGGGCGTGCTGGGTGTTTTATATATATATATATATATATATATATAAATAAAGCATTTGTAAAAATATAAAACCATAATATACATAATGCACAATTACTTAAAAGAAATCAGTAAATTTTGTTTTGAACTTCAAAGATTTTAAGTTCAATTTTATTTAATCATTTACCATATAGATTAAATAAAATTGGAGACAAAATCCCACCCTGTCTAACACCATTGCTGACACCAAAGGGGGCAGAAATACTGCTTCCCCATTTAACCTGCATGTTCTGATGAGCGTACCAGTAAGAGAGAATCCTCACGATGTATTGAGGAACTCCCCATCTCTTCAATTTATCAAAAAGTTTTCTGTGGTTCACTCGATCAAAAGCCTTAGAGGCATCAATGAAAGACATGAGGACAGATGAATTTTTAGCCCTGTACAAACTGACTACTTCCTTGAGTGCATATATGCACATGTCAGTGCCGTGCTTTGGTTTGACGCCAAACTGATTATCCAGAGAAGAGATGAACACACTAACTCTGTCAAACAAGATTCTTTCTAACACCTTAGATAAAATACTGGCTAGTGCAATCAGCCTGTAATTATCCAAACAGCTCACTTTTGCAGCTTTGTCCTTCATAACTGGTACCAGTAAAATACACAGCATTGAGTCTGGTAATATGCCATGAATCATAAACCCAGTGAAACAGAGTGCTAGAAGAGGAGCTAGCCTTAAACTAGCATGTTTTAAATGTTCTGCAGTGATGTGATCCAAACCAGAAGCTTTATTATTAGATAACCTATGAATGGCTTCATATACTTCATGTGTCCTTACACTTATTGTGTCATTACTCATGTCAAAATTGTCCTCATATGGTTCACTTTTTATACAGTTAAACAACGCACTGTAATGCTGTCTCCATAATGCTGCAATGTTATCTGCCCCAGAAACACCTTCAACAGTTGATGGTAGAGATGGTTTACAGTTATTAAGAGCTTTCACCTCTTTCCAAAAATCTGCCGTATTATTACACAGCATTTTCCTGGCCAAAGAATCTGCTCTCAGCATTTGCTCATTTTTAGTTATAAAGCGAACAGCGTACTTATATCTGGCATTCGCACATTTTTTCTGTTCCAATTCTGGGCCTTGTTTAGGTCTTCCAGCCATGGCCCAACATTTATAAGCTATGCGAGCTTCATCATGGTACATCATGGTACGGCCTAGCCGGAGTGTCTTAAAAAAGGGCCACGACAGATGTAACTGCATCTCTTCTGAGATGTTTGAAAGTACTGTGTAATGATCAGGTGATGACCAATGATTTTGATATCTGGTTATTTAACTGGTAGAACAACTGGAGGACAAAATCAGCCGTTAAATGTTATGAACTTGTTGAGTAAAACAGGATAACAGTCGACCTCTCATTGTTTCTGTGCTGCTATCTGTGCTGGGGCGATTGTGGCTCAAGAGTTGGGAGTTCGCCTTGTAATTGGAAGGTTGCCGGTTCGAGCCCCGGCTTGGACAGTCTCAGTCGTTGTGTCCTTGGGCAAGACACTTCACCCGTTGCCTACTGGTGGTGGTCAGAGGGCCCGGTGGTGCCAGTGTTCGGCAGCCTCACCTCTGTCAGTGCGCCCCAGGGTGGCTGTGGCTACAATGTAGCTGCCATCACCAGTGTGTGAATGTGTGCATGAATGGGTGGATGACTGGATATGTAAAGCGCTTTGGGGTCCTTAGGGACTAGTAAAGCGCTATATAAATACAGGCCATTTACCATCCTGTGTGTGTATTACTGACCAGCATGTCTTATCATCAGCGTGTTACACTCCAGTCGATTTAGTGTAGTGAGACAGAAACCTGACCCCTCTCATGCCACATCATGACAGCTACACATTCTGTTCCATCTCTGGAGGTGAATGCTGGACCAAGAACCAGGATTCTGCTTTTATTCAATAAACTGGAGTGTATCTGTGTACAGGGGGCTACAGGCAAACGTTTGCATGATTCTTTTCCCTCTGTGTGTTTGCAGGCTCACTTCGAATTAGCCTTTGTAGTTAGATATAAGCCAGATGAGCAACCCTCCTTAAGGCCGCACCATGATGCCTCCACATTCACTGTAAACATTGCACTCAACCAAGTAGACCTTGATTACCAGGTGAGTGTCAAGCGCTCCATTTCCACCTACGTTTCAGTTAACATGTATTTTGGTTTTATTCGCACAGAGACCAAATCATTACAAATTCATTCTTTTGATCACAGAATGAAATAAACCCATTCTTCATGCAAACATTAAGACAAACAGCTGGTTTACCAGCAGCCCAAATCTGAATGTTGATTGTCCTCTTCAGTTTGTGGCAGTGAGGCATAGAAAAAAAGGCTTTTGTATCATTTCTGTTAATGAAGAGCTCAGGAAATTGTTGAAGGGTTGTTAATGATCATAAAACTGCCACAGCCATCAGCTGTTGATATGTACTGTTTCTTGGCTGCAGGGTGGTGGATGCAGGTTCCTCCGCTATGACTGCTCCATTCAGGCTCCTCGTAAAGGCTGGGCCCTTCTGCACCCGGGCCGTCTCACCCACTACCACGAAGGTCTGCCCACCACCGCCGGTGTCCGCTACATCGCAGTGTCCTTTGTGGATCCCTGAGCTCACAAAGATGGCTGAACTTGACCAAGCGGGACACATTGACCACATGGTCCAGCATCATTCTCTGCATTATCCGATTTAAAGCAGAATTGTTTTTGTTTTCATCAACTCATTTCCTTTATTCTGATATGGCTTCTGTCACACTCACACGGTGATTAACTATTAGCTGCATTAGACAAACTTTTCTGTAGTGAAACATGAAAAACACAATTTTATCACCACTTAAGATGAGAACTTTTATTTAAAGTGATCTTTTGCCCATGAGTATTTTTCAGCAGCAGTCTGCAGGTGTTACCCATCATATGCTCATTTGTATTCAGGCCAGTAACCATCAAAGGTGTAATTTGAATAATTGTTGACTGGCTCACTGAGGTTTGAAAGGCCTAAGTTATCTATTTGTTCATAGGTTTTGTCATAATTAAGCATTTCTGTAAGGTGCACCACTTCTTGTCAGGTTTTTGAACAGCTTCAAAGGGATATTTAAGAAACCAATAGGTGATGTCATAGCTCACACACTTATGTGAAAGGAGGAAGTGAGGTTGTGGATAAGCGTGCACATAAAGACGTCACAAACACACAGGAGATGACTTTTTTTTTTTTTTTTTTAAATACATTTTATAATACCGTATGTTCATTTTGACTTTAGAATACTTGCAGTGCTGAAATCACCAAGAGCTCACAGAATGGCAGCATCTGTTGCTGGAGAAGCTGTGTCAGCATTCATGGTGCTGGATCGATGGACAGCTGGATGTTTAATTGGTTTATTTTGCATTTCTTTGATCTCAGTTCTGTTTTTTTAAAGAGGTAACGCTGCAAAAACCAACGTGGGTCAGGCATAGGAAGCCTGTAAATGCTTGGACCCATTAGTTTTATTGGGCCATCCAGATGGCAGCTTGTGTAGTAACACAAGTCATGTTTTCAGCTGAACTTCATTGCAGGCAGCTTACCTTTGATTTGTAAAAATAAGTTTTGCTTGATTTTACGTCAGCAAATATATCTTTACTGTAGCTAAAGCAGCTTTATTCAGACACTCCAAAGCCTGTTTTGTACTGTATTAGATAAAAGCCACACTGAGAAGTTTCATATTGGAATTAGGGCTGCCACGATTAGTCGACTAGTCACGATTATGTCGACTATTAAAATCGTCGACGACTAATTTAATAGTCGACGCATCGTTTGAAGCTTTGTAAGATCACAAAGGACGCAGGAATGAGTAGTAGGATTTAAGGGTGTAATAACGGACTGAAACAGAAGATGGCAGCACTGCATGTACAAGGATGCCAGCTGCCGTTAAACCCCGAAGAAGAAGAAGCTGTGTCCCAGAATTCATAGCGCAGCTGTCAACAATGGCGGCAGCTAGTTAGTTTTAACTTTACTCTTATTATTCTTTCTGGGTCACAAAATAAACGTTTAACATATTTTCAGGCGAGAATGTAGCTGTGTAAACCTCAAATATCTGCTCAGTTTATCAAGACACCACATATTTTCAAAAGCGCTCCGACGTTTTCGGAGACGTCTGTTACCCACTAGCTCGTTAGCTAGGCGGGGGCAAGGCTAACTAGAGCCGTGAGAACACCGGACTCCCGGCAAATCGTTTTCAAACCCACCACTGTCTTTCGCTACTCAGGTTAAACATGATATATAACTCACTTAGATAACTTAAAATGTTATTGTTTGGCTTTCTTTAGTATTTTATTTGTTCCTGAGTAAATCGGTTTGGCTAAGATTAAAGTTATAGTTTTTGCACAGCTAAATAAACTTCAAGCAGACAGCTGATCATCAGAAGTTTGAGACGCTGGATAATATACTCCGGTGTCCTGTTATATTTTAGAAAGCAAGGAGTTTATTAAACTTCACCGAAACAATCTGCAAATTTCATTAAAAATTAATAAACTACCATCTTGTCTTTATTTTTAGTTAGCACAAACACTTCAAGCTGTAAGCTAATGATAGTTATATAAGACCAGATGCTGCTGGTGCAATAAGCTGTATGCTGTATGTCCAATGGATGATGATCTGATTAGTCGACTAATCGCAAAAATAATCGGTGACTAGTCGACTATCAAAATAATCGTTTGTGGCAGCCCTAATTGGAATCACAGCTCACTTTTATTCTTGAAACGGATGTTCATGAGCTTAAATTTATAGGACAGTGAGGTTCAGTCTCACTGAACGGTCTGACTCAAAACCATCAAGTTGTGTGTATAAACATATTTAAGAATAATGATGATTAAAAGTCTCAGCAGTGCTCAGTGAGAGGGCTCGTCTTATGAAACAGCGCCTCTGGTTTGGTGGTTCAGCTGAGAGCACCATCAGGAAACCAGCCAACCAGGAGAAGTCTGATGCCAAGTGTTAAAATTTAGATATTAAACTTTGTAATAATTCTTCCCCATGGACGCACAAGTTATTTTATTTGTATAGCACTCCAGTTCCTGGCCAATCACAAAAAGAGCTCTTTAGCAAATAAACTGGCAACTTTGTGCTGATGTCAAACAATCTGACAGAACAAACTCAGCAGTTAACAGGCCAATAACTATTGGTGGGTGTAGATGAAGTTTTATTCTGTAATTTAAAACAGTCACATTAATAAGTGTACATCAAGCAGTTAAAATACAAAGCTAAAAATGGAAAAAAAGAAAAATGTAAAAGCAATGTAAAAACAAAATTTCAGGTCAGAGATTTCTGTGGTAATGTTACATTTCACAACAAAAGTGGTCACAAGCGGAAGCGATCAGAGAAGTTTGGAGACTCCGGGACTGTAAGAGGAACTTCGCTCTTCTTCACAGCTACAGGTTTGTAGTGTCTGATGGGCTGAGCTTTGTGCACCTGCAAAGTGTGACATACACTGTGTCAGACCACAGACAGGCTGTAAAGTACTGATAGCGCAATAACATACAAGTATACAGTATCATTACACGGAGCCCTGTAATGACTGTGCAGCGTTTCACACGACCAGCTCAAACTGTCTGTCACACAGGTCATCCTACTGGGACGTGGCACGGCCTTATGGTTGATATTTGATATGAAGCACCTTGTGGCAACTGTTGTGATTTGGTGCTGTGTTAATAAAATGACATTGAGTATATATATATATATATATATATATATATATATATATATATATATATATATATATATATATATATATATATATATATATATATATATATATATATATATATATATATATATATATATACACATACACATATATATATATATATACATACATACATACATATATACATACATATATACATACATATATACATACATATATACATACATATATATATACATACACACACACACACATATATATATACATACACACACACATATACACACACACACACACACACACACACATATATATACACGTATACGTATATACACACACACACACACACACACACACACACACACACACACACACATATATATATCTCAGTGCTCTGTCCAAGTCAGAGGGTTAGCTGAAGAACACTGGAATGTGCAAATGTTACCAAAGACTTCCTCTGATAGTTTCCCAGTAAAGGTTTTAATGGTGACCACAGGAGCAGCGCTGCTGTTTTGGACGGTCGTTTTCTTTCACTTAACCTGAGCTCAGCGTCTCAGTAGCAGCTCCGCCTCTTTGCAGTGTATAAACAGACTGTAGCTGCACCTTAAACTGTGCCAGCGTCATCATCATCACTGCTGCTGTTGTGTTAACAGTCTTTGTTCAAAACTGGGGGCTGTGTGAGCTGCCAAACGTGCATTTTTCTATCCATCTGTAGCTCTAGATCTACACACACCAGCACCAGGCGCTGCTGATACTTTCTGCAGTTACCTGCTCTTGTCGCAGCCGGGCAACCTCCTCCTTCTGTCTCTGCTCTTCTTCTCGTCTCTGCTCTGCCTCCATGTGCGCCCGCAGAACCTCCTTCTCACTGGTCACTCGCTCGTACTCCTGCCACTCTCGGGCACGCCGCTCTGTTGCCAGTTCAAAGGCCTCTACAACTATGGAAGAATTATTGCCTTCAGAGTGCAGTGACAGATGACAGTGAAGACAGAGGACACAGTGAGTGACACAACCTTGAAGAGTGGTTCAGCCTCAGCAAAGCTGAAGCACTCTTCAAGACACATGCAATTTTCAGACAGTATTCAACACCAGCGCTGCACCTGCCCATTACTTTTATCATCCATTAGTCATTCTCAGATCAATCAGACAATAGTGAGATATTTATCAAGAGCCAGTAAATGTGGCTCCAGTGTTTGATAATCAAACTCAAAACTGCTTTTCTGATAATTGCACTGAATACTCGCAGCAACAACAAAGCGCAGACATGTGGCTGCAGCTGTATCGCAGCGTTCTACATGTCAGCTGAAGCAAACACCTCTGTGCCTAGGTGGAGTCTCCAGGTAATCTGATTTGCTAAGAGCAATATAACGCTCATATTTGTCATTGACATTCCTCAGAGAGAGAAATTATAAAGCATAAACTGCTTTATAGTTTGTCAGACTGTCATTTGAACATTTTGGCAAATGTGGCATTCAGCTGAGGAAAGGAGATGTGACAACAGCACAACAGACAATCTCTATACAGCTGCAACCTCCCATCATGCATCACAGCAATGATAATAAACACAAAGGATCTGTTTTAGTCTAAACTGAGCGTCCTTACCCACTGCAGGCCGGGCCTCTTTCTTGGGCCTGAAAGGCTCCTTGTGAATGACGGTGTTGGGCCGAGCTTTAAATACTGCTGCTTCCTCTTGATGTTTCTGTTCTTCTTTCACCTGTGAGGTACAGATGTTGTGAGTGTTATTCAAATAAAAAAATGAAAATAAAGTGAAAAATCCCATCATACCATCTGCTCCCAGCGACTGTTCTTCACAGTTCCCCGTTCATCCAGAAGCAGCCTAAAAGGCTCAGGCTTGGTAGGCTCCAGCTTCTTCTTCTCTGGTAGGACCACACTGTCAAAGTCAGGCAGCGGCTGGGCCTTAAACTGTGGTATCTGGAAAATATTCAGGCGACAGAGTCACTCAGTAACTCTGTACTGTGAAACTCTCGACGACAGACTGAAAGTCAGACTACCTCTTCGTTTCGCTTTTCCTCCAACTTTTTCTCTCTCAAGGCTTTTCTTTCACGCTCCCTCTGCTCAAAGGAGAAAGGACAGACCTCCACACGGTGGTTCTCAGATAGCCGGGGCTGAAAGGGCAGGCCGAAGTGAGGCACTGGGGGGGCCTTAACTGGTGACGGCTGCTTGACCTGACAAAGACAGTTTTATGGGTATAGCTGCAGTAGATGGTGCACAGAGCCATAGCAAAGACACACGTCCTTACCTCCTCGACCTTGCGATCTAGTCGAACTCTCTTCTTGAGGGCAAAGGCAGGAGACTCGGGAACAGTCGGATTTGCAACTTTCTTTTCTGGCAGTCCCTGTTGATGAGAGGATTCTTAAAACAGTATTCCCACACAGTAAAATCTGCCTTTCTGCAATGAAAAAACAACTTTGAAACTCATCAGTGTTTAAACTCACCACAACTCCTTCCAGAACCTTTTTGGGCAGAGGCTTGGCTTTAAAGTTCTGGGGCTTTTCGTCATCCTCCTGGGGCTTCTTTGTGGCCTGCCTCTCCTGGAGCCTTTTTTCAATCTCCAGCTCGAAGCCTTCGGGTACGGTGGGCTCCTTCACTGCTGGCTTTTTTAGGTCCTCTGCACTCTCCAGTATCTTCCTGTTCAGCTCCAGCGCCTTGATTTTAAAGCTGCGTTTAAAAGCCAACATTAGTCAATGGTCACTAGATCAAAATGTAACGCTGTCACAGTGAAGTGACCCAAACATAGCTTCTGCCACAAACTACAACTGTAGCGGCAAAAACACGTCACATCAATCAAGACATTTCAGCATTTTGGCCTCTGTAACTGTTGAAGCTGCAGCCATGCACATACTGATCCATGATTCCTAAATAATCAGCTGTATTTTGTATAATAACAGTCCTTAAAGAAACCCTGCAATGCCACATTTTCCATGTGTTAGCAAAAGGAGGAGGTTTACAATGGCTCATCTGAAACATCTTAGTGCATTTATTATTTCTATGCTATTGTAAGTCATTATTGTCAGGCTGTCCTAAACACTGCATGAAAAACCTTCAGTTGATGCCAAATATACTGCACCAAAAGTACTGACAGGGACTAGAAAGTAAGAGAGCACACACTGGCTTCTCTTTAGTGGCTCCAGATTCTGATTTAAAATCCTTCCCCTCAAACACAAGTTTGGATTCAGGAGGCAGACGCTCTCTACTTTTAAGATTAGGCTTCAAACTTTCCTTTTTGCTTATAGTTAGCACTGGATCAGGTCACCCGAACACTTTAAATACAACGTTTTTTGCAAAACACCAGAAATCTGTTGTGAAACCACGTTTCCCAACACAAAGTGACGGCACATTACAAGAACCTCCAACCAGAAAAGGCCAAGCTTCTCACTTTGCAAGTTTTTCCGCCTCCTCAGCCTCCAGCTCAGCAGAGCACTTAACAGTAGGCGGCCGGCTCCTCTGACGAGTCATCAGGTATGGGGAGTGGGGCTGAGTGAGCTTCAGGTGGTTCCCCTTTGCTGTGGCGGGTCCTGTTGAAACAGGATGCAGATACAATGAAAACCTGCAATAATGTTTTTTTTTTAACCCTTATCTGAAAAGTGTCACAGAGAGTCAGCATGCACCACACCTCTCTCTTGACTTCTACGACTGTGCATATGGTAGCGGGTGGGGGTTCGCTTCTGGAACTGCTCGATCTGCTGGGCCATGGGCACATAAGCGCTCGCCTCTTCCGCCTTTCTCTTGTTGCCTGTTGACAGGTTGAAAGGTTTGGGCACTGTGGCACCTTTCCGAGCCTTTGCCTGAAAACAAGTATAATCAGTTTTTTTTCCCCCATCTCACCTTAGCTTAAATATGCAGATGTTTCATCAAGTTTCTTTTAGCTGCTGTTAACAAAGATGAACTTTATAGTGGGCTGCAATGAACTGGCAATAAAGCAAGTTGTGTCACTTACTGGGGAGGACGGTTTGCGAAGCTGACTGACAAAGTCCACTTCCTTCTCTGTGTTGCATGAAGTGGAGGACTTAACACGGGTATCTGTACTGAAGTGGAAGTCTTTGGGCACAGTTGTAGACAGGAACGTCTTCTTTGGTGGTGGATCTGAAATGACAGTGGTTTGGTTTGGTTTTTTTAAACCAAACAAGTAAAGTGAACACTTTTAACCCCCAGAACTCTAAACTCATCAGAACTGCTAACAGGAGTCATTTTGACCTGCAACAACAGTAATGGCAAAGACAGCGCTTCTGGGTCATCTCAGATCCTTTAAAAATGCACATGAGAATAAACCAATAAACAAAGGGTACAACACATAAAACTGACACCTAAACAATTTACTTGAATAAGAACATTATGAAAAGTGAAAAATGTGGTAGTACATGTGCTGAAATAGAGGTGTGAAAACACTTAAACAGACCGATCAACTCATTGTCTGCATTGTAAACTTAACCACAGAGCAGGTTACAAAAATGTAAGAAACATTTAATTTCTATAAAAAGTAAAACAGTCAAGTTTCATCCGTTTCCTTCACATCGTCTTTGCTGATTGGACCTGAAGCACCACCCACACTGCAGCTCAGTTCTGACACATCTGCTTCACCATCTGATTGACTGCTCTCTCCACACACTTGACTGCTCAGTTCACCCAGCATGCCTAGCAACACTTTCATTTTACTTTAGTCTCTATAGGTCACAATGACATCTTTGACAGTTCAGAGTATGAGTGGTCGTACTATTTCTCCCCTCTTAAAAAACAAATTCACCAAAAAAACAAACAAACAAATTTTAGGAATATTTCTGGAAACACAGGCTGATGAAAAAAAAAAAATGATGGGGTTTTATTTTTCACAGCTCGTTTTGTTTACGGTAAATGCCAAAGGGTCAAACGTACCCGTTGGCAGTTCTAGAGTTAGAGTGTTACTACTGGCTGTAGCACCACAGTCTGAAACATGTACTCACTCCCAGCTAGAGCAGCCTTGTAGCTGGCCTCATTCTTCTTCCGGTGAAGAGCAACTTCCTTCTGAAGGTTCCTGATGCGCTCCAGCTCCAGCTCCTCAGAGGTGCTCGGCCTGCGGGTCACAGATTTTTGTAGACTTTAATCTTTAGTAAAGGTACATCTGTACCCCCGTCTCTCATTTAGAGGCTCAACATGTCAACGTTCTCTTCATGACCCTACTACTTAAAAAAAAAAAAAAAAAAAAGAAAAAAAAAGGCGACTGGCTCAAGCTCAAGGACTCATTTACACCAAATCCCAGACACTACACCTGCTACCATCATCCACCTTCCCACATGTTTGGGTGGGGTACTGTCTTAAAGAAGGATTCCTACAATGTGAGTACTGGAGGTCAGCCCAGTACTCAGAACAAACCTGAACAAGAGAAATTCAAGCACTTCATGCACTGCAACCATTGATCATCGTAATTATTAAGCATCCTATCCTGTCAATTAATCACATAATCAGACAAGAAATTATTTTTACTTATGAGCAATAATCAAAAGAGAAAAAAAAGTTTAAAATGAACTGCTCATTGGTTTCCATTTTACAAATGTCAGTCAAAGAACAGTCAAAGGTCAAAATCAAATAAGGTATACATAAAATCTCTACTCTGACACAAAATAAATGTCTGTGGCATTTGGCTGTTTGGGAAGAGGGAATGTTTTAGAAGTGACTTGGCAGCAGCAGACGGATGCAGAGCGACACAGGGCGAGCTTTCTGATGTGAGGGGTTTGTGACATTTAGTGTAGTCATCTGTTTTTTGTTGTTTTTTTTTTTTTTTTTCAAAACAATGAGGCGACTCCTGAATGTCACAGATTGCTAAGAACCAACCAAAGGCAGGAAGAACTATATAAACACCTGTTTTTGTGAGGCCTGATGTGGCTGTATCGCCTGATACCTGTCCATGAGGAGGAGAACTCTGCAGCGGTTACCTGTGCCTCAACAACAGCCGCATACAGGAGTGACTGATACTGCAGCAGTAAGCAAAACGACCGGGCTGGAGAGTTCAAACAGCTGGAGACCAACCAACTCTCTAACCCCACTCCACACGCCAAATCACACAAATCCCCGTTTCTCCACAATAACTCAGGCTGTCAGTAGCAGCTCATTTACACTGTGGGAATGATTTACCTGACAATGGAAAAATACTTATGACACGACACTAATGTGACAAATGCAAATTTTCTGGCCATACACTGTAACAAAACACAAGATTAATGTATGGTGGGTCTTTTAGCCATTATGTAGCGCTTACCTTTGCTTTAACAATGAACAATTTGTTGTTCCCCTCCGACACGGCGCCATTATTTACCCAGCCAGATCCAAAATGCATGTATCTGTCCCTGCTTTCAAAGCTTTAATCCTGGCAGCAGTGTAAGGTGAGGGGTGCTCTACAAGCTACATGGTGGTGACCAAACTGGTGAGACTCTCACAGAGACATCACTACTTTCAGGGATTCAAATAAAGCTGTACAGTATGATCACAGGCCCCCGAAAAAGTTTCCCTCCATGGACAGATGATCCAAGCAGTCCGTCTAATATTTACAGTCATGAATAATGTTTTACCCACGAGGGTAGTGAGTCGGGTCATGTGACTGAAAACTGAACACACTTCTCACAAGTCCAGATTCTCTGTTTATAACCACTTTAAGACTAACAAATATCTGATTTTCATCCTTTTCTCTAGTTTTATACTCTCCAGCCTTCCTTCTGTTACCAGTATCAGCTCACCCTCCGTCCTGCTTACAAACTTGGAACCTGCCGTTTATTTTTAGCCGTCTTAAAACCGCTCGCTCTACCATGAAGTAAATACATATGAGCCAGTTTTACTTTATCATTCTACACAAATGCTGAACATTTCCAGCCGAGAGCATTTTAACATTAATTTCAAGTTCTTTCTCATTGTACATTCAAGGATAGATAAAGGTGTAAGGCACAGTCTTACTCTGTGAGTGTGGAGGTGGAAGCTGCTGCGTGGGTCTGATGTTCTCTCTTTGAATTTAGCCGCTCACTCCTGCGGGGACCAAACCCAGAAAGCAGCTGCTCACTCCTGGATTTTTGGGCAACAGGACATCTACATTAAACTGCTGTAACTGAAAACTCTAAGAAAAAAGCTGAAGGTGAAGAGATGGTTTCTTAGCTTTCTAACTGGTAGAAAGTGTGCATGTGCTGGACTCTCAGCTTTTTCAGGTTTAGAATGATGACAGGATACTTCTAATACTCACTCTTTGCATTTCTTTGATGGTGGTGGAGCTGGACCGCTGGTCATGTCTTTACGCTTTGAAACTCTAAAATAAATTAGAACAGAAGCAGTTCTCAAACTTGAACCGATTACACACAGATGCTGTTCTATAACCATCGTGTTTTTACGCAGGGGCTGGATCAGACAGCGAAGCTGCAGTGTTTAAGGTTTGGACTCTGCATGGTACAAAGAGTACTGCACACCCACTTAGAGGAGTTGCCAATACATACATGCAATGCCACACATTTATTAAGTATTTATTAATGTATTTACACTTGTCTCTTCCACAATGTCAGTCTTACTTTTACTGTTTTGAACCAGCTTCATTTTCACCTTCTTTCCTTCCTGCACTCGGCACCAGTGGCACTTTTATTGTGACGACTATTTTTACTTTTTATCGTTCTGCTGTAACAAAACACTTTTCTTTGTGGGATCAATAAATTATCTGTCCATATTTATCATGTAGGGTTTGTGTAGAACCTATTTAATACAAATGATATACAACAGGAAACTGTCAATGAATGACTGGATGCCAGAATTTCATGAGTGCCGTCTCGTGTACAGCCCCTTTGGCAAAACCCAACAAGTCTTCTACTGAGTGCATCATGTGGGAAAGAAACCTTTTGTGTGAAAGTTTCACATGGTTACACAAAAGTAACAACTACATCAACTGTACCTGCGTGGCTGTGCAGAGACTTTAATAACAGGCCTTTGCTTTGAACGGACATCGTTCTGTGTGCGACGTTCAGCACCCCAGGACGTCACAATGTTTGCAGGTGGAGATGCCGATATGCTGGGACCTGGAACATAAAAACAATTACAGATAGTCACACATTAACCAAGTTACAAGGACAGAAAATAATGACTAAAGATGCACGGGGGTGTTGACTAACCAGAGTCACCGTCAGTGTTTGTTTGAGACAACATCACATGCTCAGGCTCATCACTTGTCAGATGCAGCTGGTCCGGTCTCGAAGGTGTGATAAGATGATCACTTTCTCCCACAGTGTGCATTTCTGCCCACGAGAGATTCGATGGTCAAAACTTTTCAATTCTGGTCACTAGTACACTACAGATTCGATTGTAAAACCCCACTTTTTTAGTTAGAAATCCCACCTGAGGGGCCATTCCAGTTTAGGAGAAAAAGAAAACATTAACCTAATAAAGTCTGACTTTAAATGGAACGCTCAGTCAAATCCTCAGGACTGACGATCAAATAGAGCAAGCCTATTCAAATGGTGGCAAACAGGCTACATGCAGCCCAGAAGCAACCTCTGAGTGTCCCTGCCTGTGGTCCTGGCAGATTTTTTTTTTTTTTTCTTACAGCATAGTGTAGACTGTGAATGCAACACTCCTAGTAGGCTAGCAACATTCAACCCACAATGCAGCGTGATGTTGTAAACATTAAGCTATCATGGCACCAGTTCCCCAATGTTAAGAAAGTAGCAGTCGTCATCCTCATCCTCTGTTTGGGTCAACGTACACATGTGAATCAAGCTTTTCACACATGAACTCAATAAAAAGCAGCTCTCGTTGTTCACTGACTGACACTTCACCACTGCCTTTGGATTACACTGACATCTTACGAGCCAAAAGTTGCCGCTCTTGTTCAGAAAAAAGTCACGTCTCCCATTAATAATGTAAGAGGTAACTGTAGCCTACATATCAACATAATGTGGGATGTCTAACAAGCCATGCCTAATTACAGGTGTTGATTTAAAACAAACCTGTATTCCCTCAGTGTGCAGCAGTAAATGTTGTATTCATATGTGTTACTGCTATGGTTTGTGCATTTGATAGGATTGATTGTTCTTTTTTTAAATTCTGTTAAATGCTCTTTAAGATGTGTCTGAGTCACCAAAATATTTATTTTATTTTGAAAGGGAATTATCAAAACGTCTGTTGTTTTTTTTTATAAATTCAAATGTGAAGAAAAAGTATTGCTACTACTGCAGACGCTATTCAGTTATAGCTCATTTAATGTTTTTTTTATGGACCTTTAGGTGTGCATTTGTGAGCGGTCACCAGATTTAAAAGGAACAAAGTGAATAAACATTACTTGTTTTTCCAATACATTTGTGTTGGTTTGAAATTCATCATGATCTGCTGCTACTGGCTGCAAAAATATCTCTACAAAAAAATAAATAATAATAATAATAATCTAGCCCAAATAACTTTTTAGTTGAATAGCCGTGAAATAGAGGATCAAACTCCATTAAACAAAAAGACACTATAGTAGTTTGTTGACCTCGAGTGCTGCTGATCTGACCCAAGCTAAAAACGACTCTTCCTCCCTCATATTTTAAATATCACAGTCAGGACGTGCTGGTTAGCTCAGTGAGAGACCAGCAAACCATTGGCCACATGGCCAGAGTGCAGCGACGCATGCTTGAGCTGCAGCCCTTTGCTGCATGTCTTCACCCCTACTCTCTACTTTCTTGCTCATCTATCCAATAGAGGCATAAATGCACAAAAAATGTTTTTAGAAAACAATTAAAAAACACCGCAGTCAGGACTAACACGTGGTAATATTCCCTAGTCCTCTGGATTACAATGGAGACCCTACTCTGCAGAAGAATGCCAGAGTTACCAATCTCACAGTTAGTTGTGACAGTTTGTTGAACATGCTTCCTGGAATAGGGCCCTGTTGATGTCTTTGTTTTGGTTTTGCAACCATTATGAGGCAACAAACCACAATGCATTGCCATTCCAAGAACAATCACTGGTGTGTGTTTATATACATCATCGGGAATTCAATGGGGATGTGGCAAACAGCACCTAGAGGCCAACTTCAAGCCTGTAGCACAAATTACCATCAACTGTGGGATTTACCAATGAGATGCTCTGTCCCCACTGCTGTTCTTCACAGGCCTGAACCCCCTCAGCCCGACCATTAACAAGACTCGCTAGGGATACAGACTACAGAATGGAGCCACCTTCGCTTCATGGAGGACACGAAGCTGTATTCAAGGAGTGAACGTGGCATTGATTCACTGATCTATACAACAAGGATCTACAGTAGTGACACAGCTATATAATCCAGATTGCAGATGTGTCGTTGGACGGTAATAAAGAGAGGGGGGTAGTCAGAATCGAGTGGGTTGCACTACCAGAAGGCAACATTGCAGATATCAAGGAAAGTTAAAAGTACTTGGGAATCCCACAGGTAAATGAACGCCACAGTCACCAAATACCCAACATGACAAATCCGAATTTTAAAAAACTGGATTAAATTTCAATAAAACTCATTTTCAATGTAAAAGATACACACAGGCTACAAAACAGATCTTTTTTTATATATATAATACAACACTCTTAAAATAAATATGCAGGGACACTGAAACTCTTGTAAATATGAAATTAAATAGTAAAATGGTAAAATGAGGAACTGACTGGTTAATATACAGCGCTTTTCTGCTCTGAGCATTCTATAAAACCGCCTCATTCAACCATTCACACAAGCAACAAATATCAAACATTAGTACCCCAATGGATGCATCAGAGAGCAACCCGGGGTTTGCATCTTGCTCAAGGATATTAGGCAAAGACTGGAACAGCCCAGCATCAGAGCACCAACTTTCTAACTAAAGATGACCTGCTCTACCTCCTCAGCTTAAACTCTCTCTCTACATTCAAAACACTTGGAGATGACAATATGACCTGCGAGTGGACACTTTGGTTAAAACTGTTAGCCAACATCCTAAGATAAAGGATACTGGAAAATGGTAGGAATGACGTACGCAAGTTTTTGTGAAACAAGTCACCAAAAAGCCTTCTTCAAAAAGTGATCGCTGCCTGTTAGATCCGCTTTTGTAGCCCTCCATAACAACACCCACTTGCTGTATGCCCAGCAGGGTATCCTTTAAAATGCATATTGTTGGATAAAGATGTGCAGAGGACACTTACCAAACCACTTGTCGTCGGTTTCAGCATTCACTAGTTCTTTGAAGTCAACGACGTGGGACGGGGCATCAAACTCGTAGCGCTCCGAAGTATCCCCGGACTCGTTCTCGGCCATGTTTTCAGGTTATTTCTTCGACAACTCACTAAACAGGGAACTACGAAGATTGCAAACTTCAAATTATCAATCTTTCAGCCAAAAAACAGTTTTATTTGCAACAACCAAACTGAGGTGACTTGCACCCACATAAACCACGGCTAGGTTGCATTCTATCGTTATGGCTTCATGGGAGACTATTGGCCGTGTTAGCCAAGACAACAGACCAAACTGGCTGGAAAAGGTCAAAAGCATTTACTTCTCGTCTCCTACGAGAATTTATCCCACAGTAATGTCACGTTAGCTTTGCAATTGCGGTTCCGAGTCGCTTTTTCTTCATAGAAACAGAATATAAACAGTAACATTGCTGATAAGGAAACAACTGCCGAGCTAGCGTTACATACGTCTTCACGAGAAGGTACTATTAACATAAACCCAACTATAAACTCACTCCATTATACACATAACAATATGCAACACTATATATTTTTAGTGAGCTAAAAAACTACATCTGAAAATAAGGCAGCAATAAATAATGTAAATGACTGCAAAAACTCACCGTCTTTGCTCACTGCGACTAAAAGGGAAAACAAACAAGCCGCGCAGCGCTCAACGGAAGCGTTTAAATTTGCCACTGTTTTGAACCAGCCAATGACAAACGTTGTATTCACCAACTTGTCACTTATTGGCTTATGCAATGTAAAAACGTATTACGTAACCACGTAATCACAAAACTTAAAATCTGCGTGATTTTGTACAGTGATGTGTGTAATTTTGAATACGCCGGCTCCAGTCCACATAATACTGAATATACGTTGTTATTTTTTAGAAATACACACCCACAAGTTGTTAAATTCAGTGTCACAAACTGAATCATCCAAAAGTAGAAATGTTTAATGTGTGACTTTCTTTTCGTTCTCTTAAAGATCGTTAAATAGGCAGCCACTTTTTCTTCCTCCAAACTTTTATGTCTTATAAACAGTGTAAATGGGTACATTCATCAGCTAAGGAAAAAAAATGCAAAAAAATGATGGAACAAAAAATAAATAAATAAAAAATCAGCAAACGTTGCAGTTACACATCATGATGTCAGTGTATGATAGCACATACAGATAAACGCACACAACTAAATTATAAAGTAATGAAATGCACGACTGATTTTGTTCCTGCCTATGTGTTAACCCTGCGACAGACTGGCGACCTGTCCAGTGTGTACCCTGCCTCTTTAACTTGTGTGGGTAATATACAGGGTAATACATCTGCAACACGAGCTATCAGCGGTGACCCTTCGGTATATTGAATCAATAACATAGAACTTCAGAAATGATGAAGGGGATACTGTGGGTGTCAGCTAACCTTGTTTCATATAATTTAATAGATAAATGCTTTATATACCAACTGCGCTCTAAACACGAACATCCCTGGGAGGCTGTACTCAGGGGCACAACCTTCAGCCTCTCGGTTAGGGCTAAACAATGACTTTTCATAATATATTATTTTGGTTGGCTAAGTTGCCGTTCACTCATGACTTCAACGTATCCTATTGGCTGAAAGTATGTGGTTTGGCCGGGACAATCCTCGTAGCGCTTTCGGGGGCGGGACTGTTAGTTCTGACAGGAAAACTAAAGAAAGGCGAGTATCTCGCAGGAAAAAGGTAAAACTCTGATTGCTCAGAATCTCCCTTTGCTTTTTAAAATTCTTAGCGTTGAAACTGGTATCAAGTAATATGCTTCCTTCTCTAAAGTGTGTGTGTTTAGGTCGACAAGAGGCCAGCTATCATGAAGAAGTAAGCAAAGTTAGCAAGCTAATGATTAGCTTCCGTAGACGAAAGGGAAACTGCAGCTAGGTAGAAGTTAGCCGACACTCTGGTGACCTAAAGAGGTCAACGGGCTACTTCAGAACTGAGGAAACATTAGCGTGCCAAGTTTTATGTAACTTCATTTCACCAGCGTTGAGCTGAGTTACAAGTGCCCCTCCATCGGAGGCACGTATCATTAAGGAAGTGAAGTTCTAAATCAGCATAATATTACAAAATCCCCAGATAACCGAGGCTTAAACTCTCAGCAGTGTATAACGGTAAACTATCTTGTTGTGAAGTAGTTAATGGTTCTTATAGGTATTTACAGAAAAGACTAGTCGTTTATAGTATAACTGTAAAGTTAGTTAGGAGATCGATGTACTCAAAATATGTCTGCCTTTACTGAACTGCGTTTGAGCGGACGTCTGAACCTTCAGGAAATAGTGATGTCACAGAAATACATCCTGAAATTACTGCTTTGGATAAAGAAGAGTCACAGCGCTTGAATGGGTTTATCGAGACAATTTAAAAGCCAAATTGTGGCATTTGTGAGCCAACATATTTATATTGGGTGCCATATTTAGTCAAAAGGACAGAAATTTGGTCTTAACTATCATAACTGTACTTTATTGTGTAGTGATGTGTTCAGTGTTATTGCCACACACACACACACACACACACACACACACACACACACACACACACACACACACCAAAAATACTATAAGAAGTTTCATTTTTGACATGGTTGTCATATGTAATAAAAAGATGTCCACTAATGCTTTTAGCAAAACTCATAATTATTTATGTAAGAGATTAGTTCAGTAGATTCATTTTTCTAAAAACGCAGCTTGGTCCAAAATAACTTGGAAAGTTGAAAAATAAAATTTAGTTTTTAATAATTTCAATTATCAAGGAAAAAAAAAAAACAAACTCCCTGGCCCTGTGGGGGGAAAGTTATTGGCCCCCTTGAGTTGAATTCAGTTTCACTCACCACAGGGCCTGATTACTGTCAGGCCAGTTTAATCAAGAAATTGCTTAAATACAACCTGTGTCACAACGTGAAGTAGGCTAAAAGATCTCAAAAAGTAACAAACCATGCCAAAGTCTAAAGAAACTCAAAAAGAGTTGAGAAACAAAGTAACTGACATCTGTCTGGAAATGTTTACAAAGCCATTTTTAAGGTTTTGGGACTCCAGGGCACCACAGTGAGAGCCATTATCCACAAATAAAGAACACTTGGAACAGTGGTGAACTTCCCAAAATTGACAATGGGCGATATATTTGCACATGCACAGACTTTTTGATGGGCAGAGCAATGTAATCATGGACTGATTTGCATGTTTTAAAATACAGAAGAAGGCCAAACATGGACAAACTAATTTCCCCCCAAAATTAGGGCTGTCAGCCCTAATGCGGTCATCACGATTAATGCGATTAAAATTTTGAATGCGCTCAACCCATCTGGAGCGCAGAATGAACAAACTTTGGACTAACTGCTGAAATGGGTTGATAGAGACATTTCAGGGATTTTAATTCAGTCTGCGCTCCAGATGAGTTAATTGTTCATCGCGTTGGTCGTGATGATGGCACGTTAACGCTGACAGCACTAAAAAAAAAATATAAAGTCGCCAATTTGGGATTTCTTTGGCTTTAAACCAGATGACAGAGGTAAACCTAAGGATGTAACCAAAGCGGTGTGCCGCTTGTGCAGACGTATAGTGCTCAAACACGGCTAACTTACATGAGCATGTACGTGTCCACCATCCGGCTGAGTATGCTAGGCTATCACCAGCTTCTGCAGCTCCATCAACAAGCATCTGGGCGCACTCTGAGGAAGGGGCATTTGCTCACAGATGAATGAGGGTGCTGTTAAAGCAGCGCTATTATTTTTCTTTCTGTTGACTGCTTCTATTAGCTCCATCATTATTAGCAAACTTACTCATAGGCAAATGAATCAATCAGTCAATAAATAAATACTTTTTTTTTTTTTTTTTACGGATCTTGGAAGCTAGCTGACCAAAATGAGTAACATCCAAGCCATCAATACATATCGCCAACTATTCATCTAATGCCCATCTCCACTAGTAAGGTAGCCGCAGTAGAAGATATGTCACTGATAACAAGAACTCCTCACAGTACTTGCAGGTCTTCACCTGAAGTCAAGCTCTTCGAGCCTCTGCAAGCAATGGAAACAGGCAAGGTGAGGATTAGTAAGTGTCAGAACTGCAATCCTTGATGAAACAACGCATTCGAAATACATCAGGAAGATGACCTCCTGAGTTTAGCTGCTCCAAGAATGCCTAAGACAGCTGAAGATGGAGAGTGATGAGGAAGAGGAAGTATGGATGACTGAGCCCCTGCGGATAAAGGAAGGATGAAGGAAGTGGATGACATCAAGAAATCCTACCAGTTCCTAGAAGAGGCCGGCCTACAGGACAGCACAGAGGCTGTGATCATGGCACATGCCTCTATGGATCTAAGCACCAGATCCATAAAGGCGGCTGTCACAGCTGACAGGACCCAAGTTACAGACTGTGCAAAGGGACCCTGGAAACTGTGAAACACATAGTACCAGGATAAAACCTGGTGAGTGTTGTTCCTGGAATCCAGCACATTCCAGGAACAACATCTGAGACCTCTTTCCAGGAGAAGAGCGCAGTCCTAGGAACAGCTAAGATACAGAACGCATAATAGCAGGATGTCAAGTTGGGACTCAATATGCCTCCTGTCTGGAAAAACTAGTCACATGCATTGTTCAGGTGTGAGTTGGGCCCATTCTTCAACACAAACATTCTTCAAATTCTGTGGTGGTCCTTGGCTCTTGGACGACACTTCTGATAAGTCTTTTCCTGCAGGGAACCATCCGATCCACAAAGGATTGGATGTTTCCCAACATCTGGGAAGAATTTTATGTCAGTAGCGCCTTTACAAATATATTCCCTTTGAAAACTGGTGACATGTTCAATACTTATTTTACCGGCTGTATTTAAAAACTAGTCCACCTACCTAGATACAGCAAGCTTCTTTATTTTATTTTTTTAACAAACCTGTGTTGTGCCTAATTTAGGGAAAATATGATTCAGCACCACTTTCCTCCTTGGGACCCTTAAAGGATGTTTTGGAATATAATTCTCAAACTTGGATAAACTTTTCTTCCATGTTTTCATTCATTGTGTGGTTGAACTTCATGCAGCTGTACACTTTTTTTTCCTTTTTTTTTTGGTGTTACAAACATACATCACAACGCACGGTTTTCAAAGCTCAACTGTTGAGGATTGACCATGACATGTGTGAGTGCTCACACTCTGCAGGAAACCGTTATTTTGCGGCACAAGCAATAGAAAAGAATGTGTTTCAGATCCCTGCATTCCATTTTCAGGCAAAGCAGTGGCTCTCTGATACAGTTGTGTCTGGTTTAGTTACAGAGGGATATTAATAATGTCCTCATCAGGCACTCTACCTGCAAAGACAGGAAATAACCACAACTGACAAAAGCTAGAACTGTTTTGCCTAACGTTCAAAATAAGCTGTGATGAAACATTACAGTTGAAGTTATTTTGTGATTGTTGAGAAATGTGCAAACATTTTAGGGACCTTGCTTCAGCTCTGTCCAAGCACACATTATTTTCTTCTTAGTTTTACGTAGTATTTTCTCACCTTTTCAGATTTCTTATTTCCCTGATTTTGTGTTTTCACAAGAGCTCAAACCACTCTCCCTAACAAGTTTGTCTTTGGCAATAAACCTTTGTGTTAATTTAAATCTCTAGCTTGGCTGATGGATTCTGTACTTTGACTTTTTTCAGATGGCGGCAATCAGAAAGAAACTGGTGATAGTCGGTGATGGAGCCTGTGGCAAGACTTGCCTCCTCATAGTGTTCAGCAAGGATCAGTTCCCTGAGGTCTATGTGCCTACAGTGTTTGAAAACTACGTGGCAGATATTGAGGTGGATGGTAAACAGGTAAGCTGTTCATTCTAACAATAAATGTCAGATTGTTTTATATTTATTGTAGCACAGTAGCATAGCAGTGTGTGTGCTATGTGTGAGGCTAAGAGTTTTAAGACGGGACATATCTAAAGTACTTTAACACTAGCCAATTTCATAAATAGCACATTATATTGTAACTATTGATTGATGTATGTATGTTAATATTGAAGCTGAAACTAGCTTTAATTATTTTCTCTATCTTGGATAGCTTTATGAATGTTAATATAGATATAGCTGATAGAGTTGTGATATTCATTACTGCAAAATTTGCTTTTAACTTTTTGGTCAGCCACCTGCACAAAATGCAGCCACACGGATGATTTCTGTGGTTAATAAGTTCAGAGTTGACTTTAAGTACACCTTGAGTAAAGCTTAACAATAAATAATTTTAACATGGCAGTCTACCACTAATAGATAGTATTAGTCACATGCATTGCTCAGGTGTGATTTTGGTCCATTCTTCCACACAAACAGTCTTCAAGTCCTGAACGTTACATAGGCCCCTTCTATGAACTCTGACCTTTAGTTCTTTCCAAAGATTTTCAGTTGGGTTCAGGTCAGGTGACTGGCTGGACCATTTCAACAGCTTTATTTTCTTTCTTTGAAACCAGTTGACAGGTTCGTTGACAGTGTTGTCTTGCTGAAATATCCACCTTCATCCTGGTAGAAGGCAGCAGATTTAATCAAGAACGTCTCGCTTCATTTTTCTATTCATCTTTCCTTCAATGACATGAAGCGTGTCAGTGCCGTATGCTGAAAAACATCCCCACACCATGATGTTCCAACCTCCAATTTTCAGTGTTGGTATGGTGTTTGTGAGGCGATATGTTGTGACCTCCCAGCATGGTGTGTAGACCAAGTTTGGTATCATCTGACCAGACTAACTTTCCCAGTATTTCACAGGCTTGTTTAAATGTTGTTCAGCAAACTTTCTGTAGCTCCATAAGTGCTCCTTGGCTCTTTGACAACTCTTCTGATAATTCTTTTCACTCTTCTGTCTGAAGTCTTGTGGGGAGCATCTGGTCGTGGCTCGTTGATGGTAAAATGATGTTCTTTTCACCTCCAGATCATGGCCCCAACAGTACTTACTGGATCCTTCAGTAGTTTAGAAATTCTCCTGTAACCCATTCCATCAGTATGGTTGCAAAGGTCTAAAAGAGCTTATTTTACATTATATACATTATTTATGGACATCAGTGGTTTGACTTGTTTGTATGTGTGGATTGGATGGTTACCAACATCTGGTAGGAATTTCTGTCAATAACAACTTTAGAAATATATTTACTTAGAAAATTGGTGACATGTTCAATACTTATTTTACCTGCTGTATGCAAAGTGTTAAGGCCAGTCAAACTTCGATACAAGAGCAATGAATTTAGTTCAGCATAGAGCTGGGCGATATGAGATTTTTTCATATCACGATATGTTTTTTTCATTTCAGGCGATAACGATATCTATCACGATATAAGCCAAATAACTATATTTGTAAGATTTAAATGTGCCATTGCTCACAAGTAAAATGTGAAATAATCAGCAGCTTGTTTTTAAATATTTATTTCCCATAATAAGTTCAACAGGGTAGATGTACTTAAGGAACATGAGACTTTTTCAGATAAATAAAGGCAAATATTGCAAACTACACAAAAGGCAGCCGCTAAAGCGTTTAAGTTTCAAAATAGAACAAACGAAACAGACTAAATTGTCAATTCCACTTAGAAACAAAATATTAATTCTAAAAATAAATCTTAGTTTGTTTTACAGAAGAACAGACAAAACTGACCAACTTTTGTCAATATCAAATAAACTGAGAACTAAAAGGAAATTCTCAAACTCTCCTTGTTGTATAGCTGAGCTTTTCAAACAGTTTTAACAGTTACTTTAGTCTGACAAAAGCCGAATGACGAATTAGCGCTTCCAGTCAGAGACTGAGGCTACGTCCACACGTACACGGGTATTTTTGAAAACGGAGATTTTCCGTTTTCGTTTTAAAAAATAATCCCGTCCACACATAAAGGCAGAAATGAAGGAAAACGGTGCTATGAACATGCCAAAGCAGCAGGTGGCGCTAGATTCCTAACCGTGCAGAAATGTTGGCCAATCAGAAGTCTAGAAGCCTCGGTGGGAAAAAGTAAACAAAGCTGGGGCATAGAAGCAGAACCGAGTCGTATGTGTGGAGGGACAGTAACTGTGTGTATATGTAAGCATTTAAACACTGCAGAGAGTAGAATTAACAGTAACAGTATTGTAGAAATTCATTTCACCGAAACAATAACGTGGCGCACAGTATGACGCATGCACCAGTTTATTGTATTTCCAGACTTGCTTTCGGCACAATTTACAGTGCACGCTGCTGTTTTTTGTCAGACTTGAAATAGCCGAAATACCTTCAAACTACGGAACTTCTATGGCTCTTCCGTTCGACAATCTCTCCGGCATTGGAACCATCATCTGTTTTCTCTTCGGTCGCGCTCGGTTGATTTTTCTAGTCGGCACACTCATTTCCTCCATTATGCGCTGGCTCCATTACCCGCTGGCTGCTTCCCAAACAAACACACGTGCGGCTTGGCACTTGTGCTGTACGTAACAAGTCACGCGACGTGACGCTGCGGCCCTGATTGGTTCGGCTCTGCGCTACCTAATTTGGATTGGCTGACCTTTTTTTTTTTTTTTTTTTGAGGACAAGAGCGGCGAAGTCTATCGCGATAGCTTAATTTCTCTATCGAGTAAAAGTTATATCGCGATACATATCGTTATCGTTCTATCGCCCAGCTCTAGTTCAGCATAATGAGGCACATCACAAACTAACCACCTCCTATTACCAGTTTTAAATCTCTGTTTATATCTAACTGTACATACTCGTGTACATACCCTTTCAAACTGAATTTCTGTAATACTGCATCTCACCTGCAGTATCTGTGCAGCTCACGCTTTGGATTGACTGATCAAGCAAAACATGATCTGGAGCCGGGTCATAATTTTACAGCTTAGCAAGAAAACAAACAAAAATGAATCCATTTCCCTCCCAGTTGTAAAACTGGAGCGAGGTCTATCCATCCAAACTATCTATGAATGCAAAATCAAAACAATTATCAATGCATTACTCGGTATAGAAATTACTTGTAGATCACATTAATCTTGAGAGAATGTCTCAAACAAGGATCTTGGGGGCAGATGTCACCAAGAGGTTGGTGGGTTGTGCTGCTCTTTTCTTCTCTACTGTCGCCCCCTTAAGTTTGTCTGCACCTTCATCAGTCGAGTGCTCATGCCCTCGATTTTAGGACTCTGTGTAAGCTAGAACACTAATCAATGATTTACACCTCATGCACTTACATACATGCCTGAATGGCTTCCATCCACCTGTCTTCATAGCATGCTGTTACATGATAAAAATGGGCCTGTGTTTGAGGACCCTAAGCAGGATTGGTGTGTGTAGTAGGAATTAACTATAGTCCCTCCCCTGCAGGTGGAGCTGGCCTTGTGGGACACAGCAGGTCAGGAGGACTATGACCGACTGCGGCCTCTGTCATATCCAGACACAGATGTCATCCTCATGTGCTTTTCCATTGACAGCCCTGACAGTTTAGGTGAGTCTGTTTCTGTTGGTTTCATTAAAAAAAATGAAAAAACTCTTTTATATCTGCTGCATGTTTACCTTGTCCACATTGTACCTGATGCAGAGAATATTCCGGAGAAGTGGACTCCAGAAGTGAAGCACTTCTGTCCCAATGTGCCCATTATTCTTGTGGGAAACAAGAAAGACCTGCGAAATGATGAGCACACACGCCGAGAGTTGGCTAAAATGAAACAGGTCAGTGACGGCATGCACTCATACAGTTTCATATTAATCCCACCACACAAACACTACACTAACATAACTAATGACAAAAATGTCCATAACTTTTGTGTGTCAGCCTTTAGTCTACTACAGTTTCCACTAACATTCATTAGGTTTTTTTATAGGGCTGCAGCCACTGATAATGAAGACAAATATATTTACTAACTTTTGTTTTGATATAAAGTGTGATATAAGTGAAAAGTTTGGACACAGTTTCTCATTCAATGGTTTTTCTTTATTTTCATGACTGTTTACATTGTAGATTCTCACTGAAGGCATCAAAACTATGAATGAACACATAAGTGTGAAATAACTGAAAACATATTTGATATTTTAGATTCTTCCTAACAGCCCCTTTGCTTTGATTCCTGCTTTGCACACTCTTGGCGTTCTCTCCATGAGCTTCATGAGGTCGTCTCCTGAAATGGTTTCCAACAGTCTTGAAGGAGTTCCCAGAGATGATGAGCACTTGTTGGTCCTTTTGCCTTCACTCTGCGCTCCATCTCATCCCAAACCATCTCCACTGGGTTTAGGTCAGGTGACTGTGGAGGCCAGGCCTCCATCACTCTCTTGGTCAAACAGCCGTGACACAGCCTGGAGGTGTGTTTGGGGTCACTGTGCTGTTGAAAAATCAATGATGGGATGGCATGTTGCTGCAGGATGCTGTGGTAGCCTTGCTGGTTCAGTGTGTCGTTAGTTTTGAATAAATCTCCAATAGTGTCACCAGCAAAGCCCCCTGACACAATCATGTCTCCTCCTCCATGCTTCACAGTGCATGCATGTAGAGACCATTGTTCACCATTTCTGCGTCACGGGTGGAACCAAACATCTCAAATTCTGACTCATCAGACCAAAGCACAGATGTCCACTGGTCTAATGTCCATTCCTTGTGTTTCTTGGCCCAAACAAATCTCTTCTGCTTGTTGCTTTTCCTTAGTCGTGGTTTCTTAGCAGCTGTTTGACCATAAAGGCCTGATTCACACAGTCTCCTCTGAACATGTAGAGAGATGTCTGTTACTGGAGCTCTGTGTGGCATGTATCTGGGCTCTAATCTGAGCTGCTGTTAACTTGTGATTTCTGAGGCTGGTGACTCGGATGAATGTGTCCTCAGCAGCAAAGGACTGGGGCGTCCTCATGTGAGACAGTTTCATCATAGCGTTTGGTTCTTGCGACTGCACTCGGGGACACAATCAAAGTTTTCCAGACTGACTGACCTTCAGTTCTTAAAGTAACGATGGGCTGTTGTTTCTCTTTACTTAGCTGATTGGTTCTTGCCATAATATGAATTCTAACAGTTGTCAAATAGGGCTGTCAGCTGTGTACCAACCTGACTGCTGCACAACACAACTGATGGTCCCAACCTCATTAAGAAGGCAACAAATGAACCCTGACAGGCACACCTGTGAAGTGAAACCATGTCAGGTGACAACATCATGAAGCTCACTGAGAGAAGGCCAAGGGTTTGCAGCGCTGTCAACAAAGCAAAAAAATCATATTTTGCATGGTTGGATCTTAACAAGGTTCCAAGTAGAGCTTCAATATGCAACATGAAGAAATGGGAGTGAGACAAAACAATTATTTTTGAAAACAACATTTAAACTGAAACAGGCTGTTTTACAGCTGAACAAAAGTTTAGGTCCACACCTCAAAAAAAACCTGTAAACCCCCCAAAACAGAAATCAAAGGTCCAAACATGAACTCGGTCATGAGCAGCTCCACCGTGTTGATCACATCAGAAATTACTTCCGGCATGCTTGATGATTTGCTGGTAAAGTTAAGACAGGCTTCTGCATATACCATACTGTGGACAGGTGTGCTTTATACATTTACAGTAAAGAGTTCAGATGGGGAGTGTCTGGAATTGATTGATTGTAATCTGTGGGCTAAATGTGCTCACAGCCAATCTGTGGGAGGGATCAAAGACTTATTTCACTCAATGACAAACAAATCAAGATTACTTTTATGTTTTTGTTTCTGGACCTTCGGTTACTCTTACTGATCTCCATTAAAATTAATCTACCATGAACATTAGAGTGTGTTCATTTCTTCTAAGTGAGCAAACGTATAAATCCCACAGAGGGTCGAATAATGATTTCACTTCTTCTTTTTCATTGGATTGAGCTGGTTTTCCTTCATGGTTTTGTTCTTCCCAAACAGGAACCTGTGAAGTCAGAGGAGGCGAGAGAAATGGCCAACCGGATCAATGCCTTTGGTTACTTGGAGTGCTCAGCCAAGACGAAGGATGGTGTGAGGGAGGTGTTTGAGATGGCCACCAGGGCGGCGCTACAGGCCAAGAAACGAGGCAGAAAGAGTGGCTGCCTTCTGCTATAGAGTGTCAAGTTACACAGGTTAGGGAGGACAGAAGGAAAGGATCCTTGCCAACAAAATCATTCCTCCTGTTTCTACGTTGTCACCATGCTGTGCAGAATTGAATGGGTCCTTTTCAGGAATAAGGGAGAAAATCAAACTAGGTCAAAAGGGGAGTGTAAGCATTCATGTCCAAGGTTTAATCTGCCTTTAATCTGTAATCATATCTTTGGATTCATCAAACCTAAAATCAAGAGAACATGGAAAGAAGGAACCATCTCTCTTAAAGAGGTGCGTTGGGATTTCCAGACCTATGAAGTGGTCTCCGTTATTCTAAATTGCAGCCTGATGGTCTGTACACGAGCCCATCTTTAGAACTGATCCATCCCAGGTGTTCAGTACATTCACAGCTGTGTACCATATGAACAAGTTTCTGGAGGACTTGGCTTGTGGCGTTTCTTTCAGTTAACATCCTATTAGTCTGTACTTTTGTCATTTCCTTTATTTCTCTGCAATGACCATCCAACTCTATACAGACCTGATTTCCTCCTTTATGATGATGAAGTAACCTGTCGCTGCAGGTTCACATTCAAAATCCACACTACCGCTCAAAAGTACAAGTTGCCAAATGTCAAATTAAATAATTCAATAAAAATCACACTTTTATTCTTTATTATTGATATTAAAAAGTTAGAAATAATGATTTTTGCAAAAATAATTGAGTCTTTCCAGCATTCTACCATCAGTTTGCTGACATTTTAGTTCATTCTTCCAGAAGCTCCCAGTTTAATGTGGGTGAGAGTGGACTGAGATCCAATGACTGTGCTGGGTTCTCAGCTGCTTCTGTATAGTTTAGTCATTCTATGGCTCACTGTGCTGTTGCAGTCAGTCAGCATCCACAGGATCCGATGTTGTCCTGAATTTCCCAGAATTTCCCACTTCACCCCAAAGACCTCCAAAACTTTTACAAAGTGCCACTTGACAGGTGGCAGGCACACCTCCACGATCCTTCAGTCTTTGTCTCAGAAATATTCTTTTTGACCCAAATACCTCTGTTAGGTTTATCTGTTCATAAAACTTTCTCCCTGACTTCCTCTGTCCAACATCTGTTCTTTTTTCCCCACGTTATTTCTAAAGCACTTTAAAAACAACATAACAGCTGACCAAAGTGCTGTACAGAAAATAAGAGAACAAAAGAATAAATCAGTAAAAGTACATACAAAGGGTAAGAAGACGACAACTCTCACTGGGTTAAAAGCCAGGTGTGTGAGTTAAAAGTTGTGTTTTTAAACGGGTTTTAAAAACAGTGAGGGATGGAGCCTGCCTGACCTCCAGAGGCAGCTCATCCCACATTTTGGGAGCCAAAGCTGCAGAAGCTGGGTCTCCTTTGGATTTATAAAAGCACCTGGTTAGCTGATGTAAGAGCATGTGACGGCATGTAAGGGTGAAGCAGCTCAGGGGCAAAACCATTAAGAGAATTAAAAACAAAATAATTTTAAAATGGATTCAAAACCTTTACCCATCTATTCATTTTATAAGGTGGTCTCTTTTTTCCCCACTGTTTTTAAGCAGGCATTCCTGATCTGCTTCTCAGCTCTTGTTGTTTAGTGTTTAACAGGTGTTGTTCTCAGACAGCAGACTCATGTATTTGGCCTGCTGCTCAGTTGGGCTGTTCTATAAAGGGAATAATATTGTGTACAATGTTCTGGGCAGTTTCCTGCATGCAATAGCGTTCACTTTCATAGCACATTATGGTTGAACACACAAAGGATGATGTTTCAGTTACTCAGCTAGCTAAAAGTTTAAAAATGTAATGAATTAACATTCTAACATGATAAACTTGAATTAGTAACAACATGCCATTGGAACACTGTGTGCTAAAAATCGGCCTTTCTACTCCAATACAGGTATTCCAATAAAATTACAGTAATGCATGATTACATTAGTTGTGTATGATGTAGTCATAGACTGTGGTTCATTTCTGACTTTTTGTTTTTCAAAATAAAAGTCTGCGCTTCTCTTTCAAAACAAGGACTTTGTGTGATGCCAAACCTTGTGTGTAAGATTAAATTACCAGTGTTTTGTACAACTTTTCAAAATTTGATTGCTCGATTTTGTTTTTCAAGTCATTAAACTGATGTGGACTGTCTAACACTGTATGTAGTTGGCTATAGAAGCGCTAACAAAGGCAAATGATCCTGAACAGAGTTTTTGTTAACTGTCAGATATTAAAGAGGCCTCGGTGTACCTCTGACACAGAGGAGTGGATGTTTATAGAAGAAAGGATTGTGTTCGAGTCGAGCAGTTCCAGTTTTAATGCCACACCTCCATGTTTCTGATCCGGTCTTGTTCACCTGCTGTCTTGAAGAGTTAATATAATGTACAATTTCTACAACACTAATTCCATCAGTGCTACAGTTAGACTGTAACTAGAAGGCTTTTAAGACTGGACACACTTGGTAAAGAACAGTGTTTCTCTTCTAATATCTTTGTGTTGTACTGATGGAATTAGGGCTCTGGAAATTTACATTATGCTACTTTAAAGCATGTTGTGAGGCTAATATGTAACTCATTATTTAAGTACAAGTTTGAACATTTATAGTGTACCTATATGTTTTGTTTTTCTTTCCTGCTCTGCATTCCATTGTATGCTATTTTAACTATGGGATATTCCATCAGCTTACTTTTGTATTATTTGCACATAGCTTCAAATGTCTGTGTCATATAAAAACACACAATGTCCAAATTCTGAAATGCAAAATGCAAGGATCTTCTATAGGATTGGTTATTTGTAAGCAAAATATTCTTTTATATCCAGTAGTCTTTTGTAAAGTTTTCTAAAGGAAATACATTTGAGAATGACCAAATCTGCTGTGTGTGTCACTTCTCATGTGTTTTGTCCTCTTACCCACTTAAGAGTGTCCAAGTCTTGGCTCAAGATGGTGAGCATGATGGTCTGTGTAGATGTCCATGTGTCTGCAAACGTATAACAGGAACATATTCCCCATCGATGCTATAACCTCATCAATAGCCAAGTTTAATCCCAACTCCATACTGCAAACATTCAACTGTTATAATATTCAAGTATTCCAGATAAGCAATGAGTCTAGTTTTGCCTCACAAAGGAAAAATAACATAAAAACCACAGTGTAATTACTGGCCAACACTTGGCAGACTTATGATGTAAGTGTGTGTGAGCCCCACATTTAAGGGCTTTAGATGCAGAGAGATGCAGAGAGGCTGGAGAAGGTTATGAAAGCCATTCTAAAAACCTGACAGTTTAGCAGTTCAGCGGATAAAATGACTGTTGCTGTTTTTTCAAAAACAATGCACTGCACATCAAACCTCATCCCAAAAATGACATATGGTGGAGGAAGCATGTTTTGGGATCGACGCCTGATCTCTTCATCCTCAAATATATTCCATTGTGGACACAGACAACTGGAGACCCCGAGGAGTCATTACTTTAAAGTCTGACACTAGTGGGCATGCAAGTGGAAGTACATCTGAGGCTTTACAGTCATTAAAGGAACAATAAATTGAATCAATGAGTCTGATTATTTGCACTGGATCTAGCGAGCGATTCACAAGTTGAATCTTAGGACAGTTTGATGAAATAAGATAAATTACCCAAAGCATGGATGTAAATTAATATCAGAATTATTCAAAAAAAAATCAGGGAGGCCTGTGCTTAACCCACATGAGGTGGTGTAGCATGATGCGATGATATTTTATAATCAAGATATTCCATAACTGTTGATGAACTGAAACACCTCGCAGAAGGACTGGTCCAAAGTTGTTCTTCGTTACTGTGCAAGTGTCACGAGCAACTGTAGAAAAACCTGTGATGAAGACTGGTCCAGTGAACACTCGTTAAGATTTTACAACAGAAAGCACCAATAAATAAAGATGAACTCGCAAGTTCCACTTTATTGCTGTGAGGAATCTCAAAACATTCTTCTTTTGGAGTGTTATATGTGTATATTGTCGTATATATCACTGTGTAAACAGTTTTTCAGCTGTACCAAACACAGCTCCACGCTCTGTCAGGTTTATGTGACCAGTGCTGGATCCCACAAACCACCCGCCTACACAGCAAATATCCATGTGTGCTTTACTCTAATGAGGTTGCTTATCTTCTCTTTGAGCTCTACATACTCAAAAGAATAACATAACATATTTTTCTTCTCTACATTTTTATCCTATAGACTTGCAGTATATAAGGAGATGACTAGATTTGAATCAAGTATGATTACTGCATTTAATGGGTGGAAGTGCAGAAACTGAAATTGCACTTTGAACTTAAAAGGTCGTACTATGACTATAGATAATATAGAGCATATTTACTCTGAGGTCTGCATGACACCTGCAAAGTGTTGTGCATGATAACTCTTACATGTCATTCTTAGATCCAGCACTCATGTGGTTCAGCCATCCTCTGAACCACTCACCTGCAGTTATCAGGCTGAACCCACTGAACAAAACTGCATGAAAAACACCTGTGAAATATAATAACTCACTATATTTAATATTAACATGTTGTACAATAAAGTGTATGACTTTTCTGAAGAAACACTAAAGAAAAGTTCACATTTTTATGATGTTTCTTGCAACTGTAAATGTGAACAACAATGTTGGCACCACATGACATATGGTGCCTCAGGCACAGTGAGTAATCTTCATCTTCGTTCTATAATATCTGGTGGAGTCCTGTCACAAAGTCCTGATAGTACGGCTCTGAAATGATAACAAAAAGAGAACTAAGGCAGTGAGCTGGTTTTTTGACTGGACATTTTGCAAACACCCACAAACCTGTGTCAGGGTCAATGTACGAGTGTCTTATGAGAAAGTCCAAGACTACCATGGCAGAGTTGGGTTTGAAGTCATCAGTGACCAGCAGTTCCTTCACCTGAAACAAGATGCTATATTTTATATCTTTGTGTCATCTATATCTCAACCCATGCAGTACTGGCTCCTAGAAGCTGAATTCCCAAATTATAGTATGAGAAAAACACTAACCTTATCTATGGGGAGGAGGTAAAACTCCTGCACCTCTCCATCCCCTATTATGGGCTTAAACTCCAAAGGAAGTTCCAAATCAAAGACAAACTGGCTTTCTGGAAACACACCCTCTTCATCCTCATATGTGTAGCTTGAAAATAAAATAAAACAAAGGCAGCTAAATTGTCTCTTTGAAAATCCAATTATGTAACTAACTGTTTCATAAAGCAATGATTCTCCAGAACAGGAGGTTCTTCCAGAGGTGTCACTGTGAGGCTGTGATCCAGCCACACCAAAGCTGCAGTATATCAACACCAGTACCGGTGCCCTTCTACCATTCTGACTACTAAAACGCATGTTTTCTTATACCCAGTATTTAATTCATTTTTATCACACTATTCCAATTAATGCAAAAACAGTGTTCACAGACTTGTGTTTGTTCTGCCTGTTATAGCAACACGATCGAGCTGCAGCTGCTGAGAGGTTCTAAGCAGCTGCGCAGGCTTTGAAGTGACAGATCTGTAGATCACAATCAAACAATCAACAATCAAAAATACAATGTAGAAATGTAAAAAGATATTGCAAATAAAAATAGTTCTGGTTTTATAGACAGAAGCTGTTTGATGGTTTTCTGTGGTACATCACAGCGGAATGAGCCTTTTCCACAGTGACTCCTGTTACTGTCCAGCAACAAATATACTGATAGAAATAACAAATTCAACTTCCACATTTTGTATACATACATACATGTATGTATGTATGTATGTATGTATGTATGTATGTATGTATATATATATATATATATATATATATATATATTAGGGGTGCAACGATACACAAAATTCACGGTTCGGTTCGGTTCGATACTTTGGTGTCACGGTTCGATATTTTTTCGATACAAAAAAAATGTTCATGCCTTTTTAATTTGTCATTTATTAAAATTATAAATATATATTTTAACTCAAAAGTACAGTTTTTAAATTTAACCCTAACCCTTGTGCGTGTTTTTTATTTTGACAGCGAATGCGCACCTGCGGACCACTTATGTGCAGCCCTGGTTATTTAGCTCGTCATATTGCAGCCACAGAAATTCTTTTGTCCATGAAACCATAAAGCTGCACTTTCTTTTTGCCTTATAGTCTGATTTGTCATAACTTCTCCGTTTTGTGGTAAGCTTTTCTTTGGCTGTCACTTCTTCACCCTGACCTGTCTTATTTGGCTCAGCAGAACTAAAATATATATGCTGCTGGTTTTACACACGCACTCACATAAGCTCAGCGATTCTCTGCGCGATCAACCTCTCACATGTTTAAGCTTGCTGCGGGAGATTTCACTTGTCATGTTTGCATAGTAAGCTAACGATTAATAAGACGATGTCAGAGGAATTGGTGCACAAATTATCATCACTCACAGATCAGTGCTGTCGCTCTCTATACACAGTTCGCACGATTGCAAAGTGAAAGCAAAAAAACAAGCGCATATTGAAACGCGATTTCAATATGTCACATATTGACAGTGGCTCACCGATGCCAATGACATAAATACCCAGCTACATTTCTGAAAGAATGCAAAAGCATTGACATATATTTTTCCTTCCTACAATAGCCCGACGGGCAGGGAAGAGATAGATTTTGGTAGCCCGACTGAAAAAATTGCTAGCCCCAGGACGTCGGGCTAGCGATATTGCGAGCCCTGTATCTGATTGAGGAATCACTCATCTTTGGAAAAGAGAGTTTATTACAGAGAAATGGCTCTTTCCAAAATAAAAGCTATACTATCCGCTTCTTCTGGGCTATATTCTCAGCAGCATAAGGAGAATCTGAATGAGGGTGGGGGAGGTCCATGTTGCAAGGAGAGCTTAACTTCTGTCTTGCTAGCTTGCCCTGCGCTCTTCCTTCTGACTATGCTGTCTGTGTTGAGCGCTCAGTGGATCTGCGCTCGACAGTGCAGCCTAGGCGGAGTAGTCGAACGCAGATTCACTGAGCGCTCAACACAGACAGCATCGTCAGAAGGAAAGTTGATAAAATAAATTACAAATGTTATATTGTTCGATACATATGCGTACCGAACCGAAAGCACTGTATCGAACGGTTCAATATCGATACGAATATCGTTGCACCCCTAATATATATAGGAGCAGAGGATCGCAAGTTCGATCCCCGCCTGGGGCGTCTGTATCCAGTAAGGGTCCTAAGGCTAGACCCCATGCTAAGTGAGCCTACTGCAGACATGAGCGGGACACATAAATATGAAGGCATGCCGGCTCGGTCGTCGCCCGGATCAACGAGGTCCGCGTCAGGTGTTGAGGAACCAGGGCACCCTGACGAGAAGCGGGCTACTAGAGACGAAAACAGGGCGTTGTTGGAATGCTACTACGCAAGTAACCCTGGCGGAATTGGTTACATGAATAGGATGAGGGACCTATGGATTCTTCGATACCCAACATCCACAATGACGGCGAAACAACTAGTAGCTCAGTGTTCCAACATTCGAAAGAAGGGACTACTCTCACAGCTAGAGATTGACGAGGTACAACATAAATGCTACGGCAAGGGGGAGCCAGGACGCCAGGTCAGGGGGGAGATTGGGTACAAAGCCCCAAGTGCGATAGGAGAAGGATCGTTGAGTGCGAGAGGAACTGACCTGAAAGATAGGATCATGGCCAAGCTTGAAACCTGGATCCCCCGTAGCCGGTTACCAAGATTACGTGAAGTACCCTCAGAAGGTCTGCTAGATGATGTTAATGCAGCACTACGGATGATACCTACAGCCACGCTTACCGACACTAACAAGCTGATCTACAATACGGCAGCAGTGATCAGTGAGATGCTTGGCTACAAGTTGAACAGCCACAAGGGGCAGTACCCTCCATGGAGAAGGAGGCTAGAGGGCAAGATCAAATTAGCACGGAGGGAGGTTAGCCAACTAACAGAATTGCAGAAAGGTGCGACAAAGAAGGTGCATAAAAAAAGTACAGCAAGCTGTCCATACCTGAGGCCTTGGAAACTGCCAAGCAAAGATTCACAGCCTTGGCCAGCTGCTTGAGGAGGTACACAAGAGATAGAAGGCAGGAGAATAAACCAGCTGTTCTCCACAGAACCAGCAAAGGTGTACTCTCAGTGGCAAGGGAACAATAAGAGAACAGCACCACCAAGGCTGGAGACGGAGCAATACTGGAAGAGCATATGGGAGAAGGACACAACCCATAACAGCAATGCTCAGTGGCTAGTGGATCTGAGGGCAGACCACAGCAACCTCCCTGAACAGGGTCCAGTAACCATCACGGTGGCAGACATCCAAGCAAGGGTCTCTAGTATGAAGAGTTGGACAGCACCAGGCCCCGACATGGTTCACGCCTACTGGCTGAAGAAGCTGACTGCCCTCCACGAGCATCTGGCAGCACATATGAACCAGCTGCTAGTTGACGAGAGACACCCGGAATGGCTAACCAAAGGTCGGACGGTCCTGATCCTCAAGGACCCCAAGAAGGGATGGGTCCCATCCAACTACCGACCAATAACCTGCCTCAGTACTACATGGAAGCTCCTGTCAAGCATCATATCGGCTAAGATGAACAGGCACATGGGTCAATACATGAGCGGGGCACAGAAAGGGATTGGCAAGAATACCAGAGGCGCAAAACACCAGCTACTGGTAGACAGAACAGTCAGCCGAGACTGCAAGACCAGGGTCACCAACCTGTGCACTGCCTGGTTGGTTACAAGAAGGCTTATGACTCAATGCCCCACAGCTGGATACTGGAATGCCTAGAATTGTACAAGATCAATGGGACCCTGAGAGCCTTCATCAGGAACTCAATGGGGATGTGGCGTACAACACTAGAGGCCAACTCCAAGCCCATAGCACAAGTCACCATCAAGTGCGGGATCTACCAAGGAGATGCTCTGTCCCCACTGCTGTTCTGCATAGGCCTGAACCCCCCTCAGTGAGATCATTAACAAGACTGGCTACGGATACCGACTATGGAACGGAGCAGTTGTCAGCCACCTCCTGTACATGGATGACATCAAGCTGTACGCCAAGAGTGAACGAGACGTTGATTCACTGATCCACACGACCAGGATATACAGCAATGACATCGGGATGTCATTCGGGCTGGAGAAGTGTAGTCGGATGATAACAAAGAGAGGGAAGGTAGTCAGAACTGAGGGGATCGAACTACTAGAAGGCAACATTGCAGACATAGAGGTAGGGATGGGTATCGTTTAGGTTTTATCCGATACCGGTGCCAAATCGGTACTTTTGAAACGGTGCCGGTGCTTAAACGGTGCTCGAACCGGTGCTTAAAGAATGGAGAACACAAACTTTGTCCAAAAACCTCTCATGTTCAGCTGGGTTTTTTGTAAAAAGATAACAATGTGTGCCTTTTCTGCAGCTATGTGGCATATATGGCATCACTCTTGGCTGGAAGCAGTGCTTAATCAATGGAAAAAACACAAACTTTGTCCAAAAACCTCTCATGTTTAACTGTTTCCCACTTTTTCTTTGGTCATTTTAGCCTTTTTGGCCAGGGTGAAGGGAGTATCTGCCATCAAACAAGAAGACAGCCGCATGTAGCTATGATGATGTTTGCTAGTTCACCTCACATGCATTAATGTAATAACGTGGTTAGCCTACTCAACGTAAATTACACACAAACAACATGAAGCTACTCACGCAGAGAAGAACGGCTGCTGCTGCATCATCATCCGTCATCATTTCTGCTACACTGGCAGGGCTAGGGGCTAGGACTCTATTCTTCGGGTTTTTGGGGGATGTTGCTCTGGGTCCGATAACTGGCAACCCACCCGACGTGCACGGTGTGAGGTCTCGCAGCAAGCTATCAAATACGGCGCATTTCTGGGCTTTTTAAAAAAAACGCTATGCGTCGCCAGGTGTTTCATCGGATTTGAGGTGTTACCTCCTTTGCACAGTATCACAGTATCAGCTTAAAGCACTTGTTGCAGGCTGCTGAGTTTGCTTATTTTGCTGTGAAGTACAGCCAGACTTTTGACCGCTTCGCCTTGGACATTTTTAATCTGTAGCTCTGCTCTAACAGAACGTACGTACCCGGCCCCGCCTACTATCCTCGGAAACGTAAAATGATTGGCTAGAAGTGTATCACAGCTCAGGAAAAAAAAGCACCGAAATAAAGCACCGAAATGTGCGCTGCTTTTCGGTCTGGTTACTACCGTTTATGTCAGAACCGGTGCCACCGGTACCCATCCCTGTGTAAAGATGCCCCTGAGATAATCCAGCACATAACAGCAGGGTGCAAGATGCTAGCAGGCAGGGCATACATGGAATGCCATAACCAAGTGGCCAGCATAGTATACAGAAACATCTGTGCCGAGTATGGCCTGGAAGTTCAGAGGTCAAAATGGGAGACGCCCCCAAGGGTGGTGGAGAATGACCGAGCTAAGATCCTGTGGGACTTCCAGATACAGACGGACAAAATGGTGGTGGCTAACCACCACAAAACATAGTGGTGGTAGACAAACAGAAGAAGACGGCCGTAGTGATCGATGTAGCGGTTCTGAATGACAGCAACATCAGAAAGAAGGAACACGAGAAACTTGAGAAATACCAAGGGCTCAGAGAAGAGCTCGAGAGGATGTGGAAGGTGAAGGTAACGGTGGTCCCTGTGGTAATCGGAGCACTAGGTGCGGTGACTCCCAAGCTAGGTGAGTGGCTCCACCAGATCCCGGGAACAACATCGGAGATCTCTGTCCAGAAGAGCGCAGTCCTGGGAACAGCTAAGATACTGTGCAGGACCATCAAGCTCCCAGGCCTCTGGTAGAGGACCCGAGCTTGAAGGATAAACCGCCCGCAGAGGGTGAGCTAGGTGTTTTTTTTATATATATATATATATATATATATATATATATATATATATATATATATATATATCTCCACAGCCCCATCCCCCTTATTATGTGGGGATCTGGAGGCTCTGTTTTTGCCTTTTGATCTGTTACTGTGTAATCACTGTTAGTTGGAGTCTTTTCGGGAGATATGTCAGTAAGAAAACAAAGTGTAGACTACCCTTAGCGTTGTTCTTTAACCCCCTTCTTCTTAGCAGTGTATCAAGCTCACCTTACTGTTGCAACTGGACGAGCCTTCTTAGCTATGGCTGCTGGAACACAGGCTTCCTCCTGACACTCTTTGACCAGAGTGTGTTTGATGCCAACACCAGCAGCCAGCCCACCTGCTGCCTTTGAGGATACAAGCAATACGCTGAAGAAACTGAAGTGGAATAGCTTGACATGAGATGCTGCACCAATGCTTTCATCACACTGTCTCGTATGTCAGTGTTTCAGTCTATTCTTACCATGTTATCCAGGAGCCCAGGGTACGTCTGCTTGGTGTGGGAGCGCCGTGCCAACCACATACAAACCTCCTGACTGTCACTGACAGTGTAGCCATTGATATGAACTCCATACCGCTTCACCCCAAAGAGACCTGCAGTGTAGCAGCATGGTCTGCTCATACAGCTCAAACACAGGTATAATATAAAAGCCTGAGACGGTGCTCCAAAACCTACTTGTAGCTGCTCTTTCCATCCACATCAAAGGGCAGTCTGAAAATCTGGGCATTACACTGTATTTCTGAAAGAACAGATGTTTTAGTGTTATAAGTGAGAACATGTAAGTTGATTTAACCTTGAACATTTTTTCACACCTTCCACCTATATTTAAGACAGTGAAACTATCTTGCTTTGCCCTTTTCATTCCACCTGCTTATAACCATTCAGAGAAGTAAACAACTGAACCCAAAGCCAAAATGTAATGCAATGCAATTTGGTTAGCATGGTGGTTAGGACTCTTGCCACACAGCAAGAAGCTGCTGGGCTAGACTCCACCATCTGGCGGGGCTTTTCTTTATGAAGTTTGCATGTTCTCCTTGTGTCTGCATGGGTTCTCTCCAGGTTCTCCGGCTTCTTCCACCAGTCAAAGTCATGCAGTTAGTGGGATTATTTAAATAGATACATTTACATAATCCCATAATCCCACACAACATCCAGCCCTTTATGGGCTGGATGTTGTGTGGGATTGTGTAATTGTGTAATTGTGTAATTTTCTTCTCCTACAGTCAGATCAAACTGATGCTTTTCTACTTGGTCTTAAATCCTCATAAGCAGGGTTTTTAATCAAATACTGCTAAGGCATTACCTTTGCCTTCATTAACACTGTGCTAAATCTTGGAGCTAATTTGACCAGCACATGTCCTTTAACATGCACTTTAATAAAATATGTGGGAGTGCTTTTTTTTTTATTTGCAAGATATTGCAAAAAATTAGAAACATCATTTCTCAGAGTGATGTTGAAAAGCGTGTTCATGTTTATTAATTCTAGGCTGGACTATTATACTTTATTATTATCTGAGCAATCTAATCACTATATGCATGTGTATATATATATATATATATATATATATATATATATATATATATATATATTAGGGGTGCAACGATATTCGTATCGATATTGAACCGTTCGATACAGTGCTTTCGGTTCGGTACGCATATGTATCGAACAATACAACATTTGTAATTTATTTTATCAATTTTCCTTCTGACGATGCTGTCTGTGTTGAGCGCTCAGTGAATCTGTGTTTGACTACTCCGCCTAGGCTGCACTGTCCAGCGCAGATCCACTGAGCGTTCAACACAGACAGCATCGTCAGAAGGAAGAGCGCAGGGCAAGCTAGCGAGACAGAAGTTAAGCTCTCCTTGCAACAGGCAAATTGAACCTCATTCAGATCTGGCGTTTGGAATTATTTTGGTTTTCATGTGACATATGACCCTGAAGGTAAGCGAGTCATGGACTAAAGTAAAACAGTATGTTGGATGTGCCATGCAATGCTCAATTACATTGGTGTGAACTAGTGTGTTAGCGCAGTTAGCTCGTTAACGTGTTGGCCGTCTAGCCCCATGCACGGAGCGATGGGTGGTAGCTCGTTAACGGAGATTTGCCATGTTGTGGCGTTAAGGTCATTTCAACGAGATTAACCTGAAAGCACTAGTGGGAACACAACGAATATGACTGCACATTTACGCCGACATCATCCTAGTGCAAAGACAAGTGGAAGCAGACAACAAAAAGCAAGCATGCTACTAACTTTAGCCGAGTCATTTAGACAGCTGTTAGCACATGATTCTCCTTATGCTGCTGAGAATATAGCCCAGAAGAAGCGGATAGTATAGCTTTTATTTTGGAAAGAGCCATTTCTCTGTAATAAACTCTCTTTTCCAAAGATGAGTGATTCCTCAATCAGATACAGGGCTCGCAATATCGCTAGCCCGACGTCCCGGGGCTAGCGATTTTTTCAGTCGGGCTACCAAAATCTATCTCTTCCCTGCCCGTCGGGCTATTGTAGGAAAAATATATGTCAATGCTTTTGCATTCTTTCAGAAATGTAGCTGGGTAATTATGTCATTGGCATCGGTGAGCCACTGTCAATATGTGACATATTGAAATCGCGTTTGAATTTGCGCTTGTTTTTTTGCTTTCACTTTGCAATCGTGCGAACTGTGTATAGAGAGCGACAGCACTGATCTGTGAGTGATGATAATTTGTGCACCAATTCCTCTGACATCGTCTTATTAATCGTTAGCTTACTATGCAAACATGACAAGTGAAATCTCCCGCAGCTTAAACATGTGAGAGGTTGATCGCGCAGAGAATCGCTGAGCTTATGTGAGTGCGTGTGTAAAAGCATTTCAGTTCTGCTGAGCCAAATAAGACAGGTCAGGGTGAAGAAGTGACAGCCAAAGAAAAGCTTACCACAAAACGGAGAAGTTATGACAAATCAGACTATAAGGCAAAAAGAAAGTGCAGCTTTATGGTTTCATGGACAAAAGAATTTCTGTGGCTGCAATATGATGAGCTAAATAACCAGGGCTGCACATAAGTGGTCCGCAGGTGCGCATTCGCTGTCAAAATAAAAAACACGCACAAGGGTTAGGGTTAAATTTAAAAACTGTACTTTTGAGTTAAAATATATATTTATAATTTTAATAAATGACAAATTAAAAATGCATGAACATTTTTTTGTATCGAAAAAATATCGAACCGTGACACCAAAGTATCGAACCGAACCGAACCGTGAATTTTGTGTATCGTTGCACCCCTAATATATATATATATATATATATATATATATATACACATATATATATATTCACACTAGAGCCCAACTTCAAGCCAATATCACAAGTTAACATCAAGTGCGGGATCTACTGCTGTTCTGCATAGGCCTGAACCCCCTCAGTGACACCGTTAACAAGACTGGCTACAGATACTGGCTACAGAATGGAGCTGTTGCCACCTCCTCTACATGGATGAAATTAAGCTGTATGCCAAGAGTGAACGTGACATTGATTCATTGATCCACACCACCAGGATCTATCTACAGGAACGACATCGGAATGTTGTTAGGACTGGAGAAATGTAGTCTGATGATAACAATGGAAGGTAGCCAGAACTGACAGGATTGAACTACTAGAAGGCAACATTGCAGACATAGAGGACAGCTACAGGTATCTGGGGATCCCACAGGTAAATGGGAACCATGAAGAGGCCGCTAGGAAAGCTGCAACCACTGAGTACCTGCAGAGGGTCAGGCAAGTCCTGAGGAGTCAACTGAATGGTAAGAAAAAGATCCAGGCTATCAACACCCCGTGATCAGGCACCCTGCTCGGTTAATAAGCTGGCCAAAGGAGCCACTGACATCAAGACCAGGAAACTTCTGACCATGCATGGAGGGTTTCACCCCAAGTCCAGCACCCTGGGGCTGTATGTTAAGCGTAGGGAAGGAGGCCGGGGACTAGTGAGTGTCCACAGTCCAGGATGAGGCAACGAACATCCATGAATACATCAGGAAGAAGGGGGCCATCTTCCTGACTGCGTGCTCAGTGAATACCTCAGGCAGCAGAAACCCAAGAAAGTAAAGGAAGAGGAGAAACCATCATGGAAGGACAGGCCCCTGCACGGTATGTACCACTGGCAGATAGCGGAGGTGGCTGATATCCAGAAATCCTACCAGTGGCTGAAAAAGCTGGACTAGAAGACAGCACAGAGGCACTAATGAGGACTTCCAGGTTATACTCGGCACAGATGTTCCTGTATACTATGCCAGCCACTTGGTTATGGTGCTCCATGCCGGCTAGCATCTTGCACCCTGCTGTTATGTGCTGGATTGTCTCAGGGGCATCTTTACACAACCTGCATCTGGAGTCTTGCCTGGTGTGGTAGACCCCAGCCTCTATGTGCTCAGAGCTTGTTCCTGTGCTGCCATGATTAGTGCATCTGTGCTGTCTTTCAGTCCGGCTTTGTCCAGCCACTGGTAGGATTTCTGGATGTTAGCCACTTCCTCTATCTGCCTGTGGTACATACCGTGCAGAGGCCTGTCCCTCCATAATGGTGCCTCCTCTTTCTCTGCATTCTTGGGTTTCTGCTGCCTGAGGTATTCATTGAGCAAGTGAATGAAGGCTCTTAGGATCCTGTTGACCTTTTATAGTTCTAGGCATTCCAAGATCCAGGTGTGCGGCATCGAGCCACAGGCCTTCTTGTAATCAATCCAGACAATGCATAAGTTGGTCAGCCTGGTCTTGCAGTCTCAGGCAACTGCTCTGTCTACCAATAGCTCGCGTTTGGCTCCTCCTCTTGCCAATCCCTTTCTGTGCCCCGCTATCGAGCTATGTGTCTGTTCGTCTTAGCTGCTATGATGCTTGACAGGAGTTTCCATGTGGTACTGAGGCAGGTTATTGGCCGGTAGATGGATGGAACCGGTTCCTTCTGGGGGTTAACCATTCTGGGTGTCTCTCATCCACTAGCAGCTGGTTCATTTGTGCTGTCCAACTCTTCATACTGGAGACCTTTTCTTGGATGTCTGCCACTGTAATGGTTACTGGTCTCTGTTCAGGGAGGTTGCTGGGGTTTGCTCTTAGATCCACTAGCCACTGAGCATTGCCGTCATGTGTTGTGTCCTTCTCCCATATGCTCTTCCAGTATTGCTCAGTCTCTGTATACCTTGGATGGTTCTGCCTTCTATCTTTCTGGTGTACCTCTTAAAGCGGCTGGCCAAGGCTGTCAGTCTTTCCTTGGTAGTTTCCAAGGCCTCAGGTAGAGACAGCGTGCTGTACTTCTTAGGCACCTTCTTCATCGCACCATTTTGCAGCTCCTATAGTTGGCTAACTTTCCTCCGTGCTTCCTTGATCTTGGCCTTTAGCCTCCTTTTCCATGGACTGTACTGCTCCTTGTGGCTGTTCTACTTGTAGCCAAGCACCTCATTGATCACTGCTGCCATGATGTAGATCAGCTGGTTAGTTGCAGATGGTTGCAGTAGGTATGGTCCATAGTGCTGCATTCACATCACCTAGTAGATCCTCAAAGGGTATTTTACGTAGTCTTGGTAATCGGCTACAGAGAGTCCAGGTTTCAAGCTTTGCAATGTTCCTGTTTTTCAGGTCAGTTCCCAATCTCAGGTGGGCTGTTCCCCCCTTGCCGTTGCATGTGTGTGTGTGTATATAAAAAATAAAAATAAAAAAAATACTATTTTGCTATATCATATAGTACTCTGAAACTGAAGTGCATGATCCTGCTGTATAACCCATACAGCATGATAATGTTCTAATACACTTGCAAGTCATGACAAATGGTTTGCACTGCAGTTCTCATTGCCAAGGGTAGCACAACCAGTTCTTAGGTTTAGAGGACAAATGAACCTCTTTTCCACTAGTACCTACTCATCTTGAGTCAACTCAACTAGACTCAACTTGGATTAGGTTGTTTTCCAATATAACTGAATACCATACCAATATGTTCACACTGTGGGAGTTAGCTAGCTGGGAAAACCTCTTACCAGCTCACATCAAGAACATTTGTGTGGTAGCTATTACATCCTTGGAGACACAGCTTGTCCCTTGCAAAGCTTGTTCTTGAAACCATTTCATGACACTGGACATTTAAAAAAGAAAATCATTTGAGCATGGCTGGTTATTGATAATGCTTTCAGCAGACTGAAGGGAAGGTGCCGTTGCCTTCCTAGTCATGTCCCCACAAACGTACTCCTGTTTAATGTCACTATGAATTTTGACAATAAAGTTGTGTTCTGTCTCCATCTTTGTTTCTAAGTTTTATTTTTCCTGGTGACCAAGATTCAGTGATACAAATTAAATGTTAAAAGATACATTTAACTTGTTTGTGTTATGTTAAATCCTATTAAACACTAACAGAGTTATAGGAAATGCCGACACCAGTATGACACAGTTTCTTGATATACTGTTGCAATAACTAAAATGTGCAATATCTTCTGCATTGGCGCATCCAATAATATAGTGTTTTTTGTGATGACTTTACCTGGCGAAGAAGATTATTTCTTTTGGTTACTTTTTATTACAAATGAGCTGTCATTGCACCAAAATTTCACTGATAATTGTTTGGTTCATACTTTTTTCCTACTGGTGTTGTAACAGACAACCCCCCCCCCAAAAAAAAACAAAAAACAAAAAAAACTCACATACACAATGGTCACTGAATTCTTTATTATAGTCAGCAGCAAAATCCAAACGATTTACAATGTGCAAAATGAAGGCTGAAAAGTTAAACTATATACATTTATTGCATTCATGATGTAAAAATACTGGTGACTGCCAGTGCTACCCCTCAGCCTCCTACTAGCCACACCTATGGTATTAATTTCAAAATCCTACATTTTTGAGTTATTGCTTTCACAAGATTTTCAGAAAACTTGACCTCTGAGCTTTCAAGTCAAGGTCACTGAGATTTAAACCTGTCCCCGATTTTTAGTAGTTGCACCTATGGTTTCAATTTAAATGTCCTACGTGACTTCCTTCTTGAGTTATCACATTTACAAAATTAGGAGTCCATGCTGCACGCTCGCCAACAGGGTGACGACGATACCACATCAGCCTTTCATAGCTGAGGGGTAAAAATGTCACTCATGCTGGCAACTCATTGCCTGTACAAGCTCACCCAGCACAAAGAGGAATGCCTGGATGAAGGTAGCACTCTGTAATCTCCTTCCTCTGGAAGATGGCTTCTTGCTCCATTGCCTTACATCTCTCACTGAGAAGCAAATCGATTGTGCTGTTCATGGTGGGCCAGATTTAGGACACTGAGCATGCATCTCTTCAAGTACACTTGTCAGGTCCGGTTTGGTGTGGGTCCTCTTCCTCTTGCGAAAGGCAGAAATGGGAGATGGTTAATGAAAGCCAGTTTAACAACAATATTGTGGAAATGTACTTGGAGCTAAAAATATTTTGTTCTTGGAAGTGACTACTTGGAGTTAGAGTTGATAGTTAACCATCTAGGTTATTGTCTGCATATAGGAGACAATGGTATTACCTTTAAAATATTCTTGTGAGTTCAAAGTGAGGATAATTAGCATAAAAGACGCATTAACCCATAAAGAACTCACCATCCTCATTATGGTTTCCAACAATGCTGTAGCCGAGTCAAGCCCAATCTTCCTCCTGTTGCTTGCCGGTCAGTGCCTGCAGATGCAGTCCATTTGATTGAACCATTTCCAATCGAACCACTCTGACTGTGGTGGTCCTTGATGGTCCTGCAATCGCTTTTATATTTGATAGGTTTTTGTTGAGATTGCTCTTGTACGTCCTCTGGTATCCCTGAGCAGCCATCAGCTCACAGATCTCCTGGTACACATTCTCATTTCAGGTTGTTCTGCCTGGTTCCTGCTATCATCAGTCACCAAGACCAAATAAATATGCATATCATGATTGGTCTAAGGTATTGGTTTTTGCGTAGACACTTCCCCAATTACAAAAATGGCAGGTTTGATTTTTGTGAAGGACTTGCTTTTATGTGACATTGAGTCAGTGGTTCCCAAACTTTTTTTTTCCACTAGGCTCCTTTGTTTTACAAGAAAATCTTCGCACAGCCTCCTAAACTGCAGCCTATTTGTTGAATCAGAGGTTAGATCAATGAACTGTTCCTCCTTGGATGTGCTGAAGTCAGCAGGGGCTGTTCATCATATTTTCTTGTCTTTGGCTTGGAACGAAGTTAGTTTGGCGATGCTTCATCTTCTGCTTTGCATTTGCGTGGGAGCCCCCCCACAGCACTGAGTGATGTCACTGACTGGCAATCGGTGGAATGCAGTCTACCAATGTCACATTTTTGGATCGACTCTGCTCACTTGGAATCCCAACAGATAGTAAAAAAGTACCTGGAATAAGGAACTACTACCCAATGGAAAACCCAAAAAACCGAGTCGAGCCAAGTGGAGCCAAGTAGGTACTAGTGGAACAGAAATATGACTCTTCCCCCCCCCCCCCCCCCACACACACACACTTTTACTTAGGCCTAGGCACATAAAAACTAATGCTAAGAAAGGTGGCAAAAACGTTTTCAAAGCAGTGTTTATTGTAGGGCATAGGCCTAGAAATCAAAACACACTTTATAGCTGGAATTGGAGTCACAAAATTTTAAAAAAATTCACTTTCATGTTGGATTTAGAAAACAGGACAAATTGTATCACAAAACAGAGGACAGTGTAATCCACCCACAACGCCAAAGGTTTGTAGGAACCCTTCAGTTCCTACAAACACTACTTCCTCTACATTTGCGCGTACTTGAGTCTCAGATGTTGCAGTGAGGACACACTTGCAAACAATGTTCCCTCTAAGCTGCGCGCGTGCGCGGTCTCTGCACACAAAAAATCTGCGTTGCGCACAAAAAAAAATTACAATTGAAACTTAACAATTCTGTTTTGCAGTGTTAGTCAGTAAGTGACTGGCTGCGCCCGTGTAAGTGGGCTAAAGCAGTTAATTAAAAGTAGTCTAACATAAATGTAAATGCTGTAATTTGCTTATTTTAATAAACCATATAATTTGGATGGATTCGATGCTGGCGTGACCACAGTAGACATGTCTGCTGTGGGACCGCTCAGGGAGTTTGTGTGTTCGCTCAGACACATGAAAAATTAGAGGGAACGTTGCTTGCAAAGTTGAAAGGTTTTTAGTAAATTCTGACTTTGGCACAGGGCTGGGGGTCAGGCTTGGTTTTACAACTCGTGATACAGTTGGCCACGGGTAAAGAGTATGTAATGCTTCCAGTGAAAAACCACACAAAGACACGTTTGACTTGCGCGCCTCACCTCATCTCTCCATCCTTTAAGGCAGGTTAAAGAGGGCTCCTGTCTGAGAGCTTGCAGTACATGACTCACAGCCTCGGATCTCTTTTCGTACGAGTCCAGGCCGTGGCAGAGGGTCACTGCACCCTGGTGTGGCGGACTGAACACGTCTGGATAGCGTGCTAAAAGCGAAGCTACGTGAGGAGGTATCCAGCCGACCTGGGCTCCTTCAATCTCAAAACGAAAGCAGCTTGAACGACACGAACCTGTGGAGAGAAATATAGACGTGGTTACTTATCAAACTGCCTTCATCCGTTTCATCCTTTCTCTTACTGTCACCCGCATACCTGGTAAATAAAAGTTATTCATTTTACGGAGGAGCTGGAGTATGTTTTCTGCCCAAGAACAACTAGCCATTTTAAATGTCTTTAAATAACTGCACACACAACTCAGCTGCTAGCACTGTAGCCACTCTACTGCGCATGCCCACGATACAGCCGCTGTTGTGAGATTTCTCCCTGAGATCTGCTTGTCAGGCAGCACTTCCACTGACCCGCTGGGTAACGGGAAAAATGACGGCAACAAAAAGGTCACTGAAGTAAAGATTCTTATTTTATTTTATTTTTTTGCCCATTCACATCTCATCTCCATCATTTTATCATGAGGTCTCCCCCCCACTAGTGCTATGCGATGATATTGCAAATTTTGGTAGTGATCCGATACAGGGCCTGCATATCAATACTGATACTGTAACTTATAAAGGCAGCTTATTTCGAGGAGAGCAGCCATGATCTTCATACATTTGCAAATTTGCAAACACATTATAATGACTACTAAGTCACTGTTATTTCCACTAACCTCCCCGTTCATATTCGCACTGCCGAGTCTATCCAGTCTTTTAAATTACGTCTTAAAACTTATTTTTTTACTTTGGCTTTTGATTCTGTCTAGTTGGCTGTTTTAGCTTGTTGCGTTGTTACCTATTGTTTGTTGTCCTCTTCTATTGTTTGTTTTAACTGTCTCATGTTTTTATTGACTGTGAAGCACTATGGTCAACACTGTTGTTTTTAATATGTGCTATATAAATAAATTTTGATTTGATTTCAGAATCAGAATCAGAATCAGAATACTTTATTGATCCCTGGGGGAAATTATTTTTTGTTACAGTGCTCCATTTTAAACCAACATTAAGACAAGACAGACAATACACTAACTAAGAATAGTACATTATATACATATATATACATACATACATACATAAGTCACTCATAAATAAATAGTTGGAAAAGAAACATGTGTAGTTGTAGCAGCAAACAGTGTGTTAAGTGGATGCGTTGTACAGGGAGATGGCCACAGGCAGGAATGATTTCCTGTGTCGTTCAGTGGTGCTTTTCGGTAATCTCAGTCTCTCACTGAACGTGCTCCTGTGACTGACCAGCATGTCATGGAGTGGGTGGGAGGTGTTATCCAACATTGTCTTTATCTTGGACAGCATCCGCCTCTCCGACACCACCTTGAGGGAGTCCAGCTTCATCCCCACAACATTGCTGGCCTTACGGATTAGTTTATTAAGTCTGTTGGCATCTGCGACCCTCAGCCTGCTCCCCCAGCATGCAACAGCATAGAGGATCGCACTGGCCACAACAGACTCATAGAAAATCCTCAGCATTTTCTGGCAGATGTTGAAGGACCTCAGTCGCCTCAAAAAATAGAGACGACTCTGGCCCTTCCTGTAAAGTGCTGTGGTGTTTTTAGCCCAGTCCAGTTTATTGTCAATGTGTACTCCAAGGTATTTATAGTCCTCCACAATGTCAACACTGACCCCCTGAATTGAAACAGGGGTCAAGTGTTTCCTGGTCTTCCTGAAGTCCACGATCAGTTCCTTGGTCTTTGCCACGTTGAGCTGCAGATGATTCTGCTCACACCACGTGACAAAGGAGTCGACCACAGCCCGGTACTCTGTCTCATCATCCCTGCTGATGCATCCAACCACCGCAGAGTCATCAGAAAACTTCTGAAGATGGCATGTCTCTGTGCAGTGGCTGAAGTCTGTGGTGTAGAGGGTGAAGAGGAAGGGGGAGAGGACAGTCCCCTGTGGTGCCCCTGTGTTGCTAATCACCTTGTCAGACACACACTGTGGGAGATGTACATATTGTGGTCTTCCTGTCAGGTAATCAACAATCCAGGACACCAGAGAAGCATCCACCTGCATCGCTGCTAACTTATCACCCAGGAGGGTCGGCCTGATGGTGTTGAAAGCACTGGAAAAGTCAAAAAACATGACCCTCACAGTGCTCGCCGGCTGGTCCAGATGGGTGTAGACACGATTGAGCAGGTAGATGATGGCGTCCTCAGTTCCGAGACGAGGCTGATAAGCGAACTGAAGGGGATCCAGGTGTGGTCTTACTATGGGTCGCAGCTGGTCCAGGATGAGCCTTTCCAGGGTCTTCATGATGTGGGAGGTCAATGCCACGGGCCTGTAATCCTGGGGGCCACGTGGCGTCTTTGGTACAGGGACGAGGCATGATGTCTTCCACATCACCGGGACCCTCTGCAGACTCAGACTCAGCATAAACAGTTTATGAAAGACTCCACACAGCTGGGGGGCACAGGTCTTGAGGACAAGGGGACTCACTCCGTCTGGTCCAGCAGACTTGCCTGAGTGAAGTCTCCTCATTTGCATCTCAATCTGGTATTGAGTGAAGGTGATGGGTGGGGGAGGGGTGTCAGGAATCTCACAGGAGGCAACATGTGAAGAGAGAGGCTGGCACAGTGGTGTGGCTCTGGATTCCAGGCTGACTACAGGTGAGGTTGTGGGGGTAGGAGCAGACACTGTGGTGTCGAATCTATTGAAAAACAGATTCAACTCATTGGCTCTATTCTCACCTCCCTCAGTTCCCCTGCTGTTGGTTGGCCTGAATCCAGTGATGGTCTTCATGCCCCTCCACACCTCTCTCATGCTGTTCTGCTGGAGTTTCCACTCCAGCTTCCTCCTGTAATTGTCCTTAGCCTCTCTGATCTTGTCCTTTAGTAACACCTGGATCTTCCTCACCTCCTCTTTGTTGCCCCCTCTGAAAGAACCTTTAGTGTATTTTAAAACTTTTTTAAAAACTATTAACCTGGATTTTTAATGTGTCTGCCCTCAAAATACTTGGGGGCAGTTTCTCCTCTTTAAATGTGCTCTGTACATAAAATAGACTTGACAGTCAACACAATATATTTATATATTCCTTATGTGGTGAGAGCAGGAAGGTAGTTCCTGGAGGATGATGGAATTGATACCATCTAATAGAAAACCTCTGGGACTTTATTTTTGGTCTATCCAACACCACCAGGTTACACCTCAGACTGTTTTGGAGCTCAGTGATTTCCTGGTCCATATGTGGGAGGAGACTCCAGGACTCCATTGGTTGTCTCAATAGGACCATGCCCTGATGTTGTTAGACATGCTTACAAACCTCGTTGTTTGCCTATTGTTGTTTGTTATCAACATTATCCTAGCCTAATGATAATAAGCCCCAAATCTGCTAAGTCTTTGGTGATTGATGCACTTGCATGTTTTCAGGAACAAATTAATTTCATTTATGTTTGCTGATAACACCCATAAATGTCTTGTTTAAGCTCTTACTTTAGAAAATTCTGAAACTTCTGTGCTGCTATGGCTGCTAGTGTGTGCTGCCAATTTCTATTGCAAGGCTCTGTGATCTGGCTTTGTTGCAAAATAAATAAATACATTTTAGAAAAGTAATAATCCTTTTGTTCTCATGCTTATAGCATTTAACTGTTTCCTTCTTATTATTAGCAAGAACAATTAGCTGTACAAAAACTTATAGAAACTTAGTAAATATAGAAACATGTAAAAAGTCTTGATAGCTTTCTTATTTTTTAATTGTAATGCTCCTAAGAGAGAACCTTGGGAATGGAGCAATCACTGAACAGAAAATACAACACACACGCGCGCACACACGCACGCATAGGATAGGACTGCAAAGGAAGCCACAAAGAGTCTTTCAGCTGATCTCGCCAAACAGACTCTGTTAGGACAAGGATGAAGGGCATAACAAGACAAGGAATATAGGAAAGGTGGTGAGAGCACTGAAAGGAAGATATGAAGGGACAGTGCTTTTACAAAATTCAAAGGAAAACAGAGAAACGAGAAGCACAAGAAAGAACAGCAGAGAGGAGACAGTCATATCTGGACTTAGACTTGGACACACTGGTTTAAACAGAAAAATACCACACAGGAAAATGTGTCTGCAGTGGAGAACCATAGAACATGTTTTATTGCAATGCTGAAAATATGAGGGTATGCATAGACAACTGATCCAAAAACTGAAATGAAACTGGACCTTATTGATTTATTTATAAAGAACTGAAGACGTGAAAACTATCAGGCTATATTTCATTTTTAAGACAGCCTAATTTGTTAGGTAGCTTCTGTTTTTTGTATTTTGTGGCATTTCAGCCTCCACACCAATGGAGGGCAGTAATGTACCATCTGGGAGCGCCAACCACCAAGAAAAATAACAAAGGAAGAAGAACTATACAGAAAACTATTCATGCTAGCTGGGTACGAGCAGGAAATCTTAATTGTATTTGTTTTCAAATTTAGGCTTCAAAAATAGAGCGACAGTTTTCTGTATGAAGACGAAAGGAGACGGATATCATCAGCTTTATATTTTGACAGTAATTTACTGGAATAGGTTCAGATTTACTAGATAGCATCCTTTCTGTCGGGACGACACCAACACACCGTTTTCAACATTACGTCCCAAGGCCAAGGTAAGCTTATTCAGCTCCCTCTATAATACTCTAATGTTATATATGTTAGTTAGTTTGTTGCAAACAAATTCAAACCCCAACAATTTAATTCCGTCACAAAATAGTGATGTCTCCTGTAGTTTTTCCAGTGTAGACAAAGTACACAGTAGATGCTGTCAGTGTTTACTACAGCTAGCAGCCATTTAGCCCCGTATACAGTTACGGACGCTCTGCAGTCATTCCCAGTATTACTGGAATAATTCTGCACATTCCCACCCTTCTCTGAACTATGGTGTGTTTTTGCTATAGTCAGGAGATCATTTATTCTAATTACTAAATCTTTTACAACATTATACAATCAGTAACATCTGTCCACCCCCTGCTGTCACCTGTCTGTAGGTGAGCTCCTCCGAGTCTTCATGGCTTCATCAGAGGTAAACATGCAGGAAATGAATGAGGTTGTGATCGTCACCTTACCGGAGTCGGGGAGCGAGGACCTCCCCTCTGTGGCAGAGGAGGATAAAGCAGTGCTGGTCACTGCAGAGTTGACCCCTCAGACCGGGTAACACATACTCACTGCACACATGGCCTTGTGGTCAAAATGTAAAATAAATGGGAAGGGGCAAATTTACTGAAAGATATAAGATGAGTAATAGTGAGATAGAAATGCAAAACTGCTATAAAGAGACAAACAGGTCCAAAGATGAGCAAGATGTCGACAAAAACACAAAATAAAAATATGCAAAAGTGCACGCTACAAAGAAATGCAACAAACACAGAAATGTAAAATCACTGAACATGTACAAAAATGGAAAATAAATAAAATAAAATGACTGTCATACAAAGTGAGAGAGATACAACATTAAAAATAAACTCAAACAACTGTAATAGGATGCAGAATAGCTACATAAAGAACAGAAATACTGTAGGTGGACTGCCAACTCCACTTACTTGACAGTCATATATATACAAAATAACATATTGTACATGAAATCACATACAGCAGATGTACTGATATGCAGAAGTTTGCTGTTTTTTCCCCCTCAGGGAGAATGTCCTCACAGTAGCACCAATGGAAGCAGAGGCCATCAGAGCAGATTCACTGGCAAAGGAAGACGCAGTCATTGGTAATTTGAACTGAACTTTTCTTTATTAGCTTCAGCTGGATTAATTTTTCTTGTTTTCCACTTTGTTTGCATAATTTTCTGTAAAGAATAAACTGCCGTGCCATTTTTCACTCTTCTGAATTTTTCAGAAGTAAATAAAAGAACGTGTAAGTGATGGTTTACTTTACAGTTTACTATGTGTCCTTATGAAGATGTTTGCATCTCTGTCTTTGCAGTGAAATTAAGTGAAGAGGTGGATGTGGAAGCTGACGTGTTCTACCCAATCACATGCGGAGACGTCAAAGCCACTCTGATCTGGAAGAAATTCGTCTGCCCTGGGATAAATGTGAAATGTGTCCAGGTACACAGTCGTTTTTAAAGCACTTAGCTTGTCCTAAATCTACACTGACTTGTTTTTCTTTCCTCTCTGATCAGTTCAATGAGCAGCTCATCAGCCCAAAGGAGTTTGTGTGTTTAGCAGGGAAATCCACTCTGAAAGACTGGAAGAGAGCTATCCGACTCAATGGCACCATGCTCAGGTCTGGACTTGTTATTAATAGACAGTAACTGTAGTGGATACAAACCCCACTGTGCAGTATATTTTTCAACACAATGTAATATGAGAGAATCCAGTATTTAACCTTTTCAGAGTGCTTGTGTGCAGGACTTCTTATAGCTGCCTTCATCAGACTTGATCGTGTTACATTGTGTGTTAGTTTGCGATCTCAAATCAGCCCTTTGTACTGTCGTCACCTCGCTGGGCGGGCGGGTGCCGTGGACACCTAAGTTTGTGAATGCAGTAATTGGAGAAAGAGGCAACGTAGGAGCTTCAAATTGACAGCATAGGTGATTTCACTAAAAATCGTGCACAGGTTTGAATCTCAACACACCCACTGGTCGGACATGTTGACGCTTACATATGAAAGATCTAGCCAGGATCTGGCCTGATGGCTCGATTTTCCCCCGATATTTAAAATCTTTCACACAAGTTAGCCATCATATGATTCTTTCCAGCGTGAGTCTGTCTCAGGTGTAATATGAGAGTATTTAGGTAAAATGAATGGTGCCTGAAATCATGTGGCATCACTGAGCGGCTTAAACTTCCTCTCACTCTCATAACTGGGTTCAACCCATACAAAGGCTAAGTCTCTTTACTCCACCTTTAACATCATCATGTCTTCTGCAAAACTTTGACTTTAATAATAATAATAAAAATAATAATAACAATAGACTTTATTTGAGGGCGCCTTTAAAAAGCCAAGGTCACCTTACAAAGAACAACATTAATAAAAGGAGCAATAGTCATTAAATACATAAAGAAAGTTAAAATTGCAAAACAGAACTTGATAAAAGATAAAAATCAGCACTAACGCGAATGAGCCAGTTTGAACAGATGTGTTTGGAGCTGTGACTTAAATACAGGAAGAGAGTTTATATTTCTAATGGCTGGAGGCTCTGCTCCTCGGAGTGTTGAGACGTGAGGACGGAACAGTAAGATGAATAGCAGATGAGGATCTGAGAGGGCGAGAAACAGTGATGATATGGAGCAGGTCACACAAATAGGAAGGAGCAGATTTATGGATACACTTGTACGTGAGAAGTAAGATTTTAAAGTTTATCCTTCTATGGGCAACCAGTGAAGCTGCTGAAGAACTCGGGTAATATGAGCTCTGGACGGAGTACGAGTTAGAAGTTGGAGTTTATGAAGGGACCTTTTAGGGAGACCAAATAGGAGGGAATTGCAGTAATCAGTACGGGACGTAATAAGACTATGGACAAGGATGGCAGCAGCATGGGTAGGAGGGAAGGGGCGGAGTCGGTTATTATTACGTAAGTGGAAGTATGCAGACAGGGTTATGTAACTAATGTGAGGCTGGAATGAAAGAGTATTATCAAGTATGACACCCAAACTCTTAACCTGAGGGGAGGGAACGGTGGGAGAACGTTCAATGTTAATGGAAAAACTGTGGGATTTGGTTAAGATAGAGGCTGTGCCAATGAGTAAAACTTCAGTTTTATTACTGTTAAGTTTAAGAAAATTGGAGGAGAACCAGGATCTAATCTCGATAAGACAGTTTGAGAGGGAGGTAAGTGGGACGGATGAATTGGGTTTAGAAGAAATGTAGAGCTGGGTGTCATCGACATAACAGGGAAAATGTATATTATATTTTCAGAATATATGTCCAAGAGGGAGCATGTAAATAATGAATAAAAGAGGCCCTAATACTGAACCCTGGGGCACACCAGCAGAAACAGGATAGAGACTTGAAGAGCGTGATTTCAGTTGGATAAACTGAGTGCGGTCTGAGAGATACGAGGCTATCCAAGCAAGGGGTGGGGGGTGTATGTGGGGATATTGTGAGAAATGGTATCAAACGCTGTCAAGAAGAATGAGGATATATAGGAACCAGAATCAGCTGCCATCAGAAGGTCATTGGTAATCCAGAAGACAGGCTTTAACTAACACAGTGGGAAGAGGGTCAAGGTGACAGGTGAAGGATGTAGATTTTTTTAATAAGATTAGATACATCAGTTATGGAGGGAAGAGTAAAGCTTGAAAATAACTGTGAGGAAGACAGTGGGGGAAACAGGAAGTCTACTTCAGAGTCAGAAGCTCCTGCAGAGTTTAGTTGACGGTAGATATCTGAGAATTTACGAGTGAAAAAAGAGACAAGCCGGCTTGTTGTTCCCGACAGCAACCAGTAGAGGGCCTGGTGGTCTCACAGTCTTGGGTGCAATGCATTAAAAAAGAACTTTTTCATTCAAACTAGTAATTTAAAGTGCTTAAATGTACTTTTTTTGTGTGTGTATATTTTCTTCCCTCCCCTGTTTGCATTTAATTTATTCATAAACTTGTAGAGAATCCCACGCTCTCTGGTTATTTATTTATTTATTTATTTATTGTCTATACTTAAACTCTCCCCTAGATATTTTTTTTTGGCCTTTGGTTTGCATTGTAACTTATTTTCAACATGTTTTGCGTCACGATGGCACTCTTCTGTCAGACATGATAGACAGTTACAGCAAATTGTGCCTAACAGCCTTTCATCATATTTAATTTCACAGGAAGATCATGGACTCTGGTGAACTGGACTTCTATCACCACACAAAGGTCTGCTCCAACACCTGCCGCAGTACTAAAATAGACCTGGTGGGAACTAAAGTGTCCATCAGCACTGATTCGTCAGACGATGTGATTCCCGCCACGCCTTCATCAGCTGATTGTAAGTCCTTTTACAAAATGATTTGGTGCAAATCAAATACACTACATAAAAAATAATGACTGTGATGAAGCAAAAATAAACACTTTAAACAGTAAAAATTAACAGATTCTATACAATGTAGCTGCCATCGCCAGTGCGTGAATGGGTGGATGACTGGATATGTAAAGCGCTTTGGGGTCCTTAGGGACTAGTAAAGCGCTATATAAATACAGACCATTTACCATTTATACACTATACTGAAAACAAAAATAACTTTGCAGAGTCTTGGAGTGTGTTACATCTCCATGTGCAGGTTTGCAAACATGATGAGGTCAGAATCATGAAGATTAATCAGTAATCTTTTGCATTAGCCTCACTTAATGTAATCCTGCCAACACAGATTTTAGGTTCAGACTTGATTGTGTTACATTGTGTGTTAGTTTGCGATCTCAAATCAGCCCTTTGTACTGTCGTCACCTCGCTGGGCGGGCGGGTGCCGTGGACACCTAAGTTTGTGAATGCAGTAATTGGAAAACGAGGCGACGTAGGAGCTTCAAATTGACGGCATAGGTGATTTCACTAAAAATCGTGCACAGGTTTGAATCCCAACACACCCACTGGTCGGACATGTTGACGCTTACATATGAAAGATCTAGCCAGGATCTGGCCTGATGGCTCGATTTTCCCTCGATATTTAAAATCTTTCACACAAGTTAGCCATCATATGATTCCTTCCAGCGTGGGCTGTAATATGATGAGTCTGTCTCAGGTGTAATATGAGAGTATTTAGCTCGATGCTTTGGCCCCATGTACGAGTGTGAGCACAGTTTTAAGAGCTTTTTAAAACCTTCATCCAGCAGTATAGTCACAGGCAAACAGAAAACCTGACTTGTTATTTCCAAGCTAGTTTTAGTGAAGACTGGGAAAACATGTTACCTGTGAAAAATCCCATTTGGCAGTAATTCAGTCACAGTGTGAGTGACTTTGCATCCAGGAGTACGTCATTGTTATAAATAAATATAAAGTGAAGCCACGCGCAGCACAGATGAGTGGAGCTTCTGAACCAGCACCACAGTCTGCACTGCAACCACGTGTGCCGTCTCTGTTGTAGTGAATGGAGCTGCAGCATCATTTCCAGAGGTGATGGAGGAAGCTTCAGGCTGGGTCACAGCCATCGGAGGTGATCAACAACCTACATACACACAGACACCATCAAGTGGAGTCACCTGACTCAGAGAGGTAATCATGTTACTGATGTGTGTGTTTGTGTGCACAGAGGACTCCATCGCGTTCTGGCGTGCGGTGAAGGAGGCAGGGCTGCTGGAAGAGGTGGTAGAGGACTTCCAGAATGAGCTGCAGGAGGTGCTGAAGGGGCTGCAGGAGAGAGTGTGTGACCCACCGCTGCAGGTCAAAGGTTAGAAACACACACAGGTGTGGGTCGGTTAGTCACCTGCCACAGACGACTAATAAAAATACTGATCGTGAAATGACGCAGCGTGACTGCTCTGTTTCTCAGATGCTGTTTTACTCAACAACATAGTGCAGAACTTTGGAATGCTGGACCTTGTGAAAAAGGTTCTGGCAAGTCACAAGAGCCAGATGGACCGTTACAGAGAGCAGTACACTCGCAGCTTAGCCGGTCAGTGCAGAATCCTAAGTGGTCTTCCTTGTGCTTGTGATTTGTGTAACTTTGTAGAAATGACTGCATTCTGCATGAAGGAGTAACAGCAATCTTGTGGTACTTCACCGTCTCCCCCTGTAGCCCTGGAGCAGCAGTGTGACGAGCACAGGAAGCGAGCCAAGGAGCTGAAGAGCAAATCACAGCACCTCAACAACGTCCTGATGACCCTCACGCCGGTGCCTGCGCCTCCCGGGCCCAAGCGTCCCCGGCTGACGCGTGCTGTCTCCGGTCCTGCCGCAGTCAATGCTGCACCCACCCAGATCACCCTGCCTCTTAGCCAGCTGACCAGCCTCCCACTGGGGAAGGTGCTGACTGTGGCAGGAGCCCAGCCCAGCACCAATGTTGGCGCGTACACCCTCCTGACCTCCTCGCTCTGTGGGTCAGAGCTTTCAGCTGATGGCTCTAACTTGACAGTTTTGTCCACTGCTGCCGGTCAGGAAGGGGCAGCTGGGGCCAGCAGCCAAGCAGCCTCCGGGGCCTTCGTTAAGTTGGTGGGACCTCAGTTCCAGCTGGTGACGCTGCAGGGTCTGGCCACCACACAGGGCGCCGCTGTCCAACAGCAGGTTGGCACCATCAGTGTTGTCGACGCCTTGGCAGCCACCACTGCCGACGATTCCGAGGAGGCAAACCAGCTAGATGATGATGATAAAGGTCAGCCAGAGCAGGTTAAAGAGGAAGACGGGGACCAGCAGGACCAGCAGCAGTGAAATACAGCCTGGCTGTTTGCTCCCTCGTCTGGCTTCTGATTGGCTTCAGTTTGGAGTGGACTGAAGGTGGAGGTGAAGGCCTATGAACCCTTTTCCACACCATTTCATGCATTTCAAGACATCCATAGATCTCCATTAGAAACTGAACAGGTGTTGTGACTGTATATTTCATCCGTAATAAAATATGTATCACGTCTGTCTGTTTATTCCACACAGGAAGATTGTTTAGTTTGATAATAAATGCTTGTTTTTTTTAAAGAAAAGTTCAGGACTTGAGGATTTTTGTAAAACGTATTTTTATAAAAAAGAGTGAAGGGATTTTTGAATTGTCCCGACCTTGGACGACTGTTTGCTGTGATGTTACTGGCTTCATAGATTCTAAATTCACTTGGATTATAAAACACTGTTAATGTACTGGGTCTTATATCGTTCTTTTCTATTCTACTTGAACACTCAAAGCACTTTGTACAACATGCTTTATGCTTTTCTGTCTAACATTCATCCTCTGACACATGCATCCGATAGCATGTTGGGATTTAGCTCCACCAACCTTCCAGTAGATGACCTGCTCCACCTCCTGTTCTTGGGATGCTTTGACCACTGGGTGTGGTCAGGAGAACACTTTAAAATGGGGGTAAAAAAACATTTATGTGAAGCTTAACCAGTACATGACTTATGCTGGCTGGAGTATGTATCATGAACTCAGCATTAACATGTAAATTACAAAAACTTTGTGTTATTTATACTTCACATTGAAGAAAGCAAATGTACAGGTATTTAATTGATCGTTACTCTTGTTGCGTTAAAGTTTTGTGACCCTACTTTGCATTAAAAGCTTTATTCTCCCCCAGAACATGAAGTTTATGAGTAAATCCTTCAGCTTTATAAGCAAAGCAGCAGATTGCAGCAGTCATTCCAAACTTAGACACGAGCCCCAGTCATCGGATGGTTGGTGGAAGAACTCTTAACTAGAAGAGATCTGCAGCAGGTTCTTTAGTTTTTGCATTTGCACACTTACATATTTCAAGTCATAGAACAAATGTTAATATTAGAAAATAGTCTTCTGTTATGAGAAAAAAGTAATTGCACTGTAAACCCAAGAACTGGTTGTGTTACCCTTGACAGAGCAATCAACTGATGACTGGCACTGAGTCATTCACATTACTGTGGAGCAACATTGGTCTGTTTTTCTTTGCAGAATTGTTCTAATTCATCCACACTGAAGGGTTTCTTTCATGAATCACTTGTTTAAGGTCATGCAATTTATTCACTTTCCCTCTGGGGTTAATAAAGTTTCTCTGATTCTGATGCAAGTTTGAGTTTTGAATAAAGAAGTGTAAAACTTTTGGGGTTTTTTTGGCATTCAGAGGTGGACGTGCTGCATAACACAAATGTGCTCGAGCTCCAGGATACAAACTGATGGCTGGACTTTTTCTGATCAAGAGCAGAATTCACTGTTATCAGTTACAGAAAGTCATCCAGGTGCTGAAGCAGCAAAGTGACTCCAGACTATCACACTACCAGTACCATGTTTGACCGGTTAGTATAATATAATGGGACTCAAACCTTCTCATCAGTGCACAGGATATTTTCCCTAAAGTCTTGGATCATCAGGATGCTCTTTGGCCAACCGTGATTTTCATCGTGGAACTCTCCAGTCTCTTTCGTTCTGTTGGATCATGAACTCTGACCTCCACTGGGCCAAGTGATACCTGCAGTTCTTTAGATGTTGTTCTGGCTTGTTTTATAACCTCCCAGATGATTCGTCTATGCACTCAGAGTAATTTTGGTAGAACAGCCACTCCTGGGAAGTTTCACCACTGTTCCAAGTTTTCTCCATCTGTGAGATTGGTGAACCACAAATGAATCTCACTAAAGTTTGCTGGAGCTCCAAATCCTTAGAAATGGCTTTGTGATGCTTTCCAGGATGGCATATGTCAATTACTTTGTCCATCCAATCACCTATCAGAGTCACACAACCTTTCCCAGCTACCACAGGATGAGAAGCAGGTTATCTTTGTCTAGTCTTCGTTTGATCATTTGTCTGCGTATCTTTTTACATGGGCAGCAGGTGGCCCGGTGGGTCGCACTGTTGCCTCACAGTAAAAAGATCCTGAGTGTGACTCCACCTTTCTCCCCCTGTTCTCTCCGGGCACTCTGGCTTCCTCCCACAGTCCAAAGACATGCAGTCAGTGGGGTTCGGTTAGTTCCTCTCAGGAAAAAAGTTTTTGAACCTCTTGATCAGCTGGGCCCTTTTTCTGTGGATTTTTCCTGTACCTTTGTGGGTTTCCTACAGGCACTCCTGGCTTCATCCCACAGCTGTTTAGTTCAACTTGTCATTGTAAATTAGCCATGTACATGAGAATTATACAGTGAAGGAGATATGCTAAAGCTGGTAGTGTAAATTGTTCAGTAAGAATAGAAAAATGCCAAACGAGTCTATTTCTTTGCTTAGGCTGCTGCCCCCGGCCCCGGACAAAGCGGATGAGGATGGATGGATGGAGTCTATTTCTATTTTTTTCTTCTGCTGTTTTTCTTTATAATAAGAAAAGGAATTTAAAAAATCTGCATATTCTCCTGTGGTGCTAATTCATACACATTCATTCATCGTGAATGACGCCTTTATTATTAAAGTGCTTTAATTCCTGTTCTGGGGGGAGACTTCTGACGCTTGCCCACACCGTGGCGCAACAGCATCCTGTTTTAATGACTTCACAGATTCATCAGTTTTCTGTCTCAGGATCAAATTCTTGGCATCTGCGGTGCTGTTATATTCATCCTGTAAAACTGTTTATCTATATTTTGGAAAACTTGGGAAAATGTGTAACAACAACAACAACAACAACAACAACAATAACCTAATATAATAATAAATATTCAGGTTGTGTAAAATTTAGTTGGCATTTAGATTCTGTAAAGTGTCAAAGTTAAAATGACATGCATGATACAGCAACCGATCAGAAACGTTCAATTTATGGAATATGAAGCGTACCATTGCCTCGACCTGATTGCTCCTAGATGTCCTATCCTGACCATACAAATGAAATGTTCTCCACAATGGTTTTATTCCAAATCACTTTAAGCTTTGAGCTGGCCTTGATTTTTGGTGTCGTTAGAAGTAAACAGAATTTTTTTCATTGTTTGTTAATATTAATTATATATATTGTTTTTAAAATTAACGTAAGTATCTATTATGTCAAGTATTGTTTTGAATAATAAAACGGGAACATTGACACAAACCCTACATCGTTTTACTGGGAAATTCAAAATTGGGACAACAACAAGCAGCCTGAGAGTGCAAACAGCGGCCGCAACAAGAGAAACAACAACGTAAAATTGTTAAATCGCTCTCAAAGCGAACACCGCGCCATATCGTCCTGTGTGCAAAAAATCAAATACATTTAAAAAGAGGGTGATTTTATTTATGATTTTATTAAACAAGCATTTATTGAAGGAAAGGCGATGATGCAAATTACACAAATGTTACACAGAAGGCAGCCGAATCTAGGCGAGCTCAGCAGGCATATGATACTTCAATTATGGCATTTCAAGTAAACCTGTGCAAGTTCCTTTGAGTTCTCCTACGACTGTGTCTATAGGGTCAGCTCGTCATAGGAGAAATAGGGCTCCTCTACTGAGCGCATAGAGATTTTGAAGTGACGGCGCAGAAACCCTCCGTACCGCTTGTCCCACTTCAGGTTGTTCAACTTTGGTCGGACTCTCCTCATGAAGCCTCCGTAGCGCTTCTGCAGCTCCTCGGGCTCCTGGTCCTCCTGCTCCACGGAGCTACTTCTCTTTGACTTTGGGCCGAATTTCCGTAAAAAGCCGCCGTAACGTTTAACATAACCACGGAGGATGTGATCCTCTGGAGTGTCGTCTGCCTGCTCCGCTGTATCCGCGTCTCTATCTTCCAGCTTCTTCAAAAAAAGCTCATATTTTTTGGGCAGCGAGGCACCTTTCAGGATGTAATTGTCGCGCCACGGAGAGGCGAATATTTTGTTCTTGTTCTTGTCGATCCTCTTGATGAAGCCGCCGTAGCGTTTGACCAGATCTGCCTGCTGGCTCTCCTCCTCCTCCGCAGCCTCATCTTGGCTGAAGTCGGCCAACCGCGGAGCCTGGCTGCAGCTCTCCAGCTGGCCCTCACAATCGGCGCTGCACGACTGCAAGACACAGACAAGATCGGGAAACCAGGGGACATCAGCAGGGCGCACTATACCTGAACGCACGTTACATTTCCCACTTGTGAGTTTTGTTTGTGGTAAAGCTCGGCGGCTGCGCCTTACTTCCCAGTCGAACGAGAAATTTCAAAACTATATATACACACAGGCTACTGCATATTCCAAGATTTTATTAATGGTTTTGCCTGATTTTTAACTCCAAGATTTAGACGATTACAGTTAGAATAACACACTGAAGAATTTTCTATCATTTTGGATCAGCAACAAGATTATGAAGTCATCTTAAATTTCCCTTTTGAACTTTCTTACCAGGCTGCTGTAAGCTTCATCGGCGCTAAGAATTTGCTGCGCGCATTTCTGACACTGTGAAGAACAGTCTGTGTGGATGCAGGGCGGCAAGCTCAGCATCAGCACCAGGACATACCACTCCATTCTTCAAAAACATCCAGACACACACACACACACACACACACACACACACACACACACACACACACACACACACACACACACACACCAGTCGGTGAGGGGAGAGAAACACCACATCAAATGTTTCACCAGACTGGAATTAAAGAAATTACTGAAACTGAGAATCACGTTAGCGGAGAGCGCACGTAAGTTTTTTTTTAATGTTCCTTCGTCTACTTGTTATCATTACCAATAAAAGGGAAATAAAATGTTCTCTAGTTTAAAGTTTGAGAGAAAGAAAAAGTGTAAAAACCAGACTCGGTACCTCAGGAATCGGACCGATACTTCCAGCCTTGTTAAGAGTCGCAGAGGCACATCTACCATGAAACTGCTCGCTGTCCGCCCTCCGACACCCGTTTCTCTAGCGCGTCTTGGCGTCTATCTTTTTATCACTAGAGATTTGGCTGTGTCATCAGAACAGCTTCTATAATCGGACCAATAGGAGGGAAATATACTGCGTAAATAAACGCACTGCCTCCCCGCTTCAGGAGTTTTAACAACGCCCACACAGAGACAGGAGTAGCAGCGCGGTTCATCCCATCAGCACATCGTTATTGTCATCATTCCATCTCTGAAGTGACCAAACCCCTGGCTGTAAATCATACTGACATCAATAAGAAAATGATTTTTCTTTTTCAGTGGAACACCATATACCTGAACTGAACAGGAAATGGATCCAAAAGTGACCATTGTGCGTCAAAACAGAGCTTTTCACTCAGCGGCAAATCTTCTGGGGTTCAAGGCACATAAGGCCCCTCCAGGTTCACCGCCATTGTCTTATGTAAATAATCAGACACCACCACCGTCAAAACAACGCCCTATTAACATTTTACGCTGCTCAAAAAAAATTAAAGGAACAATTTAATTAAAAAATCATGCTGGGTATCTAGACTCATATGGACTGGGCACAAAAAGATGCCACATTGTTGGATGGATCTGAGGGCTGAATTCAAAGACACCCTGAAAATCAAAGTGAAAAAAGGATATGGTGTGGTGGACCACTAGAGGGCTCCACTCACACCCAGTATATCCGGTTGTTCAGTGATGACACGACGAATCCTACTTCCGGGCCTAAAGTAGTCTGCGTTTAATATGGCTTTTGTGTTGTTAACATGTTTAATGTTATGTATTTTCTTCTATTTAATCTCAAAAAGCTCCTAAAACAGTCAGTGATCACTGTTGACCTCCCTCGGCTTTTATTACCGCTAATCATTTATTTAAGCTCAGTTTTTAAAACCTTACGATGTAACTACAGCCCATGCCGCAGTATATGAATGACTAACCTCATATTGTGGATGGATTATCTCAGTTGTTCTCCTGGCTGAAGTTTGGTCCTTTTACAGCATCCTGCCATGCGATTACATTTGTTCCTGACCACCGAGAACACTCACGTTAACTTTTATCGAGTGGAAAAAAAAGTTAGCTTGTTTATATTATTCTAACATAGCTGTGTCGCTAGCGGTCACGTAGCACATCATTATATACCAGCTAGCCCAACTTCAGTAACCCTACAAACGTCACTGCTTTTTAGTTTTCTGTTTTCATTTATGTAGTTTTCTGTCTTCATTTATGCTGGAAGTGATAACAGAGCTGTACGTTTTAATTTGTTTCCAAAACCCCGCAGTCAGGACATGCTATATTGTATTTAGATAAAAGCTAGCGAGCTAACTCCCTGGTAACTTCTAACTCCGTTAAATGTCATAAATTCCGTTTTCATGGATGCCTGGATGTTAAACTCAATTGTTACACCTGGTAGAGCAGAACGCTGATCATTTTATTAAAGATGAAAGATTTTAGACAGTTTTTCAACTCTCAGTAATGCCATAGTGATCGTTTGATATATGGACCAGCAGCGGAGTTTAGGTCCAGACACGGCTAGTGACGCCAGACTGAACAACCGGATATGAAGTGTGTTCCTGTGTTTTGTGGCGCGATATGCGCAGTTGATGTTGGAGACGAATAAAGAAGGAGTGAGAACTGAGAGCTCTGTGTCGTTGATGCTTACCTCCACATTGTTGACCCCTGACTCGAGCATGCAACGGGCCGCAGATAACGCAGACTCCGCTATGGATGCATCAGCGGCCGCCGGACCTCCGCCTCCTGTTGCAGCTACGTTCGCTGTGGCGATGAAACTGCCGGACTTTTGGCTCCATGACCCCCCGTCATGGTTTGTACACGTGGAGGCTCAGTTCGCCCTTCGCGGCATCTCGGCTGACGACACGAAGTATCACCATGTGGTGGCCTCGCTCGACCCGCTGGCCACCCGTCGCGCGATGGCGCTCCTCCGGGACCCACCCGCCCAAGGGAAATACGCCGCCCTCAAAGAGCTGCTTCTTCGGCGCTATGCCCTCTCCGACGCTGAACGAGCCGAAAAGCTCCTCAACCTGTCAGGCTTGGGTGGCGGTACCGCGCTCGAGCTCATGGAGAACATGCTATCGTTGCTCGGGCCAGATGACGGTGGTTTCCTCTTCGCCCACCTCTTCCTCCGCCAACTACCGGCTGCCGTGAGAGCTGTCGTTGCAAACTCTCTGCTTCTGCCTGCGAAGGATTATCGCTCCCTGGCTGAAGAAGCAGATCGCATTCTTCTGGCTAGCCGCACTTTCGACGTTCACGCCCTGGATACGGACTCGCCGGCGGCACCTTCCACGCCTCCACCTGCCTCCCCCGGAGCATCCGCCCCCTTGTTGACTGCAGGGATTGCTACACGCCGGCACCGCAGAAAGAGCATCTGTTTCTACCATCAGCGTTTTGGCGACAGAGCGCGTCGCTGCCTGCCGCCTTGCGCTTTCACGGCCCAGGGAAACGGACCCGCCAGCGCGCCATAGCAGCCGCGACCGCTGGCAATACAGAAAGGCTGCTCTTCATAGAGCTTGTTCGAGTTTTTGCGCATGCTGTTTGGCCTGAAAGGTGCCGCCCAGACCTTTCAGCGGCTGATGGACTCCGTTTTGCGTGGGCTGCCGTTCGTTTTTGTTTATCTGGACGATATATTGGTGGCCAGCTGCTCAGCGAGCCAGCACGAGTCCCATCTGCGCCAGGTTTTCCAGCGTTTGGCAGCGCATGGCCTGATCATCAACCCTTCCAAGTGCCAGTTTGGGTTGCCTGTTCTGGATTTCCTCGGGCACCGCATTTCCGCTGAAGGTGTGGTTCCGTTGCCCGACAGAGTCCAGGCCGTTTCGGCTTTTCCGCCGAAAAGCGCCGACTTGCTGAACGCAAGTCCCACGTCGGTTAAAGCGTTGCAGGAGTTCTTGGGGATGATAAATTTTTACAACTGCTTTCTCCCCAGAGCTGCCCACCTGCTACAGCCACTCTATGCTGCCTTAAAAGGTAAAACAGCCAAAGATCCGGTTGACTGGCTGCCGGAACGCGTCCGTGCATTTTCCGCAGCCAAGTCTGCGCTGGCTGACGCCGCCCTGCTGGCCCACCCGCTTCCGTCGGCGGAGATCGCGTTGACCACCGATGCGTCTGACGTGGTAGTGGGTGGGGTGTTGGAACAGCGGGTTTCAGGTCTCTGGCAACCGCTCGCCTTTTTCAGTCGTACGCTCCGGGATGCTGAACGCAAGTACAGTGTTTTTGACAGGGAGTTGCTGGCCCTGCACCTCGCAACGCGACATTTTCGTTTTTTCCTCGAGGGTCGCAACTTTACTGCGTACGTTGACCACAAACCTTTGACATTTGCGATGTCCAAGGTCTCTGACCCATGGAGCGCACATCAGCAGCGCCAGTTGGCGGCCATTTCAGAGTTTACCACAGACATTCAGCATGTGGCTGGTAAGTCCAATCACGTCGCTGACTGTCTCTCACGTGTGTTGGTTTCTCCGGTGTATGTCGGCATCGACTACGCTGCCATGGCCGCCGAGCAACGTGCTGACCCGGACGTCCTTGCCCTTCAGTCAACAAAAACGGGCCTCGTGCTGGAGGACACCCCGGTGTGGGACGGCGGTCCGCATCTTCTTTGCGACGTTTCCACCGGCCGCCCCCGCCCGGTGGTTCCCCTTTCGTGGCGTCGTCATGTTTTTGACTCAGTCCATGCCCTCTCTCATCCCGGCGTCCGGGCCTCGGTCAAGCTGGTCAGCGCCAGGTTTGTTTGGCCGGGCCTTCACAAGACGGTGAAAGAATGGGCGGCGGTTTGTATCCCATGCCAACGCTCGAAAATCCACCGGCACACACAGGCACCCCTCGAACCTTTCCGTGTCCCGGGTAGGCGTTTCGATCACGTTCATGTGGACCTGGTTGGTCCCTTGCCGCAGTCACAGGGTTTCACGCACCTTTTGACTGTGGTGGACCGCACAACCAGGTGGCTGGAGGCGGTACCCCTGGCTTTGCTGGGATTGCGTAGCGCGGTTAAAGAAGACCTCGGGGTTTCCCCGGCTGAACTGGTCCTCGGCCAGCCTCTCCGGGTCCCCGGGGAATTCTTACCTGAGAGCCCTCCCCCATGTTTCGATACCTCTTTGTTGCCTTTTCGCCCCCCAAGAGACTCATTTCCTGTTCCTGGTCCTGTGCACCACTGCCTGCCTGACACTTTTGTTCCGAGTTCGTTGGACTCTGCTCGTTTTGTTTTCGTCAGGCACGATGCCCATAGGACTCCGCTGCGTCCACCATATGACGGGCCATGCAGGGTTCTTAAACCAGGCAACAAACATTTCATTTTGGACTTTGGCGGTCGGCAGGAAGTTGTCTCTGTTGACAGACTTAAGCCTGCACATGTTATGCAAGAGGATCAGGTGGTCCCGGCCCAGGCCCCTCGCCGTGGCCGCCCACCTGCCACCGGGCTGATGGATTCTGTTTTTTCCCCCAGGAGCGACCCAAAATCAACGGAGTCCGAGTCGTCTGCAGCTTTTTCTGACCGCCAGTGTCAGCCTCTCTCCCAGGCTGGGTTGCCCCCTGTCAGTTCCCCACCCCCCCAGTTCAGCCGTTGTGTGGTGGACCACTAGAGGGCTCCACTCACACCCAGTGTATAGGAAGTGTGTTCCTGTGTTTTGTGGCGCGATATGCGCAGTTGATGTTGGAGACGAATAAAGAAGGAGTGAGAAATGAGAGCTCTGTGTCGTTGATGCTTACCTCCACAATGGCATGCTAGTTCAGTTTGCCAAAAAAAATAAAATAAAATGACTGCGGGTACTCAGAAGGGTCCTTAATAGTTTTTATGGCCCCCATGTTCTGGCGGATGGTATCCTGGGGGATCACTGAGCTCCTGAACATTCTGAAGTGCAACCTGGTGCCAGAGGATGGACATGAACATAATGTCCCAGAGGTGTTCTTATAGATTTAGGTCAGGCGACCATGGGGGCCAGTCACTGGTACCTGCTCCTTCATCCTCCAGGAACTGCCTGCATAATCATGCATCAGGAAGAACCCAGGGAGCACCGCATCATTGTAGGGTCTGACAGTGGGTCCAAGGATTTCATAGCACAGTTTGTAGAGGTCTTGTGTCCCTCCATGGATGTGCCTCCCCCCAAAAAAAACACTCACCCAGTGATGAGCCAGGCAACATAACGTTCTCATTGGCTTCTTCAAACTCTTTCGTGTGCTAACTGTGAACTTGCTCCCCTCATCTGTGAAAAGCACAGGACACCAGTACTTTTCACCTGCTAATTCCATGACAAATTGGCATTTGCCATAAAATACCACAGTAGTGGGCAGTGAACACAGGGTCCACTAGAGGACATCAAGCCCTCAGACACTGTGCACATTGTCAGCGATGTAGTTTAAGTTTGTCAGCCGTTGGTCCCCACACTGGTCTGTGTTGACTGATGGCAAGCAGATTTTCCAGTTTCACCAAAAACTCCTGAAAGCTCAGGTTCCACATGCAACAATTACAGTTTAGAAAAAAACAAACATCACAAAAAAAAAAAATTTGTCTGATGTGAAATCACGTGTGAGATTTTTTTCCTGCTGTCATGCTTGTGTCATGGTCCTGGGTCGTGCGACCCAGTGTTTTGAGTTTTAGTCTATTTTGATGTTTATTGTTTGTTTAGGTTCATTAAGTTATTCTAGCTCATTTGTTATTATATTACCCTTGTGTTAAGTCTCCCTTGCCCTTCATGTGTTTATGTCTGTGTGTCTTATGTTGTCAAGTTCATGTTGTCGTTTCTGTCATCTTCCCCTGTACTCGGTCTCCCTGGTTCGTGCGCCTACCTGTTATGTGTCATGTCTGCGTGGCTCTTGTTGTCTCGTTCGTTTCATGTCTATGTCTCCGTGTTTCCTGTTTTATTTTGAAAGAGTCTGTTCTTTGTTCACTGCATTTAGATTACTCTCCCCTGTGTTGTCATTATGTTTCATTCTAGTCAGCTGTGTCCCCATGTGTCTCCACTTCCCCCGATCACCTCGTGTGTACTTAGTCCTCAGCCTTGCTGTGTTCAGTGTCGTGTCGTCTGTGTTATCTCCCCTACCCCTTGTCACAGTTTCCCAGCCATAGTAAGTCATAGTTTGTATATTGTTTAGTTATAGTCTAAATTCTCAGTAAGAGTCATAGTTTTCTAGTCTATGTTCAGGTTTTCCTTCAGTTACTTTGTTGTTGTTTTTTCCGTGAGTTTTCGGCCTAAATAAAGGCTCGCTTTTTGTTAAGTCCAGTTTTGTCTCCTCGCCTCTGTCTGCTCTTGGGTCCTCAACTCACTCCACATGGTCTGCCCCGGCAGTCCGTGACAGCTTGTGTATACCTGGATAATGAGAACATAAATAGCACCATCCACACTGTGTCCAGTAAACCTGCACACAGTAGCTGAATAACTATAATAATAGTACTTTATCAGAGAGAGAAAAATCTGCTTATTGGTAACTATTTATAATTTTAACTAATTGTTAAATAATAGCTTATGAACTGTGACTCCTCATGACAGTCTGAAGTGTATAGTATTATTTTCAATTCTCTGTTGAGGATAATTTACTGTAATTAATCCAGTTAGAATGTGTGAAAGTCTCTCTTTATTCATGGTCCTGCTGTTGTTTCATGTTGCAGGTGAGTTATTATTCCCATTAAGTGGATTTTTGCAGAACCCCAGATTATTGTCATTATTGTCCAAGCTGACCTGTCACACTCTTTTTTTTTTTCCACTGTGGTAAAGCTTTATTGTGAAGTTGTATTTTACTAAAAAGGTTTCTGCTGTGAACTGGTGCTAATGATTAAATGTTAACCCTGCATCAGGCGTCATTAATACCAATTAACCCAGTGTTTGAACAAAAATGAAATTGCTTAAAAAATGTAAGTGCTTTTAATGTGAACTGTTACAGTGCTTACTTTTTGTTACTTGAAAAGCTAAGAGTTTGGAGAAAAGCCACAAAAACAATATTGTGATAGCAAAGCATTAACGCTATGCGTAGAGTTACTAATAATGTTTGAGACCTCATAGAGGTCATCATCTTCTCAGAGCACTAACCAGGTAGTTTTGTTGTCTCACCAAATAAAAAAAATGAAATGTTCTCATATGGGAAACAAATGAGGTGATGTGCGGTCTGTGGCTCGGCTGCAGGGCAGGGGTAGTGCAGTGGGTTCAGGGGTGCAAATGTAGCAACCACTTCATCCTCCCAACAACATCCCTTGACCCTTCGTTCTGTCAAAAAACACATCACGTGTCCATGATTTTTCACCACTATTTATTGAGTTCATAATGGTGCATTGAGATCTAGGAGGTGGAGGAGGGTTACTGGGGTGGCTGTAACTGAGCTGTGGCTCAGAAGGCAGAGCAGGTCGTCTACAAGTTGCAATGTTGGTGGTTCAGTGTGTGGCTGCAAAGTGTATGTTTTAGAATTTAAAGGTTTTCAAGTAACAGTAACAATAATAGAGCACAGTTGTCAGGAAGTTAATAAATAAGATTATGTCAACCCCTCCTACCTCTCAGCTGAGTTACACCCACTGCATGTATTGGTTATTCATGTGACCCACATGGTCTGTAAATGCTGTAGCAAATCCAGCGAGTCTTTGTTTTATAGTGAAAGGATCCAGTGAAATAGATCAAGCATGACCGTTCAGGTTCATCAGGTTCAGGTCTGAAGTGTTAAGAGACCACCTGACTGTCTTCTCAGCATTTCTATATGGAAAAATGATGATGGAATAACAATGTGCTGACACAATCTACATGTGTTTCTGGTATCATACCCAGCCTTTTGCTTAAAAAAGTTGATTTCTTAGTCTATAAATGTCAGCATTGCACCTACTGACATTTAATTCTATTGGGAGACTTCATTCCATTAAAACACAACAACACAAAGACAATTCAAAAGTCTAGTTCAGTGACTCCAATTAGATGAGAGAGCTGGTTCCCTATGCCTTTGGTTTGGGGAACGTCCTGTCAGCTCAGAGTCTGTGGCCTTCTTGGAGTCTCTGTGTGGGGTGTTCAAATGTGCTCCACCTGGAGACTCTGTGGTCCTCCTGGGAGAGTTCCACACTCATCCCTATACAACTGCTGCAAGTGCTTAGTCCACATTCAGTTGTATAGGGATTGAAGCAGGGTAATTATCTTTTTAATATTATTATTATTATTATTATTATTCACTATAATTATACAATCTTATTCATTAGAGTCACCTCTTTGGGTGTGAGGCAGGATAACCTTCAACAAGCTGCCAGTCTGCCACAAGGCTAACACATAGAGACAAATGATCATATATCATATGTGATTGGGTCATATGATTGTTGGGTTTTTTCACTGTATGTATTATTGTAGGGTCTACCTTACAATCTAAAGCACCTTGAGGTGACTGTTGTTGTGATTCGGCGCTTTGTAAATAAAATTTAATTGAATCATTCACTCTGTCCAGTTTAGAATATGCATGCTTTTGGACTATAAGAGGAAACCCACACACAGGGAGAGCATGGGATTGTTTTAGCTTATTAATTAGCCAGCTTCTCTTATTTCTTTTAGTCTTATTTCCTCTTGTCCTGTGTGTGGGTCCTGTTCCCTGTCATAAACAATGACAACTAGTTTCACGATTTTGTCAGTGAGTGGAGGCAAATTAGAGATCAAATTCAATCTTAGGAAAGCAGGGCAGGAAGATACCTATCTGTTACAGGAACAATATATAATTAAACAAAAACCCATGTTAAAATACACAACTTAATGGCAGAAATGAGCCTGCTTTGCAACCTATCCTAACCTACACCACAGCACCACAGCTTTATGGTGATCAGGCAAATATGGCCTTATGTGTGATTACAACTGGCTCATCGTAAAAGTCTGGCTGAAATTGTATCCATCCATGTATCCATTTTATTTCGCTTATTCAGCGCTGGATTGCAGGAATAGCAGCCTGAACAAAGAAGCCCAGACCTGAAATTTTACTGTTTTATTTTTTGTCAGTTGACACAAGACACTGACATGTGTCTACTGACACCCTGGTTTATGCTGTTGTCCTCCAGCCCCTGCAGCGAGGCTTGGCCACTCAGCTTTGGTTTTTTAAAGTAAAAGTCTTTTATTAAGGTCTGCGGGATTCATTAATCATGAACTGTTGCTGACACAACTGTAGTTTGAGTTCTTCTATCAACATTTGACACTATTTGGTTTCATAGGTGGTAGCTATTTTGATGACGCCACTTAGACCCAGGTGTGTTCGATGTGACTAATCACTTCCTGTCTCATGCACAGAAAAAGAATACACCTTCAGGATTCTACGCCCGTTTTTGTGAAAGATGGTCAGAGCACACAAACTGTTTTTTTTCTACCAGCAAGCCCTCCTCCGCACAGAGAAGAACAGACCCTGAAACTCTGAATGCTTTGCTCTACAGAGTACAAGATAAATCTGAGAAACAAAGTAACTCCCTTGGATCTGTAATTGAATTGGAGCATAGAACACAACAGTTACTATGGTTACCATGACATACTTTTTCACCTGCATTCATCTAGCTTAAATTTTTTTCATTTGGTTTTAATTTCACTGAAAGACTGGTCAAGCTGGAAATTGTAGCTGTTGTAACAGGATGTAATCGTTACAGAAGGTTAATTCTACACTTTTGTGTGCAGCATAACTTCTGCACTGCCATGAGTCATGTCCTTTTGCTAAATTTCAATTTGTTTATGTACGCAAAGACTCTTCTTCATACACAAACTTTAATCATGTAATTCTGCAGCATTCTGTGTTGGGACCAATACTTTTTTTATGATATTGTTTCACATTATCCCGAGCATCCTCCAGCTATTAATAACACGTATGATTCAGTGCAGAGAGGTCTATTAACACCACAGTGAGTGAGAAAGGTCAGTGAAGAAGAAACACCCAGTGCATCATGGGAATCCCCCAGCAGCCTACACCTATTGTAGCATAACTAAGGGAGGATTCAGGGTCACCTGGTCCAGCCCTAACTATATGCTTTAGCAAAAAGGAAAGTTTTAAGCCTAATCTTAAAAGTAGAGATAGTGTCTGTCTCCTGAATCCAAACTGGAAGCTGGTTCCACAGAAGAGGGGCCTGAAAACTGAAGGCTCTGCCTCCCATTCTACTTTTACTAAATACTCTAGGAACAACAAGTAGGCCTGCAGAGCGAGAGCGAAGTGCTCTAATAGGGTGATATGGTACTACAAGGTCATTAAGATAAGATGGGGCCTGATTATTTAAGACCTTGTGTGTGAGGAGCAGGATTTCGAATTCTGGATTTAACAGGGAGCCAATGAAGGGAAGCCAATACAGGAGAAATCTGCTCTCTCTTTATAGTCCCTGTCAGTACTCTTGCTGCAGCATTTTGGATTAATTGAAGGCTTTTCAGGGAGTTTTTAGGACTTCCTGATAATAATGAATTACAGTAGTCCAGCCTGGAAATAATAAATGCATGAACTAGTTTTTCAGCGTCACTCTGAGACAGGATATTTCTAATTGTGCAAATGAAAGAAAGCTCCTGTCTTTTTGTGAATCCTGCTGTCTCCATCCATACATTGTAGCAGGTCTCACTTCCAGCTGGTGTCCAGCTTCTGAGGCATACACACTGTCAACATTCAATATCACACCTTCGACTTCTAGCTTAAAAGTCATGATTCTGTCTAACACTCCCTTCACCTCCACAATACTATTCACATGTTTTCCTTCAGAATTACACCTTCTCCATTTTTCTTCTTTTACATTTCAGTAGAACAGTTTCAATTCACCCTCCATGCTCTTGGCCTTGCAAACAACATTGGAGGTTCAGACTGTGCAGAATACAACAGTTAAACTCAAAAGTGCTAAAAGTCAGCAGTCACCTCTATGAGCTGTTAAAAGTAAGCCACTGATAATCTTCATAACAGCAGTCTGTCAATATTTAAAAGAATAAAATAAGCAGTTGTAGGAAATATTGATTTAAAACACTTGATTGGGGTGAAGGTTGCAAGGTGTACTCTGTCTCTGAGCGATCAATCAGTGTCAGGCCATTACATGCAGGACTGCAGGAATCTTCTTAACTTTGTACTTTATATCACTGAAAAGTTTTATATAAATAAATGTTACTTATTTAAAATGTTCATGCTACTTTTACACACTACTTAACAAGCACATGAACTAACCTGTGAGGACTGATCGTATAAAACAATAATGACATCAACCACAAAGGGTGCAAAGTCTCACAATGTGTCAGAAGATGACCCTTGAAAGCAGTCGAATTTCTGCAGCAAGACTTGCAACCAGTTACACAACATGCATAATGTACCTAATATTTGTGCAGCCCTTGGTGATGTCTAGACAACCTTTCATAGTTTTCACAGAAGCGCCACAGTTTTGAGTGCATCATTAACATCCTTATGATGCAAACTCACCTTTTCAAAATCTGCTGAAAGAAAAGTGCAGGCATGTTCTGAAATTTAATAAATTTGACAAAATCCAATGAAACGCGTGTATTCATCATTATTTCCAAAGTTCAGGAATAATAATTCTTTTTCAGTAGGTGCTGCCAAAACAAAGACAGATGCCCACAAATAATAAGGAGGAAAATACACTAAACACTAAATGCTGATAAACCACAGAAATGACCTGTGAGAAGATCAGCAGCATGAAACAATACAAAGAGAAACCAAACAAGTGTTCATAGGAGGGTTGATCCATATGAACATGATGATTGGTCACTTCATTTTTAGGACCTTTGTTCTGTGAAACCAGCTTCCAGGTTAAATTCCAGTTATTTTCCTAAACATAAGCTGCTCTGACAGCTTTTGTTTCTTATTTTTTCAGCTGCTGGTGTTTAAGGGTTTGAGACTGAGACAAAGATTAGATATAAAAGCATAATTCAATCAGAAGTGTATTTTGTGTACAAATTTGATATGAGATCAGCAAGCAGAGTGTAGGTGCTATTTTAGCATCATGTATTAATGCTCGTAGAACAATGGAAAAATAAAAATCATGGACTAAAGTTCCATCTATGAATCTGTGTTTATTACTGATGCACATCAAGGAAACACAAAGACTTTAGACATATATTCCGATCTTCCAGCAACAGGGATGCTATTTTCTCGAGAATCAATCGGCAAACCTGTTAATCTCTAATTTGGAACCTACTTGGGTCTGCAGCATAAGCTTCCTTTACAATGTACCCCTCTTAGCCTTCTCTCTCTCTTAGCAGGTGCCTCATAGCAAACAACAGAAGTGTTACACCTGAGTTACAACAAAAAAACAAACAAAAAAATACAACAGTCAGTTTTCTTGCTGTTGTTGCCATGACATCATGGATAAATATGGTGTGGTTGAATTTATTTATGGCTTTTGATAAATCATTTCATGGTCAGATGTGGTTAATGTAGTTAGCTGTACTATAAAATAATATGTAATGTTTTCACTGACTGAACTAACGTTTTGTATGCCATCCTCAGCTGTAGTGTTAGCAACACACCCACACTGCTGCAGCCACTTAATATATCTTTTTTAACGGCAAAGTTATTTTGGGAGTAAGCATGGCCTAACAGAGTGACCTTGATATGCAAGTGTGACTCAGGTTCGGAAAAAAGCAAACATTTTTTGACTTGAGGTCAAATGTTTGTGGTGAGATGTGAATCCTTAAACTGGGCTGACTCAAAGGCGACTGCTTATCACCGGTATGATACGTGGATACATCAACAGATTTTATAGACTCAAACTGAACTCACACTGTGTTCATTTTTAAAATATAGAGTACTTTGCTAAAGTCTTGAGCTATCCTTGTATCTTTTATGTTTTTCTTCTAAGGAGCTAGCATTTGCTATCATTTCAAATGGTCAAGTGGACTTGAGCAAGAAGTTCTCCATACTTTCTAAAAGTATTAAAAAATCTCTTTTGACATTTGCTGCTTTTCCATTTTTAGTCCAGTCCTTTGTTTGTTAAGCCTCTTAACATTAACCGATGAATCATTCAAGCATATAACTGAAAGGATAAATGAGTGTTGTGTTAGCAAAGAACCAATGTTAAACTGCATTATTATTCACTTTGTTGCTAAAAGTCAGTCACTGAGAACTAAAGGAGATATATTATGTGATACAGATAAGCAGTCTGTGAAAGTCTTACAGACATCTGTAGATAATGGTTGAGGCTTTGTCACATTTTTTGGCTGCATGTCAGTCTTACTTGCATTACATGTAAGTAAGACTGACCCATCATGCAAAAACATCAGAAATAGTTTTGACTGGCATCAGCTTAAAGAGCCAACAGAAATCGAGAGCTTGATGCTTTTGAATCATTTCCTTGTGGCTGACAGTCAGTTAAAAACACTCCAGGCTCTGATCATCATGTGTTTTTCTTCTTCTTCAGGCTGCTCTCTTTATAGGTCATCAAATCTGCCTCCATCTCATCTTATCCCTTGCATCCTCCGCTGTCACATGCACATCCCCAGTTCCAGCAAAGTTGTGATGAAGTTGTATTTTGTTTACAATAGAACATAGAAAACATAACAAACATAACAAACACACAGAAATGCAGAAAATGTACTATTTTTTTCACAGCTGTGGTGTTTGGTCCATTTAAATCGAACTGTGGTTTATTTTTCCTCTTGATGTGGTTCCTTTTCCAGATGTGCACATTGCACTCGGGTGTGGACCAAAACAACCACACTGAGACCTGTTGGAAGAGGTGGTCTGGGGGGGGGATTCCAAAGCAGTTTGTTTATGGTATGAAGGTGATCTGATCCCAATCTAAGCCGGTATGTGCAGGTTTGAGCTGATGTCTGCAACTCAGCATTTTCTGTTTCTTACGTTATATTGAAATATGTTAAGTTCTTGTGATGTTATTCTTAGTTATGATTTAGTTGAAGTTTAGTAGAAGTTTGGTGGCGATCGTGGCTCAAGAGTTGGGAGTTCGCCTTGTAATCGGAAGGTTGCCGGTTCGAGCCCCGGCTTGGTCAGCCTTGGTCGTTGTGTCCTTGGGCAAGACACTTCACCCGTTGCCTACTGGTGGTGGTCAGAGGGCCCGGTGGCGCCAGTGTCCGGCAGCCTCGCCTCTGTCAGTGCGCCCCAGGGTGGCTGTGGCTACAATGTAGCTTGCCATCACCAGTGTGTGAATGTGTGTGTGAATGGGTGGATGACTGGATCTGTAAAGCGCTTTGGGGTCCTTAGGGACTAGTAAAGCGCTATATAAATACAGATCATTTACCATTTAGTCTAGTTGTGTTATCTCCTTGTCTATGTAGGTTTCTCTCCTATGTGTCCCGCTCCCTCTCTCATTGTTAAGCTTGTGTGTCCCAGTTCATGTTTCTCTGTTTCCTGTTTTATTTTGAAAGTCTTGTGTTTCCACGTTCAGTGTGTTTGGTTTTGCTTCCCCTGTGGTGTCTTGTTCAGCTGTGTCAGCTGTGTCTCCCTGGGTGTTTCCACTTCCCTCATTACCCTTCTGTGTATTTAAGTCCTCTGTCGTTCTTTGTTCAGTGTCACATCATCTGTTTTGCGCCCTCCGTGTCATGTTAGGTTTCAAGTGATTCATGTTCATGGTTTGTCTCATAACTTCTCTCATAGTCCTGCTATGAATCATGTTCATGCCTCTCTTGGTCGTAGTTATTATAGTCTAGTTTTTTCCTGTTAAGGTTTCAGTTTTTGCCACTATTTGTTTTGCCTTGATTTTGGATTCATGTTATCAGCTAAAATTAAGGCTCACCTTTTGTTTAAACAGCATGTTCATTTCTCCAGTGGCTGCTTTTGGGTCAGCTTCACAAGCACACCGGCCATCCCAGCTGTGACACCTGAAACCTCGACCACGTATGCTTTTCATTCTCAATGTGACAAGATACTATAGATGTACAAGGGTCTGTACAGACTAGCAACTAGCAGTGAAATGAACATAAATTCTCCATGTTTTCAAACAGACCAGAACAGCACCTTTTTCCTCTTTTACTTTTGTTTTCCTGCTCCAGGCGTATCTCTATATTTTGTAGTGACACATTTCGATTCACTTGGAGTTAACTTGGATTTTTCCCCTGTGAAAACAAACCAAACCACAGGAAAAAGCAGCAAGTTTACAAACTCATTAGCTGATTCAGACCAGAGTAAATCAACTATATGTGTAATATTAGCTCATGTTGAATTTGAAGGCAGAAATGCATTGCAAAAATGTTGGGATAGGTACACATTTCCCCCTGTTCTGTTAGCAACAGTCCATAAATGTCAGGTGTCAAAAATGGGTTGCATGAGAGTTTGGAGATCCAAAAAACAGACAAAACGCAAACTCAATAAAACCCTTTAATGCGGAGCTCCTACAGAGAAAATAATGCAGGTCGAAGCGACCTCAAGCTAGGCAAGCAGTGTTGGTCTAAAAGTAAACATAAATAAAAAAAAAACTGACCAAAGTAAATCGATCTCTTTCGCGTTTCATCTCCTGGTTTGTTTACTTCCATCCTTTACATTACTGCCATCTTGTGGCTACAGTCAGCTACTGGAGTTGTGCAAACTGAGGGGCAAACATATTTTCTGGTCATTTGCACATGCACATTACGGACAAACCGGTGGTTTTTCAACCTCTGCTAAGCTGATGGAAGACCAGCGCGCCAGGCAAGCTGGCAACGCCTCCGCTTTCACTGCTCTGAGATCAGTTACAGTCTCCAAATGGAAACACAGCTACCATTAGCAAGTAAAAGAACCTTCAGTGATTTATCATCGTAACAGATACGTTTTGTCTTGCTAACCACCTTGGCCAACACGTGTGATGTAGAGAAGATGAGTTCAAAACTCCTTTAGTACATGAACAAGGAAAGCGCCGATAATGTTGGAGAAGGGACGACAACTCTGACCAGATATCTAGGCAAAACCTGATGTTCATGAGCTCAGACACACAGACTCAACTTTAAAAAAATATGTTTTTACAAAAAAAAAGCTCATGAACAATACCTGTGTGTCCTCAGAGGACAGCCACCAACAGCATATGCTTTATAGAATATGATGATAGAGTTTAAAAAGGATTTAAAGTATTTCAAATAAGCTCTGCCTTAAACATATGGAATCACATTTAAGACGGATGGGGAAGATTTTTCTCAACTTTGTTTTTCTTAATTTTACTATAGAAGTAATAATATTATATAATCCTTTAGCCAGGAAAGAGTGCCGAAAGGCGAAGACCCATGTAGATAACCCAAGGGAATTGATAAGGAATGAAATTGATAATGAAATTGGAATAGCTAAATTCTCACCATGTGCCATACCTTGATGGGTTTTTGTCTAGTTATTTACAGTGCAGTGGACCTCATCGGGATAAAGGACAGTCAGTGGACTGGTTCTTCTAGAGTGCTTTTCTATTCGGAGTACTAAAAGCCCTTTATGCAATTGCCTCATTCATCTATCATTACTTTTCTATCCAACATTCACACACATTCATTCATGCATAGGCGAAGAGATTGGTGTTAGTATCTTGCCTAAGCCTAAGAACTGGCATGGCCATGGATGTGAGTGGGACACCTGATATGGTAAATCGTAAATGGACTGGTTCTTATATAGTGCTTCTCTACACTAGTGCTGGTATCAATAATTTGGCTGTGTGATTCAAATAGTTTGGCAATATAGTGTATGGTTTGAAAGGGGAGTAAAGGAGGGGGCCGTTTATGTCCACTGCGAACAGCCATCATTGAAAAGAGGTGGTGGCTACAATGCATCCTTGAGTTCCCCTCCCAGGTGCATCAACCCCCTCAGGTGATCTCGAGAGGTCACATGATGAGTTGGGGCAGGGTCTCCCAGTGGTTTCACCCTTAATGAGTAATGGTAATGACCCATACTTTTTTCACAAACTGCCAGATGTAATGACTAGGGCTGGGTATCGTCACTGATTTCTAGAATCGATTCAATTCCGATTCACAAGGTCCCGAATCGATTCGATCCACGATTCGATTTAATTCGATTCGATTCGATTTAAATCTGGGAAATTTTGACAGTCAGAGATATAATTCAGATCAGGACATTTACATATTTTTGTATCTATAAAAAGGAAGCTGACACTCTCAAGACTTTATCCAAGGTGTGAGCATCACAGCAGATGCCTTTGTGTCAAAGTAGCTGAAGATAAAACACAGAAAAACATGTAGGTGATTTTCCTGGCCTGGGATTTTATAAAAATATTCTGCAGTACATCAAAAACGAAAGAAAACCATTAATTAATCAACATTACCTCTGACGTTACAGCGGTTTTATTAGAGACATGGCTAAGCATTTTGCATTTTGAATAATTTTAAAAAGTTTCAATTTGTTCAGTATTGAACAGCAGAAATGAGGTTTTCTTTTCGGAAGAATGTAAAAGGGGAAAAAACAGCGGCCGACAGCGCTGTAAACAACAGTAGACTTGTGTAACAAGCAAGCGAATAATGAAGAAAGCGAAACTGTTCGAGAGAGGGGGGGGGGGAGAGAGGGGGAGGGAGAGAGGGAGAGAGAGAGAGCTGCGCATCGCAATGGAAGCAAAACAGTAAAAGAGTGAATTCATGACGATGTTTATGTGAAGCGTTTGGATCTTCTTTTGCTGCTGATTCGGTCAATATTGTTTGGAGAGAGATCAAACTAACAGCTTTAGAATCAGCGCATAAAGGGCGTGAACACAAAGCGCGGACCCGGATCAGCGAGCTGTCGGCTTTCAGCCCCGACTGTGAGAAAGGCGACATCTAACTGATTCTGATCCGCGGGTCGCGCTGTGTGTTTAAGTCTATGTGCAGAATCCCTGTACCTGCTCTCATTTACTGTTTGGTGGTTCTTGAAATTTTGTGAGATGTCACCAGAGATTCTGGCATTTCGGACAAAATAAATTTATATTAAAAAATCGATTCAGGATTTTAATGAATCGATTTTACGTTATCCAAGCCAGAATCGATTTTAATCGATGAATCGATGATAAAAACCCACCCCTAGTAATGACTGAACAATAGTGGGTCAGTCCTTAGGATCGCATCCAAAAGGGACAACCCACACAGGAGGTTAAATACCTGGGTCACCTTTCAAACTGAAGCTCGTTGTGTGACAGATGAAATATCTTCATAAATCTGAGGAAGTCTGGTTGCCTGTTTTTCAAGCTGTCAATTATAATATTTTGAAGTTCTTCAGCCAGGAAGGTGTGCAGGAAGGTGAATATGTCCAAGGACAATGCAGCCATTTAAATCCACAGTCCCCCATTTGCAGAGAATATTAATTACAAACAAAGTAGACAAAGGTTTGCATTTGCATTTTATAGTTTTTCACTGTAATTTGAAATACGAGGCCCAGAGATATGTTAGTGCAAGTGAGGAGGGTTGAAATAACCAAATAACCAGACTACCAGAGAGGTAAAAGAAACCACTCAGAGCCACTTGAATCTCTGAGGTCGTTATCTCTGATGCTGAGACTTTTCAGAGGAAGCTGATTTCTGCTAATTGATTTTAATTTTAATTTTAATTATTTTTATGAGCTGACAACCCATGAAAAAGTGAAAATTTACCACCAAAACATTCCAACAAAGTACTGGCTGTAGAGAACTGTTTTATTCTCACACACCCACACCCCTCTTCTCTCTCTCACACACATACACACGAGTATCGTATATGGCTCTGGTTTCATAAATGCTCCCCCTTTCTCTGTTTGAGCAGCCTTGTTTGCATTTACATTCCCCAGTAACCTGGAGACACCTGCATGTCACACAGACCAGCCTACTACTCTGACATTCTACTGCTTTCAACAAACACACACACACACACACACACACACACACACACACACACACACACACACACACACACACACACTACACTATATGGCGTTATCTTGCAAGTCATGGTTTACAGCACAATTAAACAGATAGTAATGCTGTAATGTTTGTCTTGAGTTCAATGAGCATAAACCTTCTTCTTTCCATTTCCCTGCTCTCTCACTGTGATTTACTCCTGTAGGTTCCACATGCACACGATCATTGTGTCAAGGTGGCTGAAAAAGTGCTTTAAAGTCAACCTCTCCTCAGGCTTTTCCATGCATCATCATCATCATCACACTTACACCCTTACACAGTTTACCTCTATCCCTCCCACCCACCGACTCCTTGGTGACGCCTCACACCTCCGCCAATGAAAAAGATCTGTTGTGAGACAAAAGCGAGGTGAGCACACAAGTGACAACAACACCACCAACCTGAGCTATACATCGTATTTGGTGTGAAAGTAACCATAGCAGCCGTTAAGAAAAGCTGCCACTGTGACCATAAATAAAACTTCCTGATAGGTGGAAGATCATGGTATTTATTTCATAACAGCAAACAGATACGCAGCTACACAATGTAAATACACAATTTAATGCTACAGACTTTAATTTTTCATTAATGCCACTCTCCACTTGAACAGAGCTAATGTATTAATAAAAAAGAGTTTTTTTTGACTTCTCAGAGTTGCGACTGTAGATGAAAGCTGTGTGTCCAAGGGAAAATATTAAGTGCCAGCCTCTGTATGTTTGAATTGAAAACATCAAGTGTGCTTCAAGGCAAGAGTGTCTTAAATACAACAAGATAGATATGCTCCCGAACAAAGCAAAAATAAAGCAGAAGTATGTGAATCAGCAGACTTGATGCTGAATATCAGAAGACTAAGTTTAAAAAAAAGTGCCATGTCAACAACATACTTCACTGAAGATGGATTTTTTTTTACATGTATGCCTTTATAGCAGGTATAGTTCTGGGACACGACTTCTGCTGCTAGGAAACTGTTTTTCCCCTTAAATAATGCCACATTTGTGATGAAAATGCATGTGTTTGTTGAGCAGCAGAGCCGTGCCCATGAAAAATTAGCCAAATCTTCTCTGCCAATGCCAAATTACTTATTCTGCTATGGACTCTTGTTACAAGATTTTGGTACCCCTGGTCCTGACAATCCGGTTCCTCTTTGGGGGCTGATTAGCATACATGTGAGTGCGTATCCTGCTACAGCAGTCAGTTGGTGTCTGCTCTAGGGATGGGTATCGTTTAGGTTTTATCTGATACCGGTGCCAAACCAGTACTTTTGAAACGGTGCTGGTGCTTAAACGGTGAGAACACAAACTTTGTCCAAAAACCTCTCATGTTCAGCTGTTTTTTTTGTAAAAAGATAACAATGTTAGCCTTTTCTGCAGCTATAGGGTATATATGGTATCACTCTTGGCTGGAAGCAGTGCATAAGCAATGGTTGTTCAAAAACCTCTCATGTTTAACTGTTTTCCACTTTTTCTTTGGTCATTTTAGCCTTTTTGGCCAGGGTGAAGTTAGTATCATCAAACAAGAAGACAGCCGTATGTAACTACGACGCTGTTTGCTAGTTCACCTTATATGCATTAATTTAATAATGTGGTTAGCCTACTCAACGTAAATTACCCACGAACAACATTAATAAGCTACTCACGCAGAGAAGAACGGCTGCTGCTGCCATCATCATCCGTCATAATTTCTGCTACACTGGCAGGGCTAGGGGCCAGGACTCTCCTCTTCGGGTTCTTGGGGGATGTTGCTAACTCCGGGGCCAATAACAGGCACCACACCCGCAGTAGATGTGCTTGGTGTGAGGTCTTGCAGCAAGCTATCAAATACGGTGCATTTCTCGGCTTTTAAAAAAACGCTATGCGTCGCCAGGTGTTTCATCAGATTCGAGGTGTTCCCTCGTTTGCACAGTATCAGCTTAGAGCATTTGTTGCAGGCTGCTGAGTTTACATCTTTTGCTGTGAAGTACAGGCATACTTTTCACTGCTTCATCTTGGGCATTTTTAATCTGTATCTCTGCTCTAAAAGAACGTACATACCTGGGCCCTCCTACTATCCTTGGAAAGGTAAAATGATTGGCTAGAATCCAAAGTGTATGACATCTCAGGAAAAAAAAAAGCACTGAAATAAAGCACCGAAATGTGCGCTGCTTTTCGGTCTGGTTACCACCGTTTATGTCAGAACTGGTGCCATAATGGCACCGGATACTGGTACCCATCCCTAGTCTGCTCCAAGCATGCCACATTTAACTGATCTGGATGGGGGCAACTTCAAGATAGTGTCCGCAAAATCCAAGTTGCTGCATTATTTGGAGTGAGCCCGAGTACAGTCACTAAGCTGAAAGCCAACTTTGATATACAGCCCTCCCTCGCTATAACGCAGTTCACCTTTCGCGGCTTCACTGTTTCACAGATTTTTTGTGTGTGCAATTTTGCAGGCTTTCTTTTTTTTTTTTTTTTTTTTTTACAGCGCATTGTGTTCTGCATCCTGATTGGCTGTAGACCATTGTCAATCAATCTCCTCTGTGTCTCCTGTACAGTACAGAATGCGTTCAGCTTGTCAAATTTACATAAATCTTTGTTCGCTAGCAGTGTGACTCTGAAGTGCTGCACTGTATGTTTGTAAGTTTTCTCCCCAACAAACACAACAATGTCGACGAAACGTTTTGTACCGTCATCTGGGTACTTATGACCAGAGTGTGTCTCAACAGCATTTTTCATTTTTCAACTTCCTCCATTTACTTCTTGCCTCTATCTCTTTCACACACACACACACACACACACACACACACACACACACACACACACACACACACACACACACAGGGCAGATTGTTGATTGTTTTCTCCTTTCTTTTCACTTACAGGTGCCTTGGTCATTGTCATACTATACTATGTTACTAGGGGTGCAACAACACTCGTATCGATATTGAACCGTTCGATACAGTGCTTTCGGTTCGGTACGCATATGTATCGAACAATATAAAATTATTTATTTAATTTATTTAATCTACATTCCTCACAAGCCCACAAAGTTCAAGTCTCAGCCTGGCACTCTTTTTGCCTACAGGCAACAAAACTATTTGCCTGCTGAACAAAAACAGTGTTGTGCCTGAGTTTGATGAATGTGGGTTGGCCAGCACAGATCAAGTATGCCTTCCAAGAACCGGGATATCAGTTTAGAGGAAGATGGAGCTCAAGACGTATCCATGAAGCGTCTTGAGGCAACTTTTGTTGTGATTTGGCGCTATATAAATAAAATTGAATTGAATTGAATGTGTAGTGGTTTTTTTTTGTTGTGGATCTGCTTTCGACTACTCCGCCTAGGCTGCACTGTCGAGTGCAGATGCACTGAGCGCAGTGCAAGCTAAGCTCGTTGCAACATGGCAACTGCCTCAACGCTACCCGAAATTGAACCTCCCCCACCCTCTTTCAGATCTGGCCTTTGGAACTATCTTGGTTTTCATGTGAAGCATGACCCTGATGGTAAGCGCGTCATGGACAAAAGTAAAACAGTATGTCGCATGTGCCATGCAATGCTCAATTGGTGGGAACTAGTGCGTTAGCGCAGTTAGCTTGTTAAGGTGTTGATGCCATCCAGCCCCACGCACGGGGCGATCCGCGGTAACTTGTTAAAGGAGATTTGCCGTGTTGTGGCGTTAACGTCATTTCAACGAGATTAACGCTGACAGCACTAGTGTGAACACAACGAATATGACTGCACATTTAAGCCGACATCATCCTAGTGCAAAGACAAATGGAAGCAGACAAAAACAACAAGCACGCATGCTACAAACTTCACCCGAGTCATTTAGACAGCCGTTAGCACATGATTCTCCTTATGGGGACCTGATATGTTTAATATACTGCTGAGAATATAGCCCAGAAGAAGCGTATAGTATAGCGTTTATTTTGGAAAGAGACATTTCTCTGTAATAAACTCTCTTTTCCAAAGATGAGTGATTTCTCGATCAGATAGATTTATTTTTATTATTATTATTTTGTTGTTTCAGCAACATTAAATTAACATTAAATCTATATTTATAATTTTAATAAATGACAAATTAAAAAGGCATGAACATTTTTTTGTATCGAAAAAATATCGAACCATGACACCAAAGTATTGAACCGAACCGAACCGTGAATTTTGTGTATCGTTGCACCCCTATATGTTACATATAATGTAATAACTGAAATAACACTAATAAAAATAATTAAATAAACAGTTAAAAGAGATACATAAACAAGAGAAGCCTATTTATAAAATTTATAGAGCACATCTTGGAAAAGCAAAATGTGTTTGGGACAACAAGGCGATTAGATCACGATTCAGATCGCAAAAGCTGCCAAGACAGGACAGAATTTAGAAAAAAAAAGAAAGTTGCACTTTATGCTTAGGTTTTAGCTCCAATTAACTTTCCAATTCTACAACTCTAACCACAAACACTCGATTTTCATATAAATGTTACAGATAAAAGCACTAACTGGTATACAGGCAGCTGTGGCTTTTGCAGCCGAAATAATCCAAAAAAGTTCCAGTGGAACAAACACAAACATTTATTCCAAGTGTCACAGGTTAAAACTATGTGGCTAGATGGGGCGATGCACAACAAAACACAGTATGGCAAGTGTTTATGTTCAATTGGAATCCACATAATCTGCAGATTTCTTTTCTCATCTATTAATCACATATTTAATCATATCACATTAGTTATAGTAACATCACTTTCTCACTGTACCATAGTAAGAGCACTCCTGTCACTAGTTTACATGCATGTGGAATGTTAACACAGTGAGGTCATTGTAATGGGAGACGTTAAACAGATACTGGGACTCCTTCGGCTTATCAGGGATGTAAATCCTTAGGTGATGGGCACTCAGAAAACAAGGTCATAATTCACTCTGTGAGGGAGGAGGTATAGCCCCCCCCCCCACCCCGTGAGAGGGCCCCACATGTGAGTTTGTGGAATGTTCTTTGTCTGTGTGTTTGTATACTGTATAAGATGTAAGGGCGGTGGCCGCAATTCAGAGCTGTCCTGGTGTTTCACTGGGATGCTCTCTCCACATTGCAATGTGTTTATTAAACCCACTTCAAATCAAGCTCACTGGGTGTGTTGCAGGTTATTGTTAAATTTTCCACAACACAGTTTAGTTAAATCAGTGGTATTAGGAAACAAAATGAATATAAAATATCAAAAGAAAATATGAATTTAAAGTAAAATAATTCCCCATTATGTTTAGTTTCTGGTGACAGAGTGAAGAATAAAATACTATAACACATGCAAAAGTTTAAATCAAAGGTAAGCCTGACGTCCAGAAAAGCACAGAGCACATATCAGCATAGTAGGAGAGCAACATTTCTGGATTACAGTTTTTATAAGAACAGCATTAACATTAATACTTTGTTTCCAAGCCCTTTCTGTAAAGTGGATCAGTCTCAGGCAGTGAATATAATGCTGATGTACAATGGTTGAAACATGGTGAAAACCTCGTTTGGTGCCTGCCTTCCCGTTTTATCCCACTTCATAGTTCAGGAAGGTAACTTTCCACTGTTGTGAGACACTAATAAATGATGCATCAGGCAGTCACCTGCTTGACTTCCCACATTTCCTTTGTGTGGTTTTGAGACAGCATGTTGCCATGACTTCCTACAAGGCATCTAAAAGCATTTTGCCATTTCCTCAGTACTGACTGCTCTGACCTGGAGGCTCATCCCAAACAAAATCACACAGAAATCCCTGCCTAATACAGAGCGGCAGGACTTTACTTCTCCTGCATGCTATGTGGTCTGTTTCAGTTAGCAACTTCAACTAACAAAGTTCATTATCAAACTCACGGCTTGATGAAAGGTCAGAGGAGCTAGGGTTGCTGTTGTTGAAAGTTCTCCTAATAATCTTTGGAACACTTTCACTGTGTGTGTTTTGATTTGTTTTTCCTTAAAAATCTTACCAGGTTTCTTTGGATGAAAAGGTTTCTGTTTTTTTGTGTTGGATCCATTTCATGAACCCAACTGCAGTAACTGTATGAATGTATGTATCGTTTCATCATAAGAAAGTGGCTTGGCTGTCATACAGCAGATATAGAACTAAGAACTGAGCACAGTGAAAAACTAACCAATACTCCCAGAGTGTGTCCTCCAGCAAATCAAAGAAAATCTTCTGGATTTATACCATAATCTGAACTGTTATTTCTTTGCCTGTACTCTCAGCCAGTGCTCATCCTCTCACCATGTTTCATGAAATATAGATTGGGAGTTTCTGGGTAGGGGTGGGTTTTTATAATCGATTCATCGATTAAAATCGATTCTGGCTTGGATAACGTAAAATCGATTCATTAAAATCCTGAATCGATTTTTTAATATAAATTTATTTTGTCCGAAATGCCAGAATCTCTGGTGACATCTCACAAAATTTCAAGAACCACCAAACAGTAAATGAGAGCAGGTACAGGGATTCTGCACATAGACTTAAACACACAGCGCGACCCGCGGATCAGAATCAGTTAGATGTCGCCTTTCTCACAGTCGGGGCTGAAAGCCGACAGCTCGCTGATCCGGGTCCGCGCTTTGTGTTCACGCCCTTTATGCGCTGATTCTAAAGCTGTTAGTTTGATCTCTCTCCAAACAATATTGACCGAATCAGCAGCAAAAGAAGATCCAAACGCTTCACATAAACATCGTCATGAATTCACTCTTTTACTGTTTTGCTTCCATTGCGATGCGCAGCTCTCTCTCTCTCCCTCTCTCCCCCTCTCTCTCGAACAGTTTCCCTTTCTTCATTATTCGCTTACTTGTTATGCACAAGTCTACTGTTGTTTACAGCGCTGTCGGCCGCTGTTTTTTCCCCTTTTACATTCTTCCGAAAAGAAAACCTCATTTCTGCTGTTCAATACTGAACAAATTGAAACTTTTTAAAATTATTCAAAATGCAAAATGCTTAGCCATGTCTCTAATAAAACCGCTGTAACGTCAGAGGTAATGTTGATTAATTAATGGTTTTCTTTCGTTTTTGATGTACTGCAGAATATTTTTATAAAATCCCAGGCCAGGAAAATCACCTACATGTTTTTCTGTGTTTTATCTTCAGCTACTTTGACACAAAGGCATCTGCTGTGATGCTCACACCTTGGATAAAGTCTTGAGAGTGTCAGCTTCCTTTTTATAGATACAAAAATATGTAAATGTCCTGATCTGAATTATATCTCTGACTGTCAAAATTTCCCAGATTTAAATCGAATCGAATCGAATTAAATCGAATCGTGGATCGAATCGATTCGGGACCTTGTGAATCGGAATTGAATCGATTCTAGAAATCAGTGACGATACCCAGCCCTATTTCTGGGTCAGACAATCAAACCACAGCCTTGGTGGTTCTCACCTTGGTGGAGAAACTACAAAGTGGCTCAATACACTTTGTGTTGAAACACAGGCTGTATCGAACTTGTCGTTCAAAACAAGTGGTGCACTCATTCTAGTGGTGTTTTCTATCAGACACAGGACTCCACGACTCCCTTTCTGTTGTGTTAGTAGGGATGACTGTTAAAAGCATGTAGATCAGCGCTTAATTTGACTGAGACTGTCCTTTTTTTTAAATTATATTTTTATTGAAGAAAAAAAAAGGGACTTGTTACAATAAAGTGCATTGACATTATTTAGTCAAAAAAAAGAGAAAAGGAAAAAAACAAAACAAAAAACCCCCAAACAAAACCCTTTTTCTTAGTCCATTTGTTTTACATTCTGATAGCAAAAAAAATAAAATTAACTCATTGGCTTGACAATGTGTTAAATAATGCAGCATGTTTAACTTATTTACAAAAACTACATTAGGTACATATTATGAAGTTGAGGGTCAACCTGACATTGTACGACACATGGGAGATACACCAAGATACACCAATTCAGGGCTGGTCTTACCTAAATTCAGGGCGGATGGGGGACACAAAGCTAATCCATTTATTCCATATTTTGTAGAATTTGTCTTTCTGAATTTTTAAAAAGAATGTCAATTTTTCCATTTTAAATATTTCGAAAACCACATTAAACCAATCCTCAAGTGTTGGCGGAGTTGGATTTAACCACTTTCTGGTTATTGATTTTTTGCTGGCCGCTAATAGCCCTTGTAAGAGTTTTGTGTCCCCTCCCCAGACCGAGCCAGCAACCAAGCCCAAGTACAAATTTACAAAATTGATGTCAAATTTTATCTTAAAAACCTCACACAAAGTTTTATGGATTCCCAGCCAGTAATTTTTTAAGTTAGGGCAGTCCCAAAAGATATGATAATGATGTGCCTCTTCTGATCCACATCTTCTCCAGCATTCTGCTGTCCCATTTTTATATTTAGTTTGATCTAATAATGTTCTTCCAACAGTCAAATGTTCTTTATCCAAGATAAAGAACTTGTTGAGTACCAATGAAAATTACAAATCCTCTCCCAGTTCTCGTTTGTTATACCCATCCCCGATTCCAATTCCCATTTAATCTTAACATTTTGAGTAGTATCCTTCCTTGCTTGAAGGAGCACATCATATAGTTTGGAGATTGCCTTTCTCAGAGAACTATCATATGCTAATTTAACTTTCTTAAAAATTTCTGACTCAACCATATTTGGGTTTGGGATATTGCAGTGTTTATTAAAGTAATCCCTCATTTGAAGAAACCTGAAGAAATCTACTTGTCTTAAGCCATTTCTTATTTGTAAAGACTGGAAACTCTGTAGTGTGCCTTTATGTGTGAAGGAATGGAATGTGGGGGCAGCACGGTGGCACGGTGGTTAGCACTGTTGCCGCACAGCAAGAAGGTCCTGAGTTCAATTCCAACATCAGGCCGGGGTCTTTCTGTGTGGAGTTTGCATGTTCTCCCCGTGTTTGCGTGGGTTCTCTCCGGGTACTCCGGCTTCCTCCCACCGTCCAAAGACATGCAACTTGTGGGGATAGGTTAATTGGATAATCCAAATTGCCACTAGGTTTAAATGTGCGAGTGAATGTGAGTGCGAATGGTTGTCTGTCCCTGTGTGTTAACCCTGCGACAGACTGGCGACCTGTCCAGGGTGTACCCTGCCTCTCGCCCTATGACAGCTGGGATAGGCTCCAGCACCCCCCGCGACCCTGAAAAGGATAAGCGGAAGCGAATGGATGGATGGATGGAATGGAATGTTGTTAGTCCACTCTCTATCCAGGACTGAAATCTATTATCACTTTCATTTGGTCTAAAAACTGTGTCATAAGCACACCATCTAAATACTTTTAGTATTCGTTCACTACCACATATTTTAGTCACTTTATTCCATATTTTTAAAGTGTGGCTAATCCATGGTCCTTTATCTTCTAAACGGTCTGCCAATTTTTTATCTGCAATTGAGGCTTGTAGTTGGAATTTAGGGGTTGTATTGAATTCTATGAATTTCCACTTAGCTTTCAAATTCGGGTTACACCATTGCAGCAGGGGGATGACCTGAGATGCATAATAGTAGTATTGTAAGCATGGGAGCATTGCCCCCCCCCCCTTTTTTTGCCTTGCTTAACGATCTAAATTTAATTCTTGGTTTTTTCCCATGCCAAATAAAGCGCGAAATCCATTTGTCCCATTCCCCAAACTGTGTTTGACTTACTTCAACAGGCAAAGTTCTAAATAAATAGAGGAGTCTTGGGAGTACATTCATTTTCACTGCTAATATCCTTGATTTTAAATTTAAGAAAGGCACCAGATTCCACCTATCTAAATCAAATTTTATGGCCTGTGACAAGGGACCATAATTTACTTGTGATAGATTAGAAATATTCTTAGTTAGAATTATTCCCAAGTATTTAAGTGTTTCAGCTTCCCAATTTATATTATAATTATCTCGTAAAGTGTTAGATGCTGTATAGTTTAGTGTCATTACCTGTGTTTTGTTTAGGTTTAGTTTATAACCAGACAGTTCTCCAAAAACGGAGAGAGAGGACATCAACTCCTCAAATGATTCTTCAGGTTCCTTCAAAAAGACCAAGACATCATCTGCAAACATTGCCACTTTTTGTTCTTCCCCAGCAACTACAATACCTTTAATTTTGGTATTGTTTCTTATAAACTGACCAAGAGGCTCAATATAAAGTACAAATAAAAGTGGTGAGACTGGACAACCCTGCCTGGTCCCTCTTTCTAGAGTAAATGATTCAGATAAATCTCCATTGACTTTCACGCGAGCCCTTGGTTTATCGTAAAGGGATTGTATTATTAAAATGAATTTATTGTGAAAACCAAAAGTCTTCAGTACCCTATAAAGAAAAAGCCATCTGACTGAATCAAAGGCTTTCTCAGCGTCCAGTCCCACCAACATTGCCTGGACCCCATCTCTGTTTATTTGTTCAATAACATGTAGGGAACGCCTTATGTTGTCCAGTGTTTGCCTTTGTTGGATGAAACCACACTGATCCAGGTCTATTATGTCAGGTAAGATTTTTTCTAATCTCCGTGCCAGAATTGCTGTAAATAGTTTATAGTCCAAATTTAATACACTAATCGGTCGATAACTGCTACATTCTGTCCTATCTTTACCCTCTTTGGGAATGATGGAAATAACTGCTTCCTTCCACGAAGGGGGTAATTTACCCTTTTGCATAATCCAGTTGAATGTATTCAATAGAATAGGAAGCAAGTCCTCTTTAAGGTTTTTATACCACTCTGCAGTGTACCCATCCAAACCCGGGGTCTTGCCTTTTAATTTAGATATTGCCAGGTGAAGTTCTTTGGTTGTTATTGGTTGGAGTAAACTTTCGTTTTGGAGATTCGTTAAAGTTGGTAGTTTTAATTTGTTCAAAAAATTATCAATTTTTATTTCATCCGTTGTTTGTGGTTGGGTATACAGTTCTTTATAGAACAACTCTAAGCTCTCTTGAATTTTCTCTAATTGATTTTCCATTATCTTTGTTTGAGGATTTTTTATTTTAAGAATTGTGTTTTCCAATCTCTGTTTACGCAGTTTATAGGCTAAGACTTTAGAGGATTTGCTTCCTATCTCATAATATTTCTGCTTTAAAAGAAAAATTTTCTTTTGAGTTTCTTGTGTATAAATTTCATCAATTTCGACCTATATTTTTTAAATTTCTTTTTTTAATCTCAGAATTACCTTTGCATCCATCTTCCCGTTGTAGTTGTTTTAACTTTGCCTGAAGGTTGACTAATTTTTGAAGCTTTATCTTTTTCAGATGGGAGGTCATTGAAATTATTTTTCCTCTCATTACTGCCTTTAAGGTATCCCATAATATGATTTGCAACACTTCCCCGGTATCATTTAATTCAAGAAAATCCTTTATTTCTTCTCTTAACTTTTGTTTTAGTATGGGATCGTTTAATATGGTTGAATTCAGTTTCCACAGCACCTTCCTTGCTTTCTTCTCTAAACTCAAAGACAGTGAAATAGGGCTATGATCTGAAAGATCTATCGTTTTAATTTGACATCCCTTTACTCTAGTACATTCATTACTGAACATAATGAAATAGTCTATTCTAGAATAAGTCCTATGGGGACAGGAGTAGTGGGTATAGTCCCTGCTTTTAGGATGTAACTCTCTCCAAACATCAATTATCCCCAATTCTTCCATCAATTGATTAAATTTTTTTGTAAGAGCATTTGAGCTAATAGATGCTCCAGACACATCTAGTTTAGGATTCAATCTAATATTAAAATCACCTCCACAGATTACCAGACCTTGTGAATTCACCATTAAATCAAATATTTGTTTATATATTGTCCAGTTACTTCCAGGAATATACACATTTATAAACGTCATTTCCTGACCTTCAATTTTACCCGTAATTTTTATAAACCTTCCCTCCCCATCCTGTAGTTCTGATATATGTTCATTATTAATTGTATTTGAAATAAGTATAGCAACTCCTCTCCTATGTCCTCCCTTGTATGAAGACGAAAATACGTTTTTAAAACCTTGTCTTCTCAATTTATCATGTTCTGATTGACTCAGGTGGGTCTCCTGGAGGAAAGCCACCTGTGCTTTTTCCCTTTTTAATTTAGACAAAATCTTACTTCTTTTGACCGGATTTAGAACTCCATTTACATTGAAGGATATTAATTCAATTGGTTCTCCCTGCATTCATACCTTACAATTTCCCCTTTTCTCCCCCACTTCATATAAGCTGCTGCCTCGTAAACACAGTAAAACAAAAATTGCCACCAACAAACTAACAAAAATAAACAAATAAATAAAAATAAATAAATAAAGTTGTGAACACTTAACAGTTCTCCCTCTTCTGACTTCCACACGGTCCTCTTTCTGACCTGTAGCAAGTCCGAGGGAAAGCATCCAACCCAAAATGAGTTGCAGGGCCCTCTACTGTGGCAACAGTCATGATGGTCCTCTCCCCTTTTGTCCCTTTACTTCGATCAAATTACTTAACACATTTATGTTAAGTGTGGCTCTTTATCTTGTCTTAACCGTCGATTATCACTACTAAAGTCCATTTGTTATAGTTAGGATTAAGTTTAACCTGTATTATCCAGTGATGAACGTCTGAACGCTCGCAGTTTGTCTTTGAAGCTGCGTGGCTTCGCCGCCTCCGAAGTACGCCTTGTTCGCACGGGCTGCCATGCTGCTCGCTGAATCCTCGCTGAATCCTCTCCTCGCTGAATCCTCTCCCTCTTTGGTTTTTCAATCACTTTTACCGGCAGTCCCCGGCTCGCCATGTCCGCCGTTGCCTCTTCCACCGTGTCTTTCCATCTTCATAATGTACTCTCAAACGGGCTGGATACAGGGTTTGGAAACGTATCTTGTTTTCCTTTAATGCACGCCTGGCTTCAGCATATTCCTTCCGCTTTTTCAGAATTGCTGAAGCGTAGTCATGGTCGATGCTAATTAGGTGATTATCCATAGTGAAACCTTTTTTCTGCCATGCCAGACGGATCACCTCTTCCTTCATTTTAAAACTCTGGAATCTAACAAGGATAGATCTGGGCTTCACGTCTGGTGGAGGCTGTGGACCCAGGCCCCGGTGCGCTCTTTCAATGTGCATCTCCATTGAGGCAGGGATTCCCAAATTTTCTTTCAGGACTTTCTCGATAAACGCTACCATTGCTTTTGCGTTTCCTTCTGCGCCCTCAGGTATTCCATATATTCTCACATTCTCTCTCCTCGAGCTGCCCTCCTGGTCTGTTAATTTCTCTTGTAGCTGCTCTTGCATTCGCAGCAGGCTTGTTAACACTTCTTCTATATCTTGTAGTTTCTTCTCATTTCCCTCAATCCTGCTCTCAGCTTCATCCAATCTAGCATTTGTCTTTGTGAACTCTCCCTTAATTTCTTGTCGATATTCACGTAGTTCTTTAAGTATTAATTTGTTCGTCACTTCTTCCTCCGTGTTAGCTTCACCAGACATGTCTTCTCCGGAGCTAACAGTAGCGGCATCATGCGCTACCAAATTTGCCTCTTTTGTCATTTGCGTAGTAGTCTTCCTGCTTTTTTGTTTCGTGGCCATCGTTCCCCTATCCAGAAATTCACTAAGACTATTTTTGTCGTAGTAAATTGACTTTATGGGGTGATTCCTGGATTTTGATCGAGAGACTACGGTCTAAGCTACCATCGCTTAGTTGCCCCCCACATGTCCAAGCCCTGTTTGCGATTACCAGTTACCCTTTGCCTCAACCAGCATTCCAACTCTCTCCATGCACTTACTTACTCTGGCGCTAAACAAAATCTCACTGATACTGAATTAGCTTAAAAACGAACCCTTCCTCTAATAATGCTAGATCCACCAAACCCTGCCACCGCATTAAACAGTGACATTTTGCCAAGATTACCCACCAGACCGACCCTGTCAGATTTATATCCTCTAGAAATCACTGGGAAACCATTACGTTTCCCTCCTCAGGCACCCCGTGGATTCTTGGCTATCCCTGGTTGGAGAAATACAACCCTTATATTCAACCCTTATATAAAATCAAGAGTTGGAGTCTGTTTTGTCTTGCTAACTGTTTAGAATCTGTGCTAACTACAAGTTCAAGCAATTCTCCCTCTTCACTTACACAACCGCCGTACCTGTCCACCATCCTGGAAGAATAAATTGACCTTCAGGAAGTATTCAAAGACAAGGCTCTCTCTTCCCCCACACAGACCCTAAAATTGTGCAATTCCCTCTTCTGTAGCCCGGCACCCTTTGAGTTGCCTTTAAAATCTGTCATGGCCATGTATTGATTACCGAACAGTGAAAAATAAATACTGATCCAGTTTTGCTAGATGGGGATCGGTCCGCCAGGACCTCTGCTCCTGGCCGCCGCCCAGCTCACAATGCACCCTACCCCTACAGTGCCTCCTGTGAGTAGTGGGCCTGCAAGAAGATGGGCCCCTGTTCTGTGCTAGACTGGGCCCCATGGACTAAGGCCCAGCCACCAAATGCTCGCCCACAGGCACCCTCCCCGGGCCTGGCTCCAGGGCGAGCCCCAGTAACCCTATCCAGGGCAGAGTGAACTGTTCCCTCGATGGTCTTCTTATAGGGGTCTTCTGAATCGCTCTTTGTCTGGTCCCTCACCCAGGACCAATTTGCCACAGGAGACCCTACCAAGGGGCAAAAAGCCCCCAGACAACATAGTGCCTGGGATCCCTGGGACACACAAACCCCTCCACCACGAAGGTAGCAATTTGTGGATGATGTGGTTCTGTTGGCTTCATTGGGTGATGACCTCCAGCTCGCTTTGTGGGAATGAGAATCAGCACCTCCAAATCCGGACGAGGCCATGGTTGTCAGTCGGAAATGGATGGAGTGCCCACTCTGGGTCAGGGACGAGTTTCTACCCCAAGTGGAGGAGTTTAAGTATCTCTGGGTCTTGTTCACGAGTGAAGGGAGAAGGGAGCGGGAGATCAACAGACGGATTGGTGCTGCGGCTGCAGTGATGTGGTTGCTGTAGCGGTCCGTTGTGGTGAAGAGAGAGCTGAGTGTAAAAGCACAGCTCTTACCGGTCGATCTACGTCCCGACCCTCACCTATGGTCACGAGCTGTGGGTAGTGACCGAAAGAATGAGATCGCGGATACAAGCGGTGGAAATGGGCTTCCTCCAAAGAATGGCTGGACTCTCCCTTAGGGATAGGGTGAGAAGTTTGGCTATCCGGGAGGGGCTCAGAGTAGAGCCGCTGCTCCTCCACATCGAAAGGAGCCACTTGAGATGGTTCGGGCATCTGACAAGGATGCCTCCTGTGCGCATCCTGGGTGAGGTGTTCTGGGCATGTCCCACTGGGAGGAGGCCCGGGGCAGACCTAGGACACGCTGGTGAGTTTATATTTCTTCGGTGGCCTGGGAATGCCTTGGTGTTCCCCCAGACAAGCTGGAGGAGGTGGCTGGGGAGAGAGAGGTCTGGGCTTCTCTGCTTGGGATGCTGCCCCCACGACCTGGCCCCGGCTAAGCGGAAGAAGATGGATGGATGGAATAAATACTGATTACCTCTCATCAGTTCAAGTTTTGAGTCACTTCAGAGGGCCACCATATTCACTAAGCTTGAGCTTCATAACACTAACCATTTAGTCTGATTCAGGGAAGTGGACGAGTGGCTCCTTTAAGTCACTATGAGTATCTTATAATGCTATTTGGTCTCACTACTGCCCCAGCATTCTTTTAGGCTCTCATTAAACATGTACTAAGAAACTTTTTGAACTTATTAATTTTTGTGTATGTGGATGACATATTGACTTTTTTCCAAGTCCCTGGAGGAACACAGGATTCATGTCTGCATCATGCAACAGTAACTCCTGGAAAACAGACTGTACGTAAAAGCTTCTAGGCTACATGCTGGCAGAAGGGTATGTGAAGCCGAACCTGGTAAAGACGCAAGCAGTGATTCAATGGCCAACCCTACATCCCGGAAACATCTTCAGCTCTTCCTTGGCTTTGCGCTTCATTTGTAATTATAGCCATTTAGCATCAACACTCACCTTCCCACCATTCATTAAGCTGAAAGAGGTACTCACCTCTGCACCCATTCTAGTTCACCCTGACGTCAAGAACCAATTTATAGTCGAGGTGGATGCATTCAATTTTGGGGTGGGACCATTATTCTTCCAGCGTTTGGGCCTGAAGGTAAGCTACAGCTTTATGTTTTTTTCTCTTTCTCCTTAATCCCCATCAAATGTTAGTATAATGTAGGAGACCATGAACTACTGCTACTGAAGCTGGACTTAGAAGAGTGGTAGAAAGGGTTGGCAAGCCTGTTGGTGTCTGTTTTTTAGTCATTTCAACTTCCTATGGCCCAGGTTAATATAAAATCAGATGCACTCTCTCGCCAGTTCTCTACCAATGCCAAGTAGCCCATAACAGAAAACATTCTCCCCTCCATGTGCAAAGTGGGCTCCGTCACTTGGGACAGAGAGGAGACCATTCGTTGAGCCCGACTGCTCGAACCAGACTCTGGCCCATCTGGCCAGGGCCTTTCTGTGTGGAGATTGCATGTCTTCCACATGTCTATATGGGTAATCTGGCGTTTTCCACGGCACAAACTGTTTTGACAAACTGAACATTTGACAGTATTTCCTGAAAACCCTCTTGTTAATTTTTTAAATAGCATTTAAATTTACAATAATGAATTTCACAGCAGTGAGAAATTCATTTCATTAAAGTAGTTATTGTTCTATAAAAGCTGTAACTAACTTTAACGATATAATTCTTCCACTTCAGTGCCAATACAGAGCAGAGCGGCAACCTAAACTCCACTCCCACAGAGGTAAATGATCTCATTAATAGTATCACATCCTCCCTGTGTATGACCTTGCATACTGTGGCTCCTTTGAAAAAAAGAGCCTCAAATCAGAAGTGCTTGACTCCCAGGTATAACTCTCAAATGTGCACCTTAAAGCCATTATCTGGAGAGGAACTAGTGTCACGAATGTTGCAAATCTTCACTTAGCCTGGAAAAAGTGTTTGTTGCTCTATAAAAGCCCTCCATAAAGCTAGATTCATCAGAAATGAAGAAAATAAGAAGAAACATTGGTTTCTTTACTGCACTGTAGCTGGCATGGAGAAAGAGCAGTTGTAAAACAGCTAACTGATCAAAATAAACATTTTTGACCAGGATATATGCTTCAGTCTACACATTAAACATATATTTTTTTCATGTGTACAATATCAGCACAAAGAGACTTCAAGGCAGTTGCCACAGTGATTCTACTTTAGAATCATGACCAGGTAAAAATGGAGGCTGCAGTTAAAGATCAGAGTCTGGCTGCTGAGCTGGGCTTAGCATTCACTGAGCTTTATCATCACTCGGGGTTCCTGGGTGGCTTAGTATTAGCATGTGGACTATGCATGTTCTTGTGCATTCATCCTTTTGTTCAACAATAATAAAAGTATTGTCCAGATCCATGCTGGAGGCTGCACCACTGTTTACCTACTCTGGCACAAAAACTAAAAATCAACTGATTTTTACAATAAGTGCAAGTGAAACCAATAAGTGGGTTAACAGGCAAGTAGATTAACAATTCCAAAAAAAATTAACTAGTGGAGACCGTTTTTTGATTCCCATGCCTAAGGGCCCCCATCTTATCTAAAGATGTCCCATATCACCCAAAGTAGAATGGGAGGCAGAGCCTTCAGCCTTCAGGCTCCTCTTCCCTGGAAACAGCTTCCAGTTTGTATCTGGGAGACAGACAGCCTCTCTGCTTTTATAAGATCAGGCTTAAAACTTTTTGATAAAGCATATCGTTAGGGCTGAAGCCCTCAGGCTTAGGCTGCTGGGGGGGTCCCACAGTGCACTCATTGTTTCTTCTTCACTCACCTTAACCCCCCACCCGCACTTACTATCTGTTTATGCATCACACTACATGCGACCATTAGTTATTATTAATGTCTTGCTTTCCTGCCCTCGTGTGTCTCTTTTCATCAAGCACTTGTTGTGGACTCTTGTTGTGATTTGGTGCACTCTAACTAAAATTCAATTGAAATTAAGTTGAATTTTTAATTGGTGATTCTAAATTTCTCCAAGGAGTGCGACTGTTCCTCTGTCTCTGTGTATGAGCCCTGCCACAGACCGACAACCCGTCCTACCCCATGGCAGCTGGCCGAGAGTCCAGCCACCCCAACATGTGATAAACAGAAGAAAATAATGTAGTGAGATATTCACCAGTTGTTTTTTACAGCCCGTGGGAATGGACTTGTGTGTACTACATGCTTTATCTGACATTTAAGATGAGGATGTTTTTTTCCCCCCATAGGCAGTATCAATAGTAATTTGTATTGGCTTGCTTTGTTGTGGGCTCTGCCATTAAACGCCACCAGAGAACTTATTTTCTTTATTTTGCCACATTTTGTAAATGTTTAGGTTGTTCTTTCTCATTTCACATCTTGTCCTTGCTGATATTAGGGGATAAAAAGATTCTCTTCTGTGTAAAGCATCAAACATATTCATATTTCAACCAACCGTATCTTGTGTGTCCCTGTTCTTGTTCTCTGAGCTACAGTATGTGTGTCTGAGCTTTTCTTTGCTAACAGGAGCCAACATTTTTCTGAAAAGTTGCCTTGTTAGCCATGTTCACAAACAGAAACTTACTCCTCTCATGGCCTGGGGTCAGTCACCTCTTCTGTTATTCATTATCAGCCAGTTATCCAAAAGAAACTGCACAACACCTCAGTGTCTAGGTGAAGATGTGTTCATTTCTCACCAGAAGCTGTTGACCTGTTTGGTTGACTGATCCCTGTGAAACCCTGTTTCAGGATGTCACATGATTTAACACCTCAGATTTCCTCCTGTATGATTTATTGTGTGGTTTCAGTGATTGAAGAGACCAGAGTTACTGCAACTCAAGAAGAAATGTCTGCAGAAACAAACTTTTTGGTGCTAACTTTTGAAACTATAACATGGTCCAATCTAAATGAAATAAATGAGATAAAAAAAAACATCCATATTGAAAACTTGTTTTATTGTTTTCATCCAGATGTTACTTGAGACCAACTCCAAAAGGAAGTCTGTTCCCGCAAAGTAAAATGATCAGTTTAATCACATTAGTGCACATGTTTATAGTCTTTGACAAAAGAAATTAGTGATGGGTCGTTCGCGAACGAAATGGCTCTTAGAGCCGGCTCTTTGACGTGAACCACGCGAGCCGGCTCCTTATCGCGAGCCGTCACGTGGTTTTTTTTTTTCTTTCTCTCAGCCTCTCTCTCGCACTTTTTTTCCGCTTCACTCTGCACGCGAGCCTTGTGCTTTACACTGGGCAGAGGGGGGAGGGGCGGTAGTTACACTCAGTAGCACAGGAACAGAGCCAGAGAGAGAGAAAGAGAGGCAGGGACAACAACATTAGAAAGGTATAGTAATCATCCACAACTATTTTCAGTTGCAGATGATAAATGATTGAGAAAGTTTATTCATGCAGGTCCATATGACAGAGAATATGCATGTTCTTTTAGTTTTCATATTATAATTTATATTTAATTGTGTTGTGGTTTGCAGTGTTTTGTGTTCTTTTCACTTTAAATTTAAGAAAGGAAAAAGCTGAAAATTTAAATAGTTAAAACTTGAAATGTGAATAGTTGATTTTTGTATTATATGATTTATTTATTACATTTTATGTGGAGTGAATAAATAAAAGTATATTTACGGTGGCCCCTAGAGACAAAGCACATACAAACTTCAAATCACGTACGAACTCTGAAGCATGTACAAACTCCAAAACACGTAAAAACACGTACAAACTCCAAAACACGTAAAAACACGTACAAACTCCGAAGCACGTAAAAACTCAGAAGCATATAAAAACTCAAAACACGTACAAAAGACAACAGAAGTGCTCCAGGATGCTGGGCGCAGTGTTGAGCCTTTGTTATCTAGTGGCTACACAAGCCAGCAAATTCAAATTCAAATTCAAATTTTATTTGTCACGTACACAGTCATACACAGTACGATATGTAGTGAAATGCTTGGACAACTGCTCGTGACCTAAAGAAAGCAAAAAAGGAAAGGCTATGAATAAGATAGGAAATAAATATGAAAAATTAAAAAGGGTAAATTTAACTAGGAAGGAATAGAATATAAATTAAGGTTAAAAATGAAATAACTGTACAACACAAATTAGAATGAAGGGTAAATTTAACTGGGAAGAATAAGATAAAGATAAATATATAAATTAAAGTTGAAAATAAAATAACTGTACAACAAAATACACAATACACAATATAGAACTATATAAGAATGTATGAAGAAGTCTAAATCTAAATAAATATATACACAATAACAGCAGCTGTACAAGTATTAACCGGAAATGAAGAATATAGTGACCAGTGTTGTGCAAAACCAAAGTCCAGAAAGTCCAGTGTGTGTGTAAGAACTGTATGTGTGGGTCAGTACTGTGTGGTGGTGTGATTGAGAGACCGTATCGCCTGCGGGAAGAAGCTCCTCCTCAGTCTCTCTGTGTTGGTCTTCAGGGAGCGGAATCGCTTTCCTGACCTCAACAGAGAGAACAGTCTGTTGTTGGGATGGCTGAGGTCCTTCACGATCTTCAAGCAAGTACCAACGACCGGATTTGGTGTGTGGTAATAACAGGTAAATGAACTTTTTTTTAAATTATTTGAATATATATATGAATATATATATGAGTGCCTGTGTATAAATACACAAACAATACACACATGCTTTCAATTGTGTAATTTAAGTGATCTAGTAGCTCGGCTTTGGAAGTTCAGTTCATGCTAGAAATGTGTTTTGGAGTTTGTACGTGTTTTGTCTCTAGGGGCCACCGCATATATTTATATATAAACATATATAAATAAAACCACTTGTTTTTATGTTAGTAATTCCTTTTGTGCATAATTTTATATTATTGTTAATAATAAATTAATTAAAGCAACAAAACAACCTGAAGAGCCGGTTCGGAGCCGAAAGAGCCGGCTCTTTTTAGTGAGCCGAACCGAAAGAGCTGGATCTCTAAAAAGAGCCGGAAATCCCATCACTAAAAGAAATGGTTTTGGTTTTTCCTCCGAGTTGGGGGAATATTTTTTTCTTTTACAAATCATCTCTCTGGATATTGTAGTTATATTTTGGCTGCTGTCAGGTGACATGAGGCTGAGAGAGAGTGAAGTACCCCCTGGTCATCACAGCTAAGAGGGAGTAAAAGGCGTTAACATCCAGCTTTATGTGATTAAAAATGAGCAACGTGCTAAACAGACCTTTTCCCCGTTTTTCCTGTGATTTTTCTGTGATTAGATGTTAATAATGTGATTGGATGTCCCCGGGAAGGAACAGTTCAGAAGATTGGATGTAAGTCGTTCACAAATCACATCAGAGATGCTTGACCCAGTCCGACCTGTGAACCTACAAACTGGTCGTATATTTTTGGCTTTCCTCTCTGCTCATTTTCCCTGTGTTAGATGGTTAGTTCTGAAGGATTTTGGTTTACATCATACTTCCACAGTTCTCCTGTTGGGTGATTTTCATCAACTCAATAATCATCAATATTTTATTTCTATAGCACATTTAAAAAGGACAGTGTCCATCAAAGTGCTTCACACAAGGTAGCAAAGCAGATTACAAAGGCAACAAAAACAGTTAACAACAATTAAAAACAGTTGTAGTTACAGTCACATAGCACAACTGCAGGCCAGGTGGAAGTCCAAACTAATTTGCTTCAAAAGCTAGATGGAACAGGTGAGTTTTTAAGCGTGTGTAGCAGCACGAGGTGGGAATAAAGTAAATACTCTTCACAGTTTAAAAGACAACGCCACCCTGGGAATTTCACCCAGAGAATACTGGAAGTAACACTAATCACCAAGAAGGCACTTAGGTTCATTATACTCAGTACGGAGACAAAGTTCAATGATAAAACAATTTATTAATAATTATTTAAAACAACATATAAAAGCACAATCATAAATATCAATGTACAAATATGCTTAAAAAAGGTATTCAGAGCCGAGGCTTACCAGTGGAGGGGCAGGGATGCCACGCACAAACTCAAAAAAAAAAAAAAGAAAACACACCAATACACAAGTGCAGCACACTCTCACTAATAAACTAAAAGACAGGTGTGTAACACTCAAAAGTTCCCACCACCAAGGCGCCCCCAGTCTCCTCCACGTCAGCCCTCCGCATCTGAATAAAAGAAAAAAGAAAATTATAATATATTACAACAAAACTAATATGCAGCGCTGGGGGATAACCCAACTGCAGGACCACACTGGTGATCTACAGCTAGAAAAAGGGCCTCCTACCAGTGGCGTGACAAAAATCCAAACTACAAATCAAAACAACAGAAAACATACAATCTAGATAAAACTTTAAAATCTGGAGCAGACGGAATCGCCGTATTGCTTCAACTTGCCGTCTGCCCGACTATAAGTTAATCATCCAGTCAATCAATGTGCACGCCAGCCGACTCCAGTAGCCGGTGTTGTGCCAAAAAGTGATTGTCTGCCAAAAAGTGATTTCCAATGTTTCTGTGTATTTTTTATGTGTAATATCTTTACGTATGTTCGTAAATAGACTTCGGTGAATAGGGTTTACAAAGGGGTTATATAGAGAATTAAAAAATTATCAGTTTTTCAAGTATCTTTACAACTCTGTGTTATTGTACTTACATTATAACCAATCCGGTCCTTTATCCCCACTTAAAATATTTTTACAGAACTATTGTAATATTTGCTGCCATTTCTGCTGTCCTCTTGGCCAACTTACTCTTACAAAAGACATTTTTAATGTTAATGAGATTTTTTTAACTGCATAAATAAAGGTTATATAAAAGTCACTGCCAAAAACTGATTGCGGCTTCTACCTTGTTACACGAATGTTGTTTGTGGCTCAAGATGACTTTATGTCATCCATAAGGGATGCATTTGACATATGTTTCACATATTATAGCCCAACAAGTTACTTATAGCAGTTTAAATACAAGCAATCAGTTTTTGGCAAATACCGGAAATCAGTTTTTGGCAGACAATCACTTTTTGGCACAACACCGGCATACATATGGCCGCTGTCCACGCCGACGTCCACTTTAAAAGGCTGGCAGCAGAAGGAAAAGAAACCTCGCAACAGGAACAGACGGTAAAAGCAAAGCAGCAGCACTTCAGTTAGTGTAGCGTTGTTTAAAACTAAGGCCCACACTTCCTGCAAAGCATAATAAGTATTTACTATAAAAGAACAATGAAAGGCAGAGATCGTAACAAACTGAATTACGTACAGAGTAGTGATGGGATTTCCGGCTCTTTTTAGAGAACTGGCTCTTTCGGCTCGGCTCACTAAAAAGAGCTGGCTCTTTCGGCTCCGAACCGGCTCTTCAGGTTGTTTTGTTGCTTTAATTAATTTATTATTAACAATAATATAAAATTAGGCACAAAAGGAATTACTAATGTAAAAAAAAAGTGGTTTTATTTATATATGTTTATATATAAATATATGCGGTGGCCCCTAGAGACAAAGCACGTACAAACTCCAAAACACATTCCTAGTTAACTGAACTTCCAAAACAGAGCTACCTAGATCACTTAAATTACACAATTGAAAGCTAATGTGTATTGTTTGTGTATTTATACACAAGCACTCATATATATTCAAATAATTAAAAACAAAAATGTTCATTTACCTGTTACTACCACACACCAAATCAGGTCGTTGGTACTTGCTGGCTTGTGTAGCCACTAGCTCACAAGCTCAACACTGCACCCTAGCATTCTGGAGCACTTCTGTTGTGTTTTGTACGTGCTTCAGAGTTTGTACGTGCTTCAGAGTTCATACGTGTTTTGGAGTTTGTATGTGCTTTGTCTCTAGGGGTCACCGTAAATATACTTTTATTTATTCACTCCACATAAAATGTAATAAATAAATCATATAATACAAAAACCAACTAGTCACAGTTCAACTTTTAACTATAAATGTTCAGCTTTTTCCTTTTAAACCAATTTAAAGTGAAACAACACAAAACACTGCAAACCACAACACAATTAAATATAAATTTAAATATGAAAACAAAAAGAACATGCATATTCTCTGTCATATGGGCCTGCATGAATAAACTTTCTGAATCCTTTATCATCCACAACTGAAAATAGTTGTGGATGATTACTATACCTTTCTAATGTGACGATGTTGTCCCTGGCTCTCTTTCTCCCTCCCGCTCTGTTCCTGTGCTACTGCGAGTGTAACTACCGCCCCTCCCCCCTCTGCCCAGCGCAAAGCACAAGGCTCACGTGCGAGTGAAGTGGAAAAAAAGTGGGAGAGACGACGCAACGACCGAGACTGTCCGAGCCGGGGCTCGAACCGGCAACCTTCCGATTACAAGACGAACACCCAACTCTTGAGCCACGATCACCCTACACATCAGCCCGGCAACATCTTCAACAGGGGACACATGATTGGATGATGGGGTCAGGTGTGGTGTCAGCCTCCCCTGACATCACATCATAAACCCACTGCTCCACCCTCCCCTGCAGCTGAGCCACAAACCACACCCCACACATATTCTTTATAGATATAGCTCTTACAGGTTACTCTAGTGTTTTATATTATAACATATGATAACTTTTCCCCAGAGTCCTGCTGTCCAGAACTCTGAAATCCACCCAGAAATTACAACGCTGTGATCAACAGGGGAACTGCAGTTAACAGGCTGATAGAATTCGACTCATGTTTGCTTATCTTATCATTGTGAGCAGGGGAGACACCTCGCCCAGTACGTCCCCTCACCCACATCGGATCCATCTGAACTCAGCATTAACTACTGGGTAAGGCTCATAGGATCTCATAGTTAGGACCTTTTAATCACAGAGATGAAGCAGACTTCTTTTATAGGGGTTGTTGGCTCTGCAGATCGACACTCCTTTGACTAGTGTCCTGACAAAAAGTAGCTGGAGATGACTGCCGTCTACTAGCCCTCACCTCTGCTACTTCATCTCATTAGACTACAGGGAGTGCAGAATTTTTAGGCAAGTTGTATTTTTGAGGAATAATTTTATTATTGAACAACAACCATGTTCTCAATGAGCCCAAAAAAACTCATTAATTTCAAAGCTGAATGTTTTTGGAAGTAGTTTTTAGTTTTAGCTATTTTAGGGGGATATCTGTGTGTGCAGGTGACTATTACTGTGCATAATTATTAGGCAACTTAACAAAAAACAAATATATACCCATTTCAATTATTTATTTTTACCAGTGAAACCAATATAACATCTCCACGTTCACAAATATACATTTCTGACATTCAAAAACAAAACAAAAACAAATCAGCGACCAATATAGCCACCTTTCTTTGCAAGGACACTCAAAAGCCTGCCATCCATGGATTCTGTCAGTGTTTTGATCTGTTCACCATCAACATTGCGTGCAGCAGCAACCACAGCCTCCCAGACACTGTTCAGAGAGGTGTACTGTTTTCCCTCCTTGTAAATCTCACATTTGATGATGGACCACAGGTTCTCAATGGGGTTCAGATCAGGTGAACAAGGTGGCCATGTCATTAGTTTTTCTTCTTTTATACCCTTTCTTGCCAGCCACGCTGTGGAGTACTTGGACGCGTGTGATGGAGCATTGTCCTGCATGAAAATCATGTTTTTCTTGAAGGATGCAGACTTCTTCCTGTACCACTGCTTGAAGAAGGTGTCTTCCAGAAACTGGCAGTAGGACTGGGAGTTGAGCTTGACTCCATCCTCAACCCGAAAAGGCCCCACAAGCTCATCTTTGATGATACCAGCCCAAACCAGTACTCCACCTCCACCTTGCTGGCGTCTGAGTCAGACTGGAGCTCTCTGCCCTTTACCAATCCAGCCACGGGCCCATCCATCTGGCCCATCAAGACTCACTCTCATTTCATCAGTCCATAAAACCTTAGAAAAATCAGTCTTGAGATATTTCTTGGCCCAGTCTTGACGTTTCAGCTTGTGTGTCTTGTTCAGTGGTGGTCGTCTTTCAGCCTATCTTACCTTGGCCATGTCTCTGAGTATTGCACACCTTGTGCTTTTGGGCACTCCAGTGATGTTGCAGCTCTGAAATATGGCCAAACTGGTGGCAAGTGGCATCTTGGCAGCTGCACGCTTGACTTTTCTCAGTTCATGGGCAGTTATTTTGCGCCTTGGTTTTTCCACACGCTTCTTGCGACCCTGTTGACTATTTTGAATGAAACGCTTGATTGTTCGATGATCACGCTTCAGAAGCTTTGCAATTTTGAGACTGCTGCATCCCTCTGCAAGATATCTCACTATTTTTGACTTTTCTGAGCCTGTCAAGTCCTTCTTTTGACCCATTTTGCCAAAGGAAAGGACGTTGCCTAATAATTATGCACACCTGATATAGGGTGTTGATGTCATTAGACCACACCCCTTCTCATTACAGAGATGCATATCACCTAATATGCTTAATTGGTAGTAGGCTTTCGAGCCTATACAGCTTGGAGTAAGACAACATGCATGAAGAGGATGATGTGGACAAAATACTCATTTGCCTAATAATTCTGCACTCCCTGTAGGCCTTTTCACTCAGAGCAATAACTCACTGGGGAGAAGCCAAACCTGTATGTAAACGTTCCTTTGAGCAACTCCTCAGTGGACCACAGTCCAGCCCCTTTCCAGGAGACTGGTTTCAGAACCAGAGTTTAAGGTGCCACTTCGCCACATCTGGCAAGTATTTGTCAAAGTCACACATTAGTTCCTTTCCCACCAGAGAAGTGTCATTCCATGTCCCTGTAGCCAGTCACAGAAACTGGTCATAGACCACGAGGGCCTTCGCCCCCGACTGCTGCACAGGTCACAGAACATTAGTATCTCACATCTCAGTAATGAAGACAGGCTTAGATGTTACCAGGTTTAAAAGTGACTCATGTGGCAAAGTTTTCTTTTTATATTTCCATTTTCAATTTTATTTATATCTGTCACCTCATTCATACTGTGAGGTAAAGACTGGACAATAATACATTTTGTAGTATAGATTTGTTTAGAGGCAGAAAAAAACACTGTGTTTTGTGATAAAGCAGTAGTATTGTGAGAGTTTTTGAGCTCTCCCACATGGAAAAATTAAGTGCTATACATAAGTCGTGACAGTGACTTCATGGGGGTGGGAGCCAGCTCTCACTTTGTTGCTTCCACTCACTGTCAGCACCTGAGAGCTACATCACATTACTGAAATATAAACAGGAAAACAAAAGCAAATGATGCAAAAAAATATACTTCATATACTTATTACAGTTCTGGTTGCTGCCATAGCAATGAAGACACATGGTTGAGAGTGAGAGTGCTGTAAGGTCGCATGATAGAGAGTGATACAAAGAAAAACTGAATAATGGAAGGTAACAACAAGCACGGGGCCAATAGGGCTGTACTACTGCAACCAGAGTATGTACAGTTACATTTTTAATGCTAGACAACTAGAGGCTACCCCTCTCTGAGTCTGTTAGACGTCTCTTCCTGTTAAAAGGGTGCTCTTACTCCCCACTATTGCAGTGGATGCTCATATGATTGTTGGGTTTCTGTCTCTTATACTATATGATATTTGTGTTGAAACAGTTGAACATGACTGTTGTTGTGAGCTGATAAATGAAACTGAATTGAAATTTAATTAAGTACTCTGCCAATTAAGTATATTTGATAGCTATCAGTGAACAACAGATATAAAAATAATGTGTCAACTCACATTCAGCTGTCAGCTCTCCACATGTGTCAGTTTATCAGTAAATCATTGTGTTTCATGTAGTAAGAAACGTCTTAACTTTTTAATCTCTTAATCCTTTTGACTTTTTAGCCCATCCATCCATCCGTCCGTCCGTCCGTCCTCTTCTTCTGCTCATCCGGGGCCGGGTCACAGGGGCAGCAGCCTAAGCAGAGAAGCCCAGACCTACCTCGCCATGGCCACCTCCTCCACCATGTCCGGGGGAACACCAGGGTTTTCCCAGGCCAGCTGACAGATATAATCCCTCCAGTGTGTCCTGGGTCTGCCCCGGGGCCTCCTCCCGGTGGGACATGCCCAGAACACCTCACTGAGGAGGCGCCCAGGAGGCATTCTTGTCAGATGCCTGAACCACCTCAACTGGCTCCTTTTGATAATGTAAACAGAATTGGTCCTAGCACTGAACCCTGTGGAACTCCATAATTAACCTCAGTGTGTGAAGAGGACTCTCCATTTACATGAACAACTGAAGTCTGTTAGATAGATATGATACAAACCACTGCAGTGCAGTACCTGTAATACCTACAGCGTGCTCTAATCGCTCTAATAGAATATTATGGTCAACAGTATGGAACACTGCACTGAGGTCTAGCAGGATAAGCACACAGAGATGAGTCCACTGTCTGAGGCCATAAGAAGATCATTTGTAACCTTCACTAAAGCTGTTTCTGTGCTGTGATGAGCTCTGAAACCTGACTGAAACTCTTCAAATAAGCCATTCTTGTTAAGGGAATTTAAACAGGTGGATTTAGTGGCAGAAACACACACGGGTTCGGGATAGCGGTGATGCAGATTTATTTACAGTGATAGGGGAATATTTACAAGGGATGGGGCTATACGGGTGGCTGTAGCTCAGGTGGCAGGGCAGGTCAGCCACTAATCAGAAGGTCGGTGGTTCGATCCCAGGCTGCCTCCTGGCTGCATGCCAAATATCCTTGGGCAAGATACTAAGCCCATGTTTGCCTACTGGTGGTGGTCAGAGGGCCCGGTGGCGCCAGTGTCCGGCAGCCTCGCCTCTGTCAGTGCGCCCCAGGGCTACAATTGTAGCTGTGGCTACAATGTAGCTTGCCACCGCCTGTGTGTGAATGGGTGGATGACTGAATCTAGTGTGAAGCGCTTTGGGGTCCTTAGGGACTAGAAAAGCGCTATACAAATGCAGGCCATTTACCATATACAGTGACAGGGTAAATGTGCGAGGAGACAGGGCCGAGGGGATGAGCTGAGGTATGCGGGAGGATAGATGGCGCACCGGAGCTACCTGAGGACGAGGGACAAACAGAGTTAGGGGATAACGTCGAAAGTCGAGAGTTAAACTTAGGTGGACGGGGAGAGTTGGAGAGCTTACTTGAAACACAGAAATACAGGTATGGGCAGTGGTCACAGGCCGGTGTGAGGTAAATCTCCGTCACAGATCCAAAGAGGCCAACACAAAAGAAACAGGCAGGCGAGCAGGCGGCGAGACAGGCTAGTGCAGAGGGAGAGCAGGCAGGAGACAGATCTTAAAACATGCAGCTCAGGAGCTCATTCATCTTGCAAAAACACGTTACCACTTGTGGAAACGACAAAACTCCGACACCAGACATCCGTCACACACAACTCCATAAATGCTCCCACTGATGACGTCCGATGCACCACAGGTGTGCCGGAATGCCATCAAGCACCGCCCCGCCTACCTGTGCCGAAAAGGGAAACAAAACCCAGGAACAACACACATGCCCAGCAACTCCTAATAATCCCTCTGCAGATGATCTGTTAGCTGTTTGACAACTACTCTTTCAAGGATGTTTGATATGAAAGGAAGGTTGGAGATTGGCCTATAGTTAGCCATTTCCTCTCCAGCTTACGAGTCATCTGCTTTAGGCTACGTGTTTGAGAATTATACCATGGAGTCAGGTACTTCTGATTTGAGACCTTAGTTTTCACCGGAGCTACAGTATCCAGAGTCGTACGTAGTGAGGAGGTGAAATTTTTAACAAGATGATCGACCTCTGTTGGAGTAGCGTTCAGGTAGCTGCTCTGCTCTATGTTGGTACAGGGCATTGAAGATAATAACAGTGGGTGGATTATATTCTTAAACTTAGTTACAGCGCTTTCAGAAAGACATCTACTGTGATAAAGTCTACTCCCCACTGCTGTGTAATCAATTATTGTAAATGTTATCAGGAAATGATCAGACAGGAGAGGGTTTTCAGGAAACACTGTTAAATGTTCAGTTTCTATGCCATATGTTAAAACAAGATCTAGAGTGTGATTAAAGTGATGGGTGGGTTCTTTTACATTTTGAGAGAAGCCAACTGAGTCTAATAATAGATGAAATGCCATGTTGAGGCTGCCATTATTAGCATCTACATGAATGTTAGAATCACCCACAATAATTATTTTATCTGAGCTGAGAATTAAATCAGATAAAAAGTCTGAGAAATCAGACAGAAACTCTGTGTAAGGCCCAGGTGGACGATAGATGATAACAAATAGGCCTGGTTTTTGAGTTTTCCAGCTGGGGTGGACAAGGCTAAGCATCAGGCTTTCAAATGAATTAAAAGTCGGTCTGGGTCTTTGGTTGATTGATAGGCTGGTGTTGAGGCAAGAGTAAGGCAAAGTAAATCGATTTGTTGAACAATTATTAATTCATGTACTAACAAAGACTTGGAAGAGAGAGAGACCTAGTGTTTAATAATCCACATTTCACTGTTTTACTCTTTGGTGCAGATGTGGATACTTTTTGTTCTTTCTTTGTGATTTTTTTTTATGTTTAAGTTGTTTCTCCTCACAGGAGAGGCTGATGGCTGATGACAAAACACACAGACAAAACACGGACAGATGGGACAGCTAGATGCAACAATGCATCTTAGATGATGTGGAGTAACAGAAAATGCTAACTTTGGGGCTTTAAAATGCTGAGTCAAGAAAGCATCATGGTGGCTTTATCTGTCTTTTATATTTTGTTTATACAGATACAGATCCAGCTTTTCACTGATAATGAGGACCGAGATAACTGCCAATATCCAGCAAAACTTTATATTTTTGTTGTCGTTTTAATTGAGAGATTACATCCATGTGAATGTAACTATGGGCAACCTATAGCCTTAACCATGTTTTCTTTTATTGCGACCATAGAGACAAGGGTCTGCAAACTGTGATAATGGGCTTATTTAAAGCCAAAAATGGGCTTTACTCAAACCCAACTGAGGAGCATTTGTTCCTTCACCTATCAAAACTTTTCCATCGTCAGAAATGGTTTTGTTCTTTTGATTTCAACAGGAATTTTAAACACTGTATATATGGAACATTTGCAGCCTCTCTGCCATAAACAAATAATGCGTGATTGTTTAGGCTGGAAGACTTTAAATTATGGTGTGTTGTATTTTTCTGAGCCAGTTTCCTCCATATAGACAGCCTATCTCACTCATTTTGCAAAAGACATTAGTTTTCTTCTGGATTGGAGTTTTTTTAATTACATTTTTGTATTGCATATTAATGAAATTATATTTTGTGTCATTTTTCATGTATCCACTGGTTAAAAAAAAAAAAAAAAAAAATCAGACATATTCAGACTCTGTAGCTGGACAGAAAGTGTCTCATCTCAGCTGTCTTTTCAGGGCAGTGTTCACAAGCCTTTATCACCTCCAGTTAATCAATTCACTCCAGAGGAAACTCCAGACAAAAGACACCAATAGACAAGCATCTCTCTTTCTCCATCCATGCAGTTCTACATTAGCAGTACTGGCCTTCAGGTTGCCTTGGTAACGCAGGTTGTAATCGTGTCTGAGTCAGAAGCTAAAGTGAATGTCCCTGAAACTTGTAAAAGATATTTATCCGGAAGGAGAGCAGTGAAAAAAAAATACAGGCAGAACTCGGCTCCAACACAAAACCTCTGAAGGCAAACAGAGGAGCAGAAAGAAGGCAAGGTCAGACCCTTCCCCCAACGCCCCCTTCCACCCCACCACCGAATATCCACCTCCACATGCTCACGATTTTTAAACACACACACACACACACACACACACACACACACACACGAGTTTGAATGTGCGGCTCTTTAAATCAGAAACGTAAACTGTTACATCAGTGCATTGTACTGATAATGAATTCACGTTGCAAGTATATCACCAGAGATCTTTAGGGCCACTGCACATGAGCTCCAACTCATCACTTTTATCTCCAAATAGAGACTTATCGATAAGTGAGTGCTTGGAAGTGTCATTTAGAGCATATTTTTCCAACTCAGCCACAAGAGGTCAGGAGAGAATGCTGCTTTTCAAGTGCTCGGACTAAAGCCATTGTAATAAAATGTCCTACATTATGTGCAATGTGAAACATTTTTTATTACGCTCTCATTATGACGAGCACAGCGAATCCTTATTTAGAAGCACTAAAAGAGGAATAGTGCTTCTATCTATCTGAGTTCAGAATGATTGTACAACACACTGTTTATGGTGCTGGTTAATGTTCAGTTCAATTCAATCAGGTTTTATTTATATAGCACCAAAAACTACAGTAACACAGAGAAAGCAGAACAATTAGACGACCCCCTATGACAGGGGTCGGCAACCTGCGGCTCTTTAGTCCTTATAGTGCGGCTCCGCGTGGTTTGGGAAAATAAATTAGAAGTATTTAGCTGAAGTGTAATTTATTTATGTTAGTTCTTTTTTTAACTTGCACTTCTAAGTTGGAAGATTATTGTGATATTGAAATATAAAAATACAATTATATTCTATTATTTTTTCATCGCTCAAAATAAGCGTCACACTCGCGGAAGCCGATGTACCAGCCAAAACGCCGTGCATTTATCCAGACTTTCAACCCCAGGTAGGCCAATTATGGATCCACATTATGTCAGCAGCTATTCTCCTCCGTGAACTATGTTAAAAACAAACACCGCTCACGCCTCACAGATGACAGCTTACAGTCCTGCGTAAAGATAAAAGTGACTTCGTACAGCCTCGATTTGCAGACACTGTGCGCAGAGGTTCAGGAGCAGAAGTTCCATTGTAAACATATCACGGCAGACCCGACAATGTTTGCATGAACACGCTTTTTAGCATCTCTCTATTGACCACTTTTCACACACGGTTGCTGTACGCATACAGCCGGCTGTAGCTTTTCAGCTCACAGCCCGACACATACCAACACAACAGCAGAGATAGCACAGACGTTAAGGCGGCGAGGCGTGATTGCGGGTGCCGCTCAGCTGCGTCCGCCTCCCCTGCAGCGGCGCGGCAGACGACGCCCCGCCACACATATTAACCAGGTAAAATACATATTTAGGCAGAATTTTGCAAATATCTATTTTTCATCTTTTAGCAGCATAGTGCTTTTTTTCCAATAATTTTTTTTAAAAGTCAGGTCAAGGCTCCAAAAGCCCAAAGGGTGGCAGCTCACAACAGTTTTTGTTTGCTGGATCATTTTAGTTCAGCTGGGTGTCTTTCCTTTTGTTATATTTCTTTAAGAGTTCAAAATGTGTTAATTACAGAAATAAAATGTAATTTTCTCATTAGCACTTCAAGGATTTCATAAGCAACACACCTTAGTTGTTCACACAAAGCATAAATATCGCGCGGTGCCCCGCGCTTCACTCGGACTTTCTGACCACGTCATGATCCACCTAATCCCTGCGTACAGACAGAGGCTGAAGCTCTCCAAACCTGTCATGAGGACAAAAAAACTGTGGAGCAATGAGGCCGTGGAGGAGCTTCGCACGTGTTTGGAGTCCACAGACTGGGACACAATGAAGGCTGCTTCTAACAGCTTGGACGAGTTTACGGACACTGTCACCTCCTATATCCACTTCTGTGAGGACAGCATTGTGCCATCACGCACCAGGGTGAGTTATAACAATGACAAACCCTGGTTTACTCCTAAACTCAAAAAGCTGTGGCTGGAAAAGAGAAAGGCGTTCAGAAGTGGAAACAGGGACTGCTACAGAGAGGCCAAGTACAGGTTTACTAAAGAAGTGGACATTGCTAAACATCAGCACTCTGAGAAGATGCAGCAGCAGATCTCAGAGAATGACTCGGCCTCTGTGTGGAAAGGTTTTAGGAATATCACCAACTACAAGCCTAAAACCCCCCACTCCACTGATGACTTGCTCTTGGCCAACACCCTCAACGACTTTTACTGCCGTTTTGACGAGCCATCAGGCAGCCTTCACACCTCCAACGGCCCCAACAATAGAGGCACTTTGGACACTAATTCCCCCACCTCTCCCCCCTCCATAGAGCCATCACCACCTTCAAACTGTTCACCTACAACACCCCCCTCCTCACCCCACACAAAAGAGGATTTCACACCACCTCCTCCCACCACAACTCTTCATATTCATGAAGCAGATGTGAGGAAGCAGTTTAAGAGTCTGAATGCTCGAAAAGCTCCCGGCCCAGACGGTGTGTCTCCTGCCACCCTCAGACACTGTGCAAACGAGCTGGCCCCAGTGTTTTCTGGCATTTTCAACTCCTCACTGCAGGCATGTCATGTGCCTGCCTGCTTCAAGTCCTCTACCATAATCCCTGTCCCCAAGAAACTTAGGATCACTGGACTAAATGACTACAGACCCGTGGCTCTGACATCTGTGGTCATGAAGTCATTTGAGCGCCTAGTTCTCTCCCATCTCAAGACCCTCACGGCCCCCCTCCTGGACCCCCTGCAGTTTGCATACAGAGCCAACAGGTCTGTAGATGACGCCATCAACATGGCCCTACACTTCATCCTGCAGCATCTGGACTCCCCAGGAACCTACGCCAGGATCCTGTTTGTGGACTTCAGCTCTGCCTTCAATACCATCCTTCCAGACCATCTCCGAGGCAAGCTTTCCCAGATGAATGTGCCTGATCCCATCTGCCGGTGGATCACTGACTTCCTGACGGACAGGAAACAGCATGTGAGGCTGGGAAAGAATGTCTCGGACTCCCGGACCATCAGCTCCCCTCAGGGCTGTGTTCTTTCTCCTCTGCTCTTCTCCCTGTATACTAACTGCTGCACCTCCACCCACCAGTCTGTCAAGCTAATCAAGTTTGCAGATGACACCACCGTTATTGGACTCATCTCGGACGGGGATGAGTCTGCCTACAGGAGGGAGGTTGAACGTCTGGTGTCCTGGTGCAGCCACAACAACCTGGTGCTGAATGCCCAGAAGACAGTGGAGATTACTGTGGACTTCAGGAAGCACACAGCCCCACTCCTCCCCATCATCCTGACTGACACCCCCATCACCTCTGTGGACTCATTCCGCTTCCTGGGTACCACCATCACTCAGGACCTGAAGTGGGAGCCCACCATCACCTCCGTCATTAAGAAAGCCCAGCAGAGGATGTACTTCCTGAGGCAGCTGAAGAAATTCAACCTGCCAACACGGACGATGATGCAATTCTACACTGCAATCATCGAGTCCATCCTCACCTCCTCCATCACCGTGTGGTACGCTGGAGCCACTATCAGGGACAAACAGAGACTGCAGCGTGTTGTGCGCTCTGCTGAGAAGGTGATTGGCTGTAGACTCCCATCTCTGCAGGACCTGTACACCTCCAGGACACTGGGGTGTGCAGCTCGGATCTCAGCTGACCCTTCTCACCCTGGATACAGTCTGTTTGACCTGCTCCCCTCAGGCGGGAGGCTCCGGTCCATTCGCACCAGAACCTCTCGCCATAAGAACAGTTTCTTCCCCTCTGCTGTTGGACACATGAACAATAAACGTACGACTGTTCCCACCACTAACACATGACCCTACGCTGTGTTCACTGCATCATTCCATGTTTTGGCACTGATCACCACCTGCACTCATGTATATATCTTTCTACGTAGCACTTTTAATTCTTATTCTTACTTTTATTTTTTCATGTCTATTTAAGCGCAATTTATAACAGTATGGTTGCACTGAAGCACCGCAGCAATTTCCTAATGTTGTAAACCTGCTCAACATTTGGCAATAAAACCCTTTCTGATTCTGCTTCTGATAAAGGTCAAAAACAATATATACAGTGTTATCTTCATTTTAGATGTCAAAAAGTATTTGCGGCTCCCAGTGTTTTTGTTTGCGTGGAAACCGGGTCCAAATGGCTCTTTGGATGTGAAAGGTTGCTGACCCCTGTCCTATGAGAAAGCACTTTGGTGACAGAGGAAAGGAAAAACCAGGATCAGGAAGGGGCGGCCATGGGCCATGACCAGTGGTGGCTGAGGGGAGGGAGACAGGACAAAAGACCCTTTGTGGAAGAGAGCCAGAGATTATTAACTATTAATTTAATGGAAAGTGGTGTATAAACACATGGTGTTATACACATGAGGTGAGAGAAGGAGAAACTCTCAGTGCATCATGGGCCTGGCTAACTTACATTAACCAGAGTTAATCAGTACTAAAATGTAACATTGGCTCAATCTGGGAATGGTTGTGTTAGCCCTGCAACAGACTGGGAACCAGTCTAGGGTTTTCCATGCCCATGACAGTCACATTTACATTTACTCAAGTACAAATGGAAACAGTAAAATTTGTGTTGTTTTGAAAAACGCTGAAAAATATTTCATTGTGTGATGTTTTTCTGTTTCACAGACAGGGAGCTCCTGCCAGCAATCTAGCCTACCGTAACAAGCACATTAAGCACCAGTTACTTGGGAATGGCATGACTGTTAGTGTCCAACAACAGGATCGTTTTAGAGAACTGCACTGAAATATTCTTAAATTTTTCAAAAGTCTCATGTTCCCATTCTTGAAACTTAATAATGAACAAACAACATAGCTGTTTAAAAAGTGACATCATCCATGTTTAAATTACAGCATTATTCACCTGTTTATATTTCATCTGTTTAATTTCCTGGTGGGATTCAAATTTTTATTTGTAGTTTCTGACTGCTGAAGTAACACTGGTGTAGTAATCTAATAGTCCTGAGCTGTCTACTAGAGAAATAAGCCTTTTGCACACCGGTCACATAAAATCTGCAAAATCTCTAGCCTCAGTAAAGTTTTTGTGTGTAAATCTGTGATTCAGCTTAACCGATCTTTCTTGTGACTAGTTTTCCCGGACCCGTAACCTACCCACTGTGTGGACGTGTGTGGAGAAGAGAGCACGTGTGAGGAGAGAGCTTCCCCTTCCCGGATTTCCCCCCCTGGACCCTAGGAACCCCCAGATTCCCCACTGTATATATTCTGCACCTGGTAATTGTGGAAATAAAACTCTGGTTTTGGAACTGAATTCTGCTCTGCACTTGAGTCCCTGCCATCGCTTGTGACAAGATCACTACATTTGGCAACAAGTGTGCTTGTAACAAACTGTGCACCGGGACTGAATATACAATGAAGTGGAAATTGTAAAATAATGTTATTTCACCTGAAACACACTGCTAGATGCTACACCTGGCCAGCTGGCTATCGAAAAATAATTCTCTGCCTCCTCAGATGTGGTCTTAACTCTGCCAACAAGAAAACCTGCCCTGCTGACGTCTGATGTCAAATATAGCCATGAGCCATGGATTCTCCCTGCTGCTGCCTTCTCCTGAGAACTGGGTGGACCAAGAATCTCAGATTCTTACTTTTGTTGATAGAAACATCAAAGCCAACTCATCATGGCTTTTTTCCCCCCACAGTACAGTTTTTGAGAATGAATTTTCCACAAAAGTAATATTGATTCCACCAGGGCCCTAACACCTTCCTCTGGTCCAGGAGGGATGAACAGCATTCCGGTAAGTTGCCAAGGGGAATACGCCAGGCCATGGTGAACTCTGAACCTTAGTCCACCAAACACCAAACCATCTGTGATGGCGAGGGACAGGTGACAAGTGAGTTGTGATGCTCGCATGGTGTCACGGCTCAACGGCACGAGGGAGCAGGGATGGACACAGGCGCAGAAACCAACCCGGAAGCGAGGTGACAGAAAACAAATGATTTATTTCCGCCCACAGGTAAACAAAGGTGAAACACAAAGCGACGCCACCACACTAGTGGCGCGTAGGATTCGTCGGTGATAATGAGGGCGACCTAGACACCTCTAGGAGACGGCTGAACAGCGGGGACAGCGGGGAGGTAGAAACAGGACTAGGTAGGGGCCGGGGGCACTGGAACAAGAGGAGATCACGATCAGAGGGATCCAGCAGACAACCAATAATCCTCCGCAGTTGAATTGAATTGCCTTACTTGGTTTCAGATGGAGGGGACAGGTGGAGCGGAAAACCCGGAAGCGGTCGAGGCGTGGGGAGGCAGGCAGGTGAGCGGTGGGCCGGCAGGCCACGTTGTGTAAGCAGCTGGCGGCCCAGGTCCAGGAGGACGGGAGCGAGGGGAACAAGATCTCCACTCCGGGTGCTATCGCTGAGGACAAGAAAAGACAGGTCAGTCATCACACGGCGTTAAGACAAGGTTTAGGATGCTCCACTGAACTAACATGGGAATAGCAGATACTCAGGCGATGAGTGGTTGAGAGCGCAGGTCTGATATACCGCTGGCACGATTGCTCACAGGTGGTCAGCCAGGGAGGGGCAACCGGACTCCGCCTAAAGGAGGAGGAGCCGCTGTCTGAGACCTGCAGGTGCCCAACCAGACCATGACACATGGAAGAGGAACACACCCAGTTGCTTGTGAAAAAAGCCGTCGAGAAATTCTTTCCTTATCCATGATTGGTCGTATAAATTCCATAAAAATGGTCTCTCTTCCTAGATTTTTATATATTTGCCAGAACCTTCCTATTTATCTCACTTCCTCTTTCTCCAAGGAATTGGACTCGATTATCACTTCTTAGATATGGAACAACAAGAATCCTAAGATTTTGAAACCAAATGTACACAAATCCAAACTGAAGGGAGATCTGAGTTTACCAATATTCAAACATTATTACTGGGCTGCAAATCTACGAGCGTTGTCCTTCTGGCACCAGACGTCCCCAGACGTCTTAGTAATTCTAACAACCCCCTTTGGGTTAAAATGGAGGCTGACGTAGTAAGGGACTCCTCTTTAGAGGCCCTGCTTTTCTCAAGAGTGCGGGAGGCTGACAGTTTTAAGAAAGTTTTGTTCCAAAACAATCTGTGCGTATTTTGAACCAAATTAGAGGTTTCCTTGAGCTGCTAAACTCACATTCACATTTTTACCGTTACCTACAAATTAGGCATTTTGTGCAATCCAATATCAAGAATTATCAAGATATTACAAATGAACATAACTTTTTAATGTGCTCCTGGGCCCTCCTTACTTCAAACATCTGATTTCTACAGTTGTACATTTGTTTGATGACAGTGTTGAGGCGCGGACTACGAGGATAAGAGATGCTTGGAGGGAGAAACTGGATATAGAAATATCAGAATAAATGTGGGACAAGTGCTTATCAAAAATTCATTCCTGCTCTGTTAACAGCAGACATCAATTAATACAATTTAAAGTTGTCCATCGGCTGCATTACTCCAAGGCTTGACTACACAAAATTTACTCTTTGACTTCCCCCATATGTGACAGATGTAAAATATCAGATAGCACACTGGCTCATGCTTTTTGGCATTGTCCCTCATTGACTAATTTCTGGTCCAGAATATTTGATTGGTACTCTAAAGCTTATGGAATCTTCATCCCACCCAATCCAGAAATTGCAGTTTTTGGCTGCATATGTTTCAGAACTATTGCTGCAACTACGCAGGTGCCAGTCAAACATGTACCATGGTGCTGCGGTTTCTCTGTTTGTTACATATTCATGATATTTGATTTACTCTGGATACTGGTAGTTCTTATTATTACTGTGCTATTTCTCGTCTTCTTGTCTGAGCACCTGAGCTGTATTTGTTTGTTGATGGGGTTTTTCTGATTTGAAAAATGTAAATAAGATATTGCAAAAGGAAATGTTTTTCCATGTGCCTCACTAATACACCATGGCGGTGTATATGAGATATGAAAAAACTCTGGAGCGAATAATGACCTGAGTCGGGGGATCTGGGGGAACGTGTGCCGGTGGTGAGCGTCCTGCCCTGAATGGTAAACGGACTGATTCTTATATAGCGCTTTTCTACTCTCCTGGAGTACTCAAAGCGCTCTATACAACATGCCTCATTCACCCATTCACACCCACTCATACAAGCACTTCTAAACTCAAGTGCAAACTAAACTACATTCACACACATTCATACTCCGATGAACGCATCAGAGGGCAACTTGGGGTTAGTATCTTGCCCAAGGATATTTGGCATGCAGACTGGGGAAGCCAAGGATCGAACCACCAACCTTCTGATCAGTAGCTGATCTGCTCTACCACCTGGGCCACCCCTAGCTGGTGAACCAGCAGGCCATTCCTAAAGTGCCCACTACCTTCCACTGAGGTTTCGTTGGAGAACATTTGCATGGAAATCATTTGGCCATTTCACCACAGTGCAAAGGGAAATAATTTTTTTGTTATTTCTTGTGGTTTATGCAATGCAATATTCCCAAGCAGTGCCGCTGAGCAACATCTGTTGTTCACACTGTGGGAGATGCCCCAGGCCTCCATGGGATTGTCTCCCTTTGAGTTACTGTTCGGCAGGAAGCTGCAAGGGGTGTTGCACCTAATTAAGAAGACTGGGAGGAAGGCCCAAGGACAGCTGAGAATGGATTTCAGTGTGTTCTGGACCTGAGAGCAAAGCTTGGGTAGGTTGTCATGGCAGAATGTTCTCCAGGCTAAGGAACGGCAGCAGTGCCCGTAATACAGTGGGGCTAGACTCATTTTAACAGGGACATAAAGTACTAGTATTGCTCCCTTCTTCTAGCTAAAAATTACTTGCCAAGTGGCAAGGACCCTTTGTGGTCACACAGGGAGTAGGGGGCATTACTACAAGGTTGTGCAGTCAGACAAAGGAGGAGCCACACAGGTATATCACCTTAACCTCCTCAAAGTGTTCTTCTCTAGTGAGCCTGGTGAAAGAAGGAGATTAGGGCCAGAGCTGGCAAGTTCCACCATTTCTGCCTCCCTCCATCTCACACAGACCCACAGAGTGGATGTTGCTGCACTGCAAAAGCAATTTGTAGACATGTTCTCCGGCCTGTCTGGTCACACCAACCTCATAGAGCACCATTGTGAAGCATGCCCTTGTGCAACTGTCACTAAGCACAGATCCTCACAGGGCTGCATTCGGAGCCTCTTATTGGAGCGTACACCAACCCACCCAACCAACCAACGTCATTGTCAAGTATACCGATAACATCACCATGTCTGGGATCATCTCTGATGGAGATTAGACAGGGCAGAGAAAAAATTGTCCTGTTGGTGCTCAGAAAATAACCTAATGGTGAACGTCCTTAAAAGAAAAGCCATAATGGTCTTCAGGAGACACAAACTCAAGCTACTCACACACACACACGGACTCTAGTCAGACCAAGTCTTTTTCTTTGCACTACTTCCAAGCACTTTGCAACTTTTTCTCTAATGTCTACCTTTCTATTTAAAAATCATCTCTGTTTTTGTATATCCCTTTTGATTCTATATATTTCTCCTGTGTGCTATTCATTCCTGAGGTATTCAGTGAACACATTTGTACTGCTAGACGCTCATGGAGTGCAGTCAGCTTTTTCAGCTGGTGTGAATCATGCTGGGGGCCTGGTGCTGCCCAACTCTTCATACTGGAGAACCTTTCTTGGATGTCTGCCACTGTGAAGTTTTATGGAGGTTGCTGTGGTCTGCGGCAATGCTCACTAGCCACTGAGCAGTGCCGTTATGGGTTGCGTCCTTCTCCCATATGCTCTTCCAGTATTGCTTTGTCTCCAGCCTCGGTGGTGCTGTTCTCATCTTGTTCTCCTGCCCCTGAGAGTACACCTTGGATGGTTCTGTGGAGAACAAGAAAGAAATTGTCAGAATGGGCAAAACACTAACTACTGGTAAAAGCAGTTGCTTGGGGCTGTAAGATCAGAAGAAGAAGAAGAAGTGTAGTCGGATGGATCACCGCAGATCACGCCCCACCACACCCATTAAATGGCAACACGCTTATAAAGAAAATGCATTTGAACAGAAGAGTTGAGTATTTGTGTCCACTTGTCAGATCTTTTCTGGCAGTCCTGAAAAGCTCATTCTGCCACTGGTGCTTCGTATTAGGTGGCCAATGTGCTGCTAATCAGGTAACTGATTGGTGCATGATTAGCAGTATCTGTAAGCATGGACTCGGCTACAACGGTCAGTTGGTCTCAGCTCCAAACATGCCACATTTGACTGATCTGGGCCTGTGCCACAGGATGATTTCACACAGGTGTTCTTCAAACCAGCTTGATGTAGGAATATTTAGAGTGAGCACTAACATTTGCTCCAAATTGAAGGACAATATAATTAGGAATGTCAGAGACAGACGGTGAACATCCCATGGAAACAAAACCACAAGAAGACTGTTTCCTCACCCTGTCTGCATTTAGGAACTGTAAGCAGTTTTCTACAGATTTGCAGTCAAGGTTTGCTGGACGATGTGGCAGACATTTCTCTACTCAGAGAATCCAAAGATTAGGATGTAAATAAACAGAAAAATAAAATGCAAACCATATAACAAACCAATCAGGCATAAAATTATGACCACTTGCCTAATATTGTCTGTCCTTTTGCTTCCAAAACAGCCCTGAGTCATCGAGGCATGGACTTCTCTAGACAGCTGAAGGTATGCTGTGATATCGGGCACCAAGATGTTAGCAACAGATCGTTTAAATCCTGTAAGCTGCAAGGTAGGTATTACAATCACATGGTGAAGGCAGATGGTGTGTATTTTTGTGAGGACCACAGGAGGCAAAAACTGGGAAAAACTAAATAAATAAATGCAAAACCCGAAACACAAGAACACCTTGGAAGCCAAGGAAGGATTCACAAGAGAAACACAGCTGCACCGACCAAGGCGAAACTGATGCAACATATACACACAAGAGGGAGATCAGGGAAGTGGAAACACGTGGAGAAACAGCTGGGACCAATCAGGTGCGACGACACAGTGGGAAGCAAAACTGAGCACACTGAACATGGGACGCAAGACTGTCAAAATAAAACAGGAAACATGGGGACATAGACCTGAGACACACAGGCTTAACACAACATGAACAAACAGAGGCAAAAGATGAGACACAAGGTGATGAACAGGGGAAGACACGTAAGAGAAACAGTGACAGGACTTAGATACAAAGGGGGAGAGGGAGAGAGACTGAGGGACAGAGAGACAGGTCACACTGGCGACACAGGAGTGAGACAAACACACAAGAGAAACCTCACAGAGAATAAACCACAATCTGAGCACATACATGCGTGTATTTACATATATATTCATATTGTAAATGCAAGTATGTGTACTTGTGTATATATTGTTTTTTTGTTTTTTTTCTGTATATGTCTGAAATAAAGATACAATACAATGTGAGAAAACCACGTTAATCCATTGGATTGAGATCTGGGGAATTTGGAGGCCAAACCAACACCTCAAACTTGCTGTTTGTCCTCAAACCATTCCTAAACCGTTTTTGCTTTGTGGCAGGGTGCAGTATAACTTTGAAAGAGAAAACCTGGCTATCTATTTAATGTAAAAGAAAATGTGATTTATCAGACTAGGCCACCTTCTTTTGTTGCTCTGTGCTCCAGCTCACAGACACATTGTGGACAGAAATCAGCATGGGCACACTGACTGGTCTGTGGCCATGCAGCACCATACAAACTGTGATGAACTGTGTATTCTGACACCTTTCTATTATAACCAGCATTAAATTTTTCTCTCAATTTAGGCTACAGTAGCTCATCTGTTTGATCAGACCACACGTGGAAGCCTTCGCTTCCCACATGCATCAGTAATCCTTGGCAGCTCATGCACCAGTCACTGGTTCATCTCTGTTTCTTCTTTGTACAAGTTTGATAGATACAAACAGACTGAAGACTGAGAATAAGCCACAAGAGCTGCAGTTTTGGAGATGTTGTGACCCACTGTTTTAGCAATTTGGCCCTTGTTAAACTCACTCAAATCCTTATGCTCGCCCATTTTTCCTGCTTCCATCACATTAACGTTGAGGACAAAATGTTCAGTTGTTCCCTGTAACACAGAGGACCTGCCAAGACTCAGAAGCTTGTGTTTTGCTTTTAATTTCATTCACCATGTCTCTGTGGCTCTTCACTGTGCACTTCAGCACGTTGCAGTGCTCTCTGCTCCAGCAGCTCTCTCGTCCTCTCTGCCCCAGCAGTAACTGAAATAGCGAAGGTATGATTAGATGATGCTCGCCGGCTGCGAAAACCAGCCTGGTCTTCAGCAAGTTTTCTCAAAGTTTTTCTTTGTTTATAGATTTGCAGTTTTTGGTTCAAGTCATCATCAGTATGTGCAGGGGAGGGCAGGAAATAGGTAAAACAGTGATTGTCTAGTGACATGTGGAAACCACGGTGGAGGCGCTGCCAGTGGTATTGGGGAGCTTGTCAAAAATAATGGAATTATGAACACAGAAAAGTAATGTTGAAGTTTGATCCATTATGCAATATCATCTGGGAAGTACCTGATTGGCAATAGCTTAATGTTTTTGTCTGAAAATGATCCCAAACACAATGTCAATACAGTTAAAGCATACATGTGCAGAAGAACACACAGCAGAAGACAGAGAATGGCCTCCCCAGAACCAGGACTGCATTTTGATTGAAGCAGAATGAGATCATCTCATGACAGAGAATAGAACAAAAGGCAGCCAACAGTACTGTCATTCAAGAAGCTCGGAGAACTATTTCTTAAGGCTGCTTAAAGAAATTATAAGAAAGCTTGCCTAAAAGAGTTCATGCTGTGTTGAAGAATAAAGCTCATTAGAGTCAAAGGAGCTTGCAAAGAAAAGCGTCTGGACTTCTTTAAGTTGCTTGAAGACGTTTCACCTCTCATCCGAGAAGCTTCTTCAGTTCTAAGGTCAAATGGTGGAGAGTCCCAGATATAAACCTAGTGGGAGTATCCCCCCACAGAGGGACAAAAGGACCCCCTGATGATCCTCTAATCGCCTGAGCCAAGGTGTGAAACTGGGCGTGGGTCCCAATCAGCCAGAGTTTCGGGTGAGTTCATTGTGAAACCTGGCCCCACCTTATCATGCGAATTCCTGAGGTCAGATGGCCCAGGATGTGAGTGGGCGTTAAGGCGTCTGGGAAGGGATCTCAAAACTGGATTATAGATGGCAGAGAGTTGGTGTCATAAACCCCCGCCTCTGTTCAAAGATGGTCGCTCACAGTGGACATAGATGGCTTCTTTCACTCCTCTTTCAAACCATCTGTCCTCTCTGTCCAAAATGTGAACATTGGCATCCTCGAAAGAGTGTCCTTAACGCCCACTAGGTTTATATCTGGGACTCTCCACCATTTGACCTTAGAACTGAAGAAGCTTCTCGGATGAGAGGTGAAACGTCTTCAAGCAACTTAAAGAAGTCCAGACGCTTTTCTTTGCAAGCTCCTTTGACTACGATGACCTGGATGACTGAGAACCTTCACAGACAAAGCTCATTAGAATTCTGCAAGCTTTGTTTTTTCCTTTGTTTTAATGTATGTACTACAAGTGAAAAGTTTGGACACAGCTTCTCATTTAATGGTTTTTCTTTATTTTCATGACTGTTTACATTGTAGATTCTCACTGAACGCATCAAAAATATGAATGAACACATATGGAACTTTGCTATAAACAAAAAAAGTGTGAAATAACTCAAAACATATTTGATATTTTAGATTCTTCCTAACAGCCCCTTTGCTTTGATTCCTGCTTTGCACACTCTTGGCATTCCATGAGCTTCATGAGGTCGTCTCCTGAAATGGTTTCCAACAGTCTTGAAGGAGTTCCCAGAGATGCTGAGCACTTGTTGGTCCTTTGTGAACAACTCTGCGGTCCATCCCATCCCAAACCATCCCTGGTTTTAGGTCAGGTGACTGTGGAGGCCAGGCCATCTGGGCAGCACTCCATCACTCTCCTTCTTGGTCAAACAGCCGTGACACAGCCTGGAGGTGTGTTTGGGGTCACTGTGCTGTTGAAGAATAAATGATGGTCCAACTAAATGCAAACCAGATCGGATGGCGTGTCACAGCAGGATGCTGTGGTAGCCATGATGGTTCAGTGTGCCTTCAGTTTTGAATAAATCCCCAACTGTATCCCTGCAATGCAACCCCCCACACCATCACACCTCCTCCTCCATGCTTCATGGCGGGAACCATGCATGTAGAGACCATCTGTTAAGTCTAATTGTTTAATGTTGCCATTGTGTTTCTTAAATTTGTATAGTCTTAGTTTAAGCAGTAGGATCAAAGCTATTCCTTTGATCCTGACCACCTCTCCAACCACTCTGTACTGGGGGAGGTTTTATTGTAGATACATCCTATCTGAAAGATCTGTTTCTTTTGATGTAAGCTTCCTGCGTTTACGACCCTTTGGTCAGCAGGAGGTCTCACATACACACACACACACACACACACACACACACACACACACACACACACACACACACACACACACACACTCTTACAGAAGTTCACACATATACATTTACATACAGTGCCTTGTCTTTGTAACCAAAGGGGGTTGCAAGGGGAGGTGTTTTGTAAACTATTGTTTGAAGTTTGTCAATAAAAGGCAGTGAGAGGAGGCCATCATCGTGGTCATTGTCGTGCGGGACACAGATGAGAGGCCTCCCTTGCGCAAGTAATGGATCGATCGACTGTCTTGTTTTCTTCATGATGAATAAGTCTCTAGAATTAGCGGGGTTTGTGGAAACACAGACCCAACACCATCTGTTCACCTTTTCTCCTCTGAACAGCTGATGTAGAGATGTGTCTGCTACTGGAGCTCTGTGTGGCATCTATCTGGGCTCTAATCTGAGCTGCTGTTAACTAGTGATTTCTGAGGCTGGTGACTCAGATGAATTTATCCTCAGCAGCAGAGGGGACTCTGGGTCTTTCTTTCCTGGGGCGGTGAGACAGTTTCATTGTAGCGGTTGATGGTTTTTGCGACTGCACTTGGGGCACATTCAAGTTTTCCAGACTGACCTTCAGTTCTTAAAGTAACGATGGACTGTTGTTTCTCTTTACTTAGCTGATTGGTTCTTGCCATAATATGAATTCTAACAGTTGTCAAATAGGGCTGTCAGCTGTGTACCAACCTGACTGCTGCACAACACAACTGATGGTCCCAACCTCAATAAAGAAGGCAACAAATGAACCCTGACAGACACACCTGTGAAGTGAAACCATTTCAGGTGACGACATCATGAAGCTCACTGAGAGAAGGCAGAGGGTTTGCAGCACTGTCAACAAAGCAAAGGGCGGCTACTTTGAGGAATCTGTGATATAAAACATATTTAGAGTTTTTACCAGTTTTTTTTTTTGCTACATAATTCCATATATCTTGCTTCATATATTTGATGTCTCCAGTTTGTATCTTCAATTTATTAAGTAGTACAAATAAAGAAAAACATACATTAAATAAGGAGGTGTGCCTAAACATTTGACTGGTAGCGTGTATATATATCTATAACTTAAACTAACATTTGAAACAGTAGTAGTATGATGGACCGAGTTGAAAAAGCAGGAGTACCAGAAATTAATAGAAAAATAGAGTTGCCATTTATTTAACCCCAAAATTATATTTACAAAAGTAATAAACTTAAGCTCATAAAAGAAACAAAAAAAAACTAAACCCAGGCAAAAACTGCAAACTTAACAAAACAAATCACTGCCCAAACAAACATGACTGACCTAAACATGAAATGACACACAGGGGTTTATATAATGGCTGATCAGACCACTATGACACACGAGGGGGTAACTAAACAAAACACAGTCGTAAACAAACAATGATGTACAGTCTGGTTTGTTAACAAACAAAAGATCAAAGAAGAAAATCAAAACTACTAAACCTTAAACTCAATATTTAACTAAGTACAAATACTGTGTTTTATTTAAAGAAAACACACATTCTCCCCTTCAGCAAGAAGTGGTGGTGCGCTTCGTATTTAAGGGCTTTAAACCCTGGCCGCCACGTTTTGTCTGGCAACTCCCAGGGATCGTGGCAGGTAAGAGGAAAGAAAAACAAAGGTAAGTCAAAAATCAAAGTAATGAACTGGTATGCATACAAAAGTAAACTAAATGTGCACGCTTACAAATAGAACAAATATATCCAAACCAAACAATAAACTTATTGGAAACTAAAGTGTGTTATTGTGTTCAAATGAAAAAATACATAGGAGTTACCGACTTTTAGAGCGTGGGTTTGGCCATCACAAGCAGGCAATTTAAAAAAATAAAATGCAACGTGTAAAAATCAACCCAAAAATGGAGAAAGACTGTAGACAGCTGTCAGATATGTAAACGATATAAGAACAAATAAACGATATCGAATTAGGAACAAGTAAAATAATGTAATTGTTATCTCACCGCCTAATCATCCAGAGTTATACATGACTCCAAAACTGCAAAAAAAAAAGTTGTCAAGGTGTCACGATCCTGGGTCTTATGACCCAGTGTTTTGAGTTTTAGTTCTTTTGATGTTTATAGTGTATGTTTAAGCTTATTAGGTTTCCTATGTTCATTTGCTTATTAGTTCCCCCTTGTGTTTTCAACCCCTGTGAAGTCTCCCTTGCCCTTCCTGTGTTTCATGTCTGTTTGTCTTATGTTGTCATGTCTGCGTCTCATTATATTTCCTGTTTTATTTTGAAGGGGTCCTGTGTTCCTATGTTCAATGTTTTTAGTTTTACTCTCTCCTTGTGATGTCGTTATGTTCATGTGTGTCAGCTGTTTCTCCATGTGTTCCCACTTCCGTCATTATCCTCCTGTGTGTATTTAGTCCGTGTGCTTTCAGTCATTCTTTGTCAGGTTGTCTGCTCATCCATGTACAGCTCCCAGTTTAGTTTCACCAATGCCCTTTTGTTTGTACCTTTTTTGCTAGCCTCAATAAACGGCTAGTTGTTTGCTAAATCCACGCCACGTTCAGTTTTTGGTCTGCGTTTGAATCCTCTTTTGCAAACACATACAGTCTGCCCCAGCCAGACTGTGACACAAGGGTATTTGCTGAGACATTGTAAAGTTGTTTTGAGTAGTCACCAAAAAAGGAATAATAAAATGAAGTTGTTATTATTCTCAACTCAAAGAATACAATAATTCTTTATTTTCAGTAAAGAATTTTTAAATCATGTTAATTAAAAAGCCATGTAAACCATGCTTCTGTTTTGTATTTCAGCCCAAGGAATCGAACAAGAATTTTCTCCTTTTTCCTTAAAAGCGAGCAAACTGCGATAGATATGGAATGAGATTCTAAATTGTCTGACTTTAGATTTTTTTCGCATTTCCATGCAAACACTTTAATTTCTCAGAACTAACCGAGCACTACCACTGATAGAATGGCTGCAAGGCTTTTGAGGGTTCAATCTCAAAACCATAATAACCCCGTTCAGATAGTAAACTAGATAAACGTGTTGGTTTTTTCATCTATGCTCAGTTCGTGATAAAACATAAACTAGCGAACTGCCACAACACGGAATACTCATGCGTGGATCTGCCACAGGGTCCCTCTGTATGAGTAGGGCGAATAATTGAAGCTCACGGCCTTATCAATAAGCAGCCCCACGCGTGAGTACCGTCCCATCTGAAAATAAAAACAAATCCAGCATGCTGGCTCAATCTCCGCGAGCTACTTTCTCTCCCCACCAATCAGCGCGCCGCAGCTGCACGCTAAGCCACGCCTTCTGTTCTCTCGAGCTGGAACATTTTGTTTATCGTGCCAAAGAAGTTGTTACAGCTTCGATGTGGCACGATTGTGTTCACTGTTAACACGCAGACTTTTTACATATCAAAGCACGCAGATAGAAGTAAGGACGTCGTAGCGTAGTGCAGGGTTAGAGTAATGACAAAGAAAGACGTCCAGCCTCCATGCTTACTTTTAACAAAAAAGAAGTTATGGATTCTAACGACGGTAGGAAGAGACGCAAGGTAAGCGGCTTTGTGCGGGGCTGCAGGCGGAGTGTGGCCGGAAAGATGAAACGAGAGATGAGCAAAGTCCTGCGCTCCATAGCGCTGGACGATAACAACCGTAAAGAGCTCGTGCAGGGGGAAGAGGACGACTACGACTGCTTCCCTATCAGTTTCCTCCGCAGTGACCTATTGGAGCCCCACTTAGTCGTGGCTCCCCGGTACAGCCTGCTACGAGAGGTCGGTCGTGGAAGCTACGGGGTGGTGTACGAGGCTGTAGCTCGGAAAACAGGGGCCAGGGTAGCGGTGAAGAGGCTGCAGTGTGACGCCCCGGAGAAAGTGGAGTTGGCGCTAGCCGAATTCTGGGCCTTGACGAGCTTGGAGAACCGACACCAGAATGTAGTCCAGCTGGAAGAGTGTGTCCTGCAGAGGAACGGTTTGGCCCAGAAGATGAGCCACGGAAACAAGAAATCCAAGCAGTATTTGCGGCTCGTGGAGACTTCACTCAAAGGTACACACGCTGCTGTTAGCCGTGCAGTATCACCAGTACAGTAATGAAAGTACAGGAGCTGCTGTTGGAGCTTGTGTCGTGGTGATTTTACCGGCCTAAGAAATGCAAACTTTACGGTGCACCGTGTTAAAGCCTCGATGTCTCATCTGAGATGTCTCATTCAAGATCTAAGCAGAATGAGAAACGACAAAAGGCCATATTTAAATACCGCTGAAGTTTGGTAGTTACTGATAGGCAGTGTTAGCAGTATTGTGAGCCTGGTTTATTATTTATTCTATTTGACACAATGAATTTTTACACTCCGTTACAAATAAGAGAATGCTGCTGAGTTCACCAAAGTGCTGTAGACATAAGTTAAAAGGTGCAGGTTTCATTCACTAAAGAGCATTTAAAGCCAACTTCGTTGCAGCCTGCCGTGACGTCACTCCACTACTACCTATAGAAGGCACAGAAAAGTACACGGTGCTGCCCTGCTCACGAGAGAACACAGTGTACTACTTACAGCCTGCCCTTGTTAACTGAAATGTGACATGTTAAATAGCAATATTACAGTGCACTGTCAATGGCAGAGTTGTTACATTTTTAACTTAATATGATCAGTGCAATTTTAACCTATTTATCATATCGTTTGTTTACATTCATCAGCCCAGAGATACATTTAGTGATGTTTAAATGTGTCTTCAACAAACTGAAATTTAACATCATCTAACATCTTAATGCTGATGTTAAAAGCTGGGTTCTGAACAGGCCCAGTTTACAGTCTTGTTTTCTTTTAATAGCTTGCCTGTTATGTAAGTGTCACCACTGAGGCTCTCTGAATAAAATATTAATAGGAAATATTAATCCTAAGCTGGGATCTCTTGGATCCATCAAGCAATGACAAAGAACGCTTGTAGATTTGAAACATTGAGAAGGATTTGATTTGTATCTTTTTGGCCCATCAGCTTTTGTCGTGATCCACCTAACAAGTTTTTCAAATGCAGTCAGTGATCATGACACAAGCATGATAACTGAGTGCAGCCTTTGCTTAATGCCTGTGAAAATCTAGCAAATTCAATGTTATCATTGTGGACAGGTAATGGTCTTTGAAGTGATGAGAAAGTAAATAACTCCCAGTGTCAATAGGAGCATGATTTGGTAATTTACCAGGACCTGTACAGAATGTCAGCTAATACTGGTGTATGGCAGCTACAGTATATTGATCATTTGGGCATTATGTAAACTGATAAGTCTTATCTGTCTATACTGTAACAATTCTTTAAGAACTAGAAATACAAGATTTTGTTCAAAGTAGTTTTCAAAAACCTCTGTACCCAGTTTGATCTGGCTTTAATAATGTTCATACAGTACACATCAGTCCTCATAGGTCCCCATAACTAAAAGATTAGAAGTTTGAAACCTCAAGCACAGCTTTATTTTGAGTGGCGCAGCTAAATGTGTCAGCAGATTGTGATCTGTTGCATGCAATCACAAACCAGTGACAGTACTTTTCCCTCCCTTCCTCTTTAAACGGTCCCACAGTGTACCATAACAGTAGCTTTTACAGAATCTTGCAGTTGACTTTTAAAATTTTCTTTCCTGGAGAAAGAAATGGCGTGACTTGTTTGAGTCAATGACGGATTTTTCTTCAATGCTGGTCACTGTCACGGCAGGGAGCACGACCGGGTTTAACTGCTCAGCAGCTGACTTCATTTCGGTGTTTGACAGTCTTCATCCCACTGTTCATATCTGCTCCCTTTGTTGTTGCAGGAGAACGTATCCTGGGCTACTCGGAGGAACCATGTTACCTTTGGTTTGTTATGGAGTTTTGTGACGGTGGGGACCTTAACCAGTACATTTTGTCCCGCCGGCCTGATCCCCAGACCAACAGGAACTTTATGCGCCAGCTGACCAGTGCTGTGGCTTTCCTGCACAGGAACAGTATCGTCCACCGCGACCTTAAACCAGACAACATTCTTATCTCACAGAAGTCTGGTTTTCCTATTCTTAAAGTGGCTGACTTTGGACTCAGTAAGGTTTGTGCTGGTCTGACCTCCAGAAACGGTGAAGAACATCCCATAGCAGGAGCAGGTGCCAGAGGGAGCATCCAGAACAGCTCGGTCAACATAAACAAATTCTGGTTGTCATCAGCCTGCGGCTCGGACTTCTACATGGCTCCTGAGGTGTGGGAGGGTCACTACACAGCCAAGGCTGACATCTTTGCTCTGGGCATCATCATCTGGGCAATGATCGAAAGGATTACTTTTATTGATGCAGAGTCCAAGCGTGAACTGCTGGGTACTTATGTTCGGCAAGGCTCGGAAATTGTCCCTGTTGGGGAGGCTTTGCTGGAGAACCCCAAGATGGTGCTCCATATTCCTCAGAAGGCCAGAAGCTCCATGTCTGAGGAGGAGAAGAAACTCCTCCACGAGATGCTTGCAGTAAACCCTCAGGACCGACCGGACGCCTTCCAGCTGGAGGTGCGGATGGACCGAGTCACATGTGCTGTTTGACAGACAGCACCTCCTATAACCTCTTATTTCCCTTACCACTCAAAGAAGGGACCTTTCAACTTCCCAGGTAAGATTCATGTCTTTATAAACCATGACCTCATCTGTCTGTTAGGAAAGGAAGCACATTAACAAAAAAATGTTGTAACAGAAGAACTGTAATGCCAAGATTAATTGTTGTTGTTATCATGTGGTTAAATTAAACTTAATTTGTTAATCAGAGTTCACCAGAGGCCTGGCAGAGGTTAACATTTACTTACCTAATACATGCTGTGGGAAAGAGACGGTAAAGTGCTTAAATCGTATAGAATAAAGAACTATGAGTCGATGATTACATGTGGTTGGGAGTTTAAATTGCTGAGTGGTCAATAAGGCCAGAAATGCCAGTCCATTTCATACTGAAGGTGAGCTTACTTATATCTTGGTTGCTACAGTACACAATCCTTCAGTTAAGAAATGTCCATTTCTTAATGTCCATTAATGTGCCGCTCAGGTGCGTCTGCCTCCCCTGCAGACCACACCCCGTTACACACACTAACGTGGTAAAATACATATTTAGGCAGAATTTTGCAAATATCTATTTTTTATTTTTTAGCAGCATAGTGCTTTTTTCCTATTATTCTTTTTTTTTAAAAGTCAGGTCAAGGCTCCAAAAGCCCAAAGGCGATATAAGGGTGGCGGCTCACAACAGTTTTTGTTTGCGACATGGATCATTTTAGTTCAGCTGGGTGTCTTTCCTTTTGTTATATTTCTTTAAGAGTTCAAAATGTGTTAAATAAATAAAAAAAAGTCATTTTCTTTGTAGCACTTCATGGATTTCATAAGCAACACACCTTAGTTGTTCACACAAAGCATAAAGGTAAAAAACAATATATACAGTGTTATCTTCATTTTAGATGTCAAAGTATTTGCGGCTCCCAGTGTTTTCTTTACATTGAACCCGGGTCCAAATGGATCTTTGGGTCTTAAAGGTTGCTGACCCCCTGTCTTAGAAGATTGATCGAGTAGATTGTGGACCATTTCTGTGGGACGAAAGACAAATTAGGCAGCATCTGATTAAAAATAAAATAAAATAATGAATTCATAATTTTGTCTTTGACTTAGTTATTTGTCACAATGTATTTGGCAGTCTGCAGAGGGCAAACTATTTTTGTGCCACATAGAGCTGGGCGATATATCGAGTTTTTAAAAAATATCGATATATTTTTATACGAGATATAAGATGTGACAATATCCTTTATATCGATATAGTCTATGTTACGTTATAATTATACTTGTGGAGCCGCAAGTTTGCCTCTTTCGTCCACTTTCGTCTTTACGCAACGTTACTCGGCCTCGCCTCTCCTTCACTGAACACAACTCCCCCTCCTCCCCCATCGCTTCACCTGCAGGAAGCGACAAGATGGACACAGCAAATCTCCGTTAACGAGTTACTGCGCATCGCCCCGTGCGTGGGGCTGGACGGCGTCAACGTGTTAGCTAGCTAACCACGCTAACGAGCTAACCACGCTAACGCCATGCAGCCCAGAGGTGCTGCACGGACTAAAATCCTTTCATTTTCTCAAAAGTTGACAGCGCGCCTTATGTATGAATTCTGGTTGTGCTTGATGGCCGCGAACCGATTTTATGTGGAACACGGCGCTCAGCAATCTGTCAAAAAATGTTTTAGTACGACTTTAGTAAGCTATGGAGCTGCACCGCTTGATGGATTGCGGCATTACGGCTGAGCCTCGCGGAGTGATACGTACTGTGCTTCAACGTAATATTACCCTACTGTGTATAAGGACCATAAATGGCACCTGTTAAGAGACGTGGTTGCGAAGCGGATTACAAACTCCAGGCTGTCAGTCACGCAGTACAAGTTGGGAACAGAGCAGCTGTGAAATCTGTCTTTGTTATTGTGCTCAGCGTCTTTTAGTTTACATTTTGACTGCACAATTGTGAGCTTTTTGTTATGCACAAAAACAACATTGTTTTCTTTTATTTATGGAGCATTATTATTTAATAAATGCTCATTTATTTTTGAGTAAATTTTATGTACATCTGCTCTATGTTAATAAAAGTGCCTGTGTGACATCTGGGACACAGCTTTGACTAAGAACTCTCTTTTTGTTCTTACTTTATGGCTTTAAAAAAATATATCGAGATATATATCTTATATCGCCATCCAGCTAAAAAATATCGAGATATGAATTTTGGGTCATATCGCCCAGCCCTAGTGCCACATACATATAGAAAAGTTTCCCTGTCAGCATTGTTGATATCATTGCTTTGGTACAGCTTGCGTTTGTCATACGTAACATAAGGGTCACCAACATTTTTATCTGTGATGGAATTTTGTTTGACTCGCCATTAAATACGAATTGACGAATTTGGGGAAAAAAGCACAGTGGGCTTGGGTACAGGCTTTTTGTTACTAACTATAACCCAAGAGCCAAGTTATAATTAATTATAATGACGCGTTTGAAAATGAATTAGAAAAGCAGTTATCTCTGTCCTCTGCTGATCTCTTGATCCATGGGAACCAAAGCCTCAGGTGACATCCTAGACCTGTCCCTTCACTTCACATACACCCAACTTCTGCTGACGTCTTGCCAGAGCTTCGCACGTCACTGCAGGATTAACTGAGGTAAAAATATCTCCGTATTCAAAATGAGGGATTCATTTTAAATGATTGTGTTTGACAGAACAAGTCTTGCTTAAAATGAACGAACAAATACAAAAGCGTTTATGGTAGGTGAGAGGAGGCGTGTCCATGTCCTCAGGGGAGAGGAGAGGGTGGTTCAGGAAGACTGCTGCGTGATCAGTACTGGGAACCAAACGGGGTACAACCCTGGCCTGAGGGCAAACAGCGTGTGTGTGTGTGTGTGTGGGAGGGAGAGGGGGGGCAGTGTGAGAGTGAATCAGAAAGCGTTGAATAAGCCTTCTGGATCTTTGGCATTTGTACAGTAAATGTGTTTTATGTGGTTTGTTTTCACACCTGACAGTTTTGGAAAACACTGACTTCAGTTTTTATCACCACAGAGACTGTTCAATAAACCTCTCGTGATACACAGCCTGGCTTATTTATGATCAGTGAAAACTTGGCCTGACCTTATGCTCAGTGTTGTTCTGAAGAGGGTGATATGTAAATCTCACTTTGGATTATTCTGAAAATGATTAAAAACCCCACAATGTTCCCTGCTTTAGCCCTAACTCGTACCACTTTACCCAGCTCTTTCATACTTGGTTATGTGCCTTTGTGATCAGTGTGCAGTGGGAAACACCAGGGCATCAAACAGATTTTAATATTAGACAAAGATAAGCCAACAACTAATGTCTACAAATGAACATAATTCAACAATAACAAAGAGACTGAGCAAAAATCGCAAAGCTGAAAACCACTGTAGACCAAAAAGAATGCAAAGGCTCATCTCACATTTCCAGATGTTTCTTAATAAAAAAACATCTGGATGAGCCACAAGATATTTGAAAATATTTTGTCGACTAATAAAACAAAGGTTGAACTTTCTAGAAAGTTTTCATCCCATTAAACCTGACATAAAAACGTACATAGCATTTCAAATAAAGAACACCAACAGTCAAACATGGTAGTAGCATGGTGCTCTCTACCAGAACATCCTGAAGGAGAATGTGCAGCCATCTGAAGCTCAGTTTTTGCAGCAGGGCGATGACACCTGAAGTCTACCTCAGAGTGACCACCCCCCCCCCCCCCACCCCCCAAAATAAACCCCCTCAAAATATAGATTATAGTCAAAGTCCAGCATTAAAATCCTATTGAAATGCTTTGGGGTGACCTTAAACAGGCAGTTTATGTTAGAAAATCAGTGTGGTTGAATTTAAAAAATTCTGCAAAGAAAACTTGGCTAAAATTCCTCCAAAGTGAAAGACATTTATCGCAAAAACCTTGATTGAACTTCTGGTAGCCAAGGTTTGCACAACCAGCATTAGGTAGTTACTTTTTCATTTAGGCCAGGACCAGTTGCGTTGGATAAATCTACATCCTGGACCTAGATATAGAAGCAGAGGAATGGTCAAGGGTGCAGCTAGCATCCTGGTATCAGTAGCACAGTTGGATACGTTAAGCTGTGTTGTCAGGCTGCTGAAAGCTGATGCCTCTCGTTTTAGGGCCCACTGTGGTGGGGCTCCAATCCAAGTAGAAATCCTTGACTGTTAATTTTCAGGGGAACTGACTGGAGCATGAGAGTAGTGATGTAACTTCTGAACCCAGCACCAAGATAAGCCAGCTTTTCAGGAGACTTGCCTGATTTGAGGGGTGGTTTTGAAGAGGGGAGGAGTAGAGCCAACGAAGGAGCTTTTGCTGGTGGGTAATCTTCATTTATTGAAGCTTATAAAGTTGCAATTTTGACAAGATGGCAAGCGAGTGACTGGAGCAGAGAGAAGAAATGTGCAGAATGAATGTGACAGACCTGATTATTGTTTGGTAGTGCCAATGGCTGCCTAATGGTCCTGCAGCATGGCACGTGGTGTTTGGTGTTGTGCTGTAACCATCCAGACAGCCTAAAGTTTGTTAGCCTTAAGTATTGACTACAACGTTTAGGCAAAATTTTATGCAAGTTGTTTTTCTGGAAAAGGGATAAAAAGTTTAAACATTAAAATTCAATTTTACTTGGATTAATCAGAAAATTGGCCTGAGATATTTCTACAAAGAGGTACAGAACAGTATCAAGCTTCCTAAGCTTGGTAATCCTTATCAGCCTTGTTTTTTTTCTAATCCTACAACCTGCTGATCCCTACTCAGTAGCTGAATCTTTGTGACAGTGTTTGTTGTTAGCAGTGTGGAGAGATGCTTAAACCTTAACTGGAAGACACTCATTCACTCACCCATTCAAATAACTGAATTCAGGTGTTCCAGTCACTTCCATCACCACAGGTGTGTAAAATCAAGCACGTTGGATTGTAGACTGCTTTTACAAACATGTGTGAAAGAATGAATTGCTCCCAGAAGCTCAGTGAATCCTAGTGTGACACTGCGCCACCACCTGTGCAACAAATCCAGCTGTGAAATGTCTTTGCTCTTGAGAATTTCAGTCAACTGATTGTTGTTATTATTACAAAGTAGAAGCAACTGGGAACGCCAGTGCCTCAGCCACAAAGTGATAAGCCACGTAAAATCACAGAGCGGGGTCAGGCGATGTTACGGTGCATAATACGCCGAGGTCGCCAACTTTCTGCAGAGTCAGTGTAGCTCAGGAAGTCAAGCAGCTCGTCTACTAATGCGAAGGTTTGACTGCTTCAGTTCGCATGTCAGATATTTGTGAATGGTAGATAGGAAGCACTTACTCATTGAAAAACGCATGTTTGAATGGGTGTGACTAAGTGGATGTACAAAGAGCTTTGAGTACTCATGTAGAGTAGTGCCATATAAGAACCAGTCCATTTACTCGCTGCAGACTTCCACACTTCAAGTGACCTTTATATTAACTGAAGAACAGTGCATAGAGAGCAGCTGCATCAAGCCTTACCAATGCACTGCAAAAGTGTTGGAGACTGTAGTTTAGTCTCACTGACTGCTTTGTTCTTCTTTGTTTGTTTTAATACGAAAGCTTACATGAAAAGGAACAGACTGTGTTTTTTCCTGTTTTGGAAGTGGATAACATCCATATTCCTGCCCTGTCGTGCACTGCAAACAGGACAGCATTGTAGCCTACCCACTGTAGATATATCAGGACAACATTGTTAAAATTATGGATTATTTTATTCATAATATCAGGATAGAATAACTACTTTTGCGGCAGTGTGTGCATGAAAATGTCCTGGTGAGATTGTTTAGAATGAAAACCTTTTGTAGTGCATCAAATGGCTGTTCAGGCGATGCTCAGCGACCTAAATCATTCTCCTGTTTGTTTGAACTTGAACTCTCCACTTGCCTGGATTAAGCATTCAGCTCCACAGTACTGTTCGCTGTCACAGACCTCATTCTGTGACGTAAGGTCTCTCAGCTTCCTGTCGCAGACTGGCCTCATTCTCTCGTGTCATGATTGGATAGCATGTTACGCAACAGGAACGGCTCACAGCATGGCTGTGGTTCAGTGGAAAACCCTGAGGGATTAGTGTTTGTAAGCACACAGAGAGAAGGGGAGGCTGTAGTTTTTGCTGCTTGTGCATATTTACTGGATATCAGGACATGTTTGACTGAGGGAGAAACCATCACACTCACCAATTTCAGACCAACGAGGAAAAGCACAATGTGTTGAATCTGTGGCTATCTTATGATCTCTCATCCAGTCAGCACGACGATGATGTCTTATTTTCTATTAATGAGATGTAGAAAGAATAAAAAGCTTGTGTGTGTGTGTGCGCGTGTGCGTGCGTGTGTACAGGTAAATGAGCTTTGCAATGTGAGCTCTGGAAAACTGAAAACTGCATGTGCCTGTATACAAGTCATTTGTACTGAGTGATGAGCACAGACTTGGAAAGTAACTGAGAGTAAACAAAAAACACAAAGTAAAATTACTGCTCAGCGTTTTCTTACTGAATGAGTTCATCTGGATGCAGCAGTGTGGTAACTGGAGATCATAGAGGAGGAAAAAATGCTCTTGATGCGACTTAAATTTTCTCAACTTAACAACAATATTGTTACAACCACGTCGTGTTTGACGCACAACATGGTTGTAAATGAAGGTTGGGCGATTGGACGATATATCGATGATAGGCTGAGCGTTTCACTGATGGTTTTTACAAGAGATTTATTTATTTGCCCATGAGTAAATTTGCTAATAATGTTGGTCGAAGCTAACCGAAGCAGTCGATGGGAAAAATGATAGCGCTGAAGAGTGCGCCCAAACGTTTGTTTACTTAAACTCACAACAGAAAAAAAGAACGGCAGCAGCCTACGTTCAGAAATAAACAAAAAGATTTTATTGAAATAAAAACCCACAATGGTGCGGAGGGAAACAACGAGAAGCTTTCTTCTTTTTTCCACTCTAACCTTATCTGCTTACAGACCAAACAACAGATACAAAAAGTCAGTTAAAAATCAAAATATTTATCACCAATCGTCGGTTTTTGGACTGACGACTGTCGGTTGGAAAACTGTTACATATTCTCCAACCTTATAGTAAATACCTGGGAGGCTCACTTAGGCTGCCAGAAACTGGAAAGTCCAGGCTAACAAGCCACCAGCTCAGTCATGTGTGATAGGCAAATCACTCCTTGTGTGATTCAAATGAGCATTTTCTTATGTGTGCAGTGAGTCTTCTCATTTGTGATTACACTGACAGTCCAGAATACAGTCTGTTGGCTGTCAGATACAAGGAGAGATTCATGGCATTTTCCTTCTCTTTAAAAATGCTCCATCTTAGTACTTTGTTTTCAGTTCTGTTGTTACAGGTGGATAAAATCAAGCACGCTTACTTTTACAAGTTGAGAGGGCTGAGTAACAACAAAAACTGAACATCAGGAACTTTATGGCTGGACTGCTCCTGTGAGTGTAATGTGTAGGTGGCCCTTTGAATCTAAATTCAAAGGTTTAAGCCCTTTATATCTGGTTTTCTTTATGTGCAATTAATTACTTTCATTCTAATTCTGAGCATTGTGTGGCGTATGACATTTCAGAATACTATAAATCATCATTATAGGACAATTTAACAAATATAGATTATTAAATATTATTATAGTGCAGGCTTCTGTCTTACAACATGATCATCACGTTCTCCAGTTTCCCCTGAAGGTGAAGTAGAGCAGCTCGCCTGCTAAGTGGAAGGCTGGCGGTTCAGTGCCTGCATGCCAAACATCTGTGGGTATGAACCCCAAGTGAACATTAGGTATAGAGAAAACATGCTTGTGTATATGAGGCGCTTTGCATGCATGTTTCCTTGTATAGAGAAATGTGGCGTATGCAGAGAATGATTCTGATTTACTAACATGCACAAGGCGGGTGTGTAAGAATGTTTCCACCCACGTGTCATTTGCGCTGTGGTCAGTAACATACAACATGGATACATGTGTTTTTGTGTTGTCTTCATAAAGGACATAGTTTGAAAGGTGGCATCGGATGGCTGGGGTGGAATATTTAGTGACATGAGTCAGCATTGATGTCCATGTGCGTTGTGCGTGACATCCCCTAATCCACCCCCACCCGCTCCTCTGCTGGACAATGAGATGAGAGTGCTGCTTTTGGTTGATGGCTTATGGGAGCTTTGGTCAGGAACATTTTGTCTTCTTGTGTGCAGCCGTGTGTCACTGCTATCCAGTCCAGAGCAGTGTAAGCTTCTGTACTGCACACACGTACGGTCCTTACTTTCAGGAATTCTTTTGATTTCATATGAGCTTTTTCAGCATGTTGTCCTTGCCACGGACACAAGAATGCTTATGTGCTATAAAGACAATGCGTTTGATGCTTTCACTCTTCATATGGCTTTTAGTACTCCAAAACAGAGAGGATGCTGATTGTGGACAGCAGCCTGAAGGCACAGTATGCCATGTTATGTACGGGCTCAGAAAGCGTGGGCTATTACAGGGCGGCTGAGAAATGCTGAGAAGCAGTCTTTACGAGAGTTTGGGAGAAAGCGTGATGAGCACACTGGTTTGTTCTTATGTAACATTGTTGTAAAAACAGGCTAGCTGAGTGGCTGCAGCGCTTGTAAATATTTCCTTTGGGTCCTCGGGGCTCTGAGGAAGAACTGCAAAAACCAGTTCTTACACAAGTGATCACAACGAAGCACCTCACCGTGTTCTGTGGTGTATTCAGAAGCAAAAAGACTAAAAGCTCAAGCCAACCCCTGCTTCTAGGCTTGGATGTCTATAATTTACGATAGGCAACCTTCCTGTACAGCCCAGCAAACCACCTTTTCTCACAGTGAATAACATAGAGCCACATCTCTTCCACTCTGCTGTCTCCATTCACAGCAGCTGTGTTGGATCTAATGGTGTGTAAGCTCTTTACATGATGTTAATCTGCTGACAGTCTGCATGCCATCAACCACAGACTCACAACTCTGTGGTGGCGCTGTCATGCTTTGTTCTCCTGCTTATTTCTCTTTGGTTAAATGTTGCCAACTGTGGCTAACTTCATTTTGACTTGTAAATAGGGCTGCCACAAACGATTATTTTGATAGTCGACTAGTCACCGATTATTTTTGCGATTAGTCGACTAATCAGATCATCATCCATTAGACGTAAAACTACAGCTTATTGCACCAGCAGCATCTGCTCTTATATAACTATCATTAGCTTACAGCTTTAAGTGTTTAAGGTCTGTGCTAACTAAAAATAAAGACAAGATGATAGTTTATTAAATTTTAATGAAATTTGCAGATTGTTTCGGTGAAGTTTAATAAACTCCTTGCTATCTAAAATATAACAGGACACTGGAGTATATTCTGGAGCATCTCACACTTCTGATAATCAGTTGTCTGCTTGACGTTTATTCAGCTGTGTAAAAACTATAACTTTAATCTCAGACAAACTGATTTACTCAGGAACAAATAAAATACAAAAAAAAAAAGCCAAACAATAACATTTTAAGTTATCTAAGTGACTCATATATATTTAACCTGAGTAGCGAAAGACGGCGGTGGGTTTGAAAACGATTTGCGGGGAGTCCGGTGTTCTCAGGGCGCTAGTGAGCCTTGCCCCCGGCTCGCTAACGAGCTAGTGGGTAACAGATGTCTCCGAAAACGTCGGAGCGCTTTTGAAAATATGTGGTGTCCTGATAAACTGAGCAGATATTTGAGGTTTACACAGCTACATTCTCGCCTGAAAATATGTTAAACGTTTATTTTGTGACCCAGAAAGAATAATAAGAGTAACATTAAAACTAACTAGCTGCCGCCATTGTTGGAAACTGCGCTGGGCCGCGCTATGAATTCTGGGACACAGCTGCTTCTTCTTCTTCTTCTTCGGGGTTTAACGGTAGCTGACATCCTTGTACATGCAATGCTGCCATCTTCTGTTTCAGTCCGTTATTACACTCTTAAATCCTGCCACTTATTCCTGCGTCTTTTGTGATCTTACAAAGTTTCAAACGACGCGTCGACTATTAAATCAGTCGTCGACGATTTTGATAGTCGACGTAATCGTGACTAGTCGACAAATCGTGGCAGCCCTACTTGTAAATAATAAATAGAAACAGTTTGATCAGCAGAAAGTGAGGATTTTGACCAACAGGAAGAGGGTTTGACATGGTTTGATATCTTTGGGTTTTGAACCTTTGTTGGAACAGAACTATACATATTTCACAATAAAATAACAAACAATGACTGTAATACCTGCTGTAAGGTGGCTGAGGAAGTAGAGTAGATCATCTGCCAATCAGAAGGTTGGAGTGTTCTTTTCCCAATACTTCATATGAAAAAAAGCTTTGGGTGATCAGTTAAAGTAGAGGAGTGCTCTATAAATACTAGTCCATTTACGATTTGTCATGTTGGGATTGCACACTGGAAACCATGTGCTTCTTTTTCAGTTTCATCCATAGCTGTTGTTTGTGTCCCCTCATTCTTTGTGTTGTGGCACAGTTCCTAACATTTGTCCTGACATTTAACAGGGTTGCAGCATTAAAGGTCAGATTAGCATCACTCACATACTAAATATCTGCTCATGAGAGAACAACATATTTGTTGTGGTCAAATCATGGTTCAGTGGTTAAAACTCTCACAGCAGAAAGCTCCTGGTTTGAACGTTGGCCATTCTGTGTCAAGATTTCATCCAGATACGGCAGTTTCTTCCCACACCCCATAGATGACGACATTAATTTGAATATTCTATATTTGCCATAAATGAGATTTAGATAAGGTGTGCAGGATAAAGCAGTGTATGAATGTATGGTTAAATCTGGCTTGTAGTCTAAACTGCTTGGAGTGATAAGTAAGAGTAGAAAGTTGCTGTGTGTGTTTGCTGCCTCTGGCAGTCCTACCACTTCCTGTAAGATACTGGTCTCCACTGCTGCTTTTTAATGAGGCAGTCTGCCTTTGAGTTATAAAACAAGAGGAGGCAGCAGGCCGTAGTTCTGTCCAGGATATACTGAGCTTCCACCTGGCCTGTTTTCTTTATTACACTTGCTTATAAAGAACGTTAAACAGAATAATTACATGTTGAATTCAGTGAAAGTGGAGTTTCACATTTTTAACCTTTTTAGTTTAACGACGGCTAGTTTCAGGACGAGAAAACACGACTAACTAGACTTAAAGCGTTGATTTCTCTAATGGTAACACAATGTGCTGTTTAAAACTAGCGATGCTACCTTCATTTGACTTCCAGTGTGGATTAAACACACAGGGAAAACCTCTGTGCAGCACCTCATGCTCCAATCAGACAGCGAAGAAGAAAAAATACACTTAAAATGCTAAATATTATATAAAAACATATTTATACCAAAAAATGTTTACAGTATATTAAAATATGACAAATTAACATCTGAAAAATAAATGGCGACTGAAAGTGTTGCACATTGTGCCGGGCATTATGGATGCACATTGTTCTATGTTCCATTATGCTATTTTTACTCCCGTAGTTTTTGTGAAATATTTTCTTTCTCTATACAAAGTAAAATAATTTAGGCATCTTAAACTTAGCACTGTGTGTTTGTACTTGTCTATTTTCCCCCATTTATACCCTTTGTATTACTACATTTATTGCTCATGTCAGACGTGTGCGTCCTGCTAAGCTGATCCACTTTTGTCCATAGCGTGTGCTGTGATGTTATGCAACATATGAAAAGAGGAACAAAGCGCTGCCAGCCTGAGCTGTTGCATGTCAGCCGGTGAGCTATTATTAGAGCAGTTCTGAACCAAACATGGACACATCCAACAGCAGGAAGTATGGCTGTGTGCGGCAGTGCTGTCATTTTTACTGCAGGTAGACACATACAAATGTGCACCATTCTACTTTTGCACCCAGTGACCTCAGTGCCTTTGCTATAGCATCCCTGTGCAGTGCACATTTCTTTTCGTTATAGTAGTTTGCAGAGCTCTTCAGACGAAACGCCTCTGTTATAGGGTTTGATTCAGAAGAGATCTAAATCATTTTGCATGCCACATATTACAGTGAGAGAAAATAGTTGATCTGCTGCTGAATTTGTAAGTTTGGTCAAGAAATGAATAGTCTCTATATTGATAGTTTCATTTTGATAGAGAGGGACAGAATATCAATCAAAAATCCAGAAAACATCTATTTTGAAAGTTATGGATTGATTTGTACGTCATTGAGTAAAATCAGTAATTGATCCTCTATAAAGTAGCCAGAGTTCTGATTGGCTGTGTACCCATGCAATACACAGATTACAGATTGTCAGTCAGATACTCCTGATCTCAACACATACGTTGAGATCAGGAATGAACATTAGGGATAAGAGACCTGCACAATGCTGGAATGGGCTACAGACAATTAGCAAGATCTGTTGGTGCGAGTATTCAGAACTGGAAGAAATACACTGCTCAGAAACATTTTAATCAGATTCTAGCTTCAAGTCAATGAAATGTCTGAGATATTGATCTCATCAATTAGTTCAGTTGTATTTATATAGTGCAAAATCCCAGGAGGAGTCGTCTCAATGCGCTTTATATAGAAAGGTAAAGACCCTACAATAATAATAATAATAAAACATACCACCAAGGCAACAAAGGTGTGGTTAAAGAAAATTAATGTCATCGAGTGGCTTAGCCTCCCCCTCCCCCAGGAAATCTGTGGAGGGAGGTGATGCTTCAAGTTGTCGAGTGTAATCCAAGAAACCAAATAGTCTGGCTGACATTCTGTCTCTACTACTATAAAATTAGAGACTGTTCTTTGGAAGTAAGCAAAGTTACAAATTCAGACGAGTATCAAATAATTTTCCTCTAGTGGATTCATTATATTGGAATTATACTCAAAAGAAAACGAGTCTTACCTGGCGGGCTTGACTAAACTAGTTTGTGTTTTCTAATTTTTTTCCAACCTGTTCTGGCTGTGCGAATAAATATGCGAATAAACATGCAAGGCAAGGCAAATTTATTTGTATAGCACAATTCAACAACAAGGTGATTCAAAGTGCTTTACAGAGACATTAGAAACAAAAACAAATAAAAAGCATGATTTAAAATTGATTAAAACAAGCAAACAAACAAACTAACTAAACACACACATTTCACACCTGTTCGCGCGATCTGAACCGTTTTCGTAAGGGGAGCTACCAGTCCTTCTGTGGACGAGCTACTTTCTATTTTAAATTCCCTGAATTTAAAATACTCTCTAGACCCAGTCTAGACCCAGCTGGGGAGCTACCCAGAGCTCTAAACCCACTTAACAAACAAACAAACAAACAAAACAGTATATAAAATCAAAACAGATAAAATCAGAACAGTAGATAAAATCAAAACAGATAAAATCAGTAGTTAATGTAAGTTTTTAAATTTAAGCTTAACAAACAAACAAAACAGTATATAAAATCAAAACAGATAAAATCAGAAATAGATAAGATCAGTAGTTAGTGTAAGTTTTGAAATTTAAGCTTAAAAGTGTGGATTTGGTGCTTTATTCAAATGCAGCTGAGAATAGGTGAGTCTTCAACCTGGATTTAAATAAACTGAGTGTTTCAGCTGATCTGAGGCTTTCTGGGAGTTTGTTCCAGATATAAGGAGCATAAAAGCTGAATGCAGCTTCTCCGTGTCTGGTTCTGACTCTGGGAACTGATAAAAGACCAGATCCAGATGACCTGAGGGATCTGGAAGGTTCATACTGGGTCAGGAGGTCTCTGATGTATTTTGGCCCTAAACCATTCAGAGCTTTATAGGCCAGCATCAGAACTTTAAAGTCTATCCTCTGACGGAATAAACATGCGAATAAACATGCGAATGTTTCAATCTTGTGACCTTTATTGTACATTGTGGAAAAGAAGATCTGGTGATTTCAATAGGTTTGCAGATGTTTAACTTAAACTCACGTGATAGTTCACTCCGCTGTACTTTTTAGATTACAAAGTGATGTTGTATATTTCTGCTGATGACTTAATCAGTATAATTGTCACGGTTTGCACTGGCAGACTGTGTGGAGGGAGAAAGAGGACCCAAATGCAGACACTTGGAACGAAACTATAATTTAACAAAAGGCAAGCCGTCTATTTGTGGCGGGGAAAGGTACAAAACAAAAAGGCAGATGCACACTGAGGCGAAACTAACTAGAACTAAGCTGGGAGAAACTAAACACAACAAAGAACAAAACCTTGAATATGATTAAAAACCTGAGCATGGAAAAACACGGAGGTGTGGACATGATGAGAACTCAGCAGACAACCTGACAACGAATGAATGAAAACGCAGACCAAATGCACACAGGAGATCAGGGGATGTGAAACTAAACACAATGAACATGGGACACCAGACCTCCTTCAAAATAAAACGGGAAACGTAATGAGATGCAGACATGAAACACATGAAGGGTGAGGGAGACTTAAACACCGAGGAATCTAAGAAACGATGAACTATAACAGGACAACATTGGTAATACAGAAATGAACTTAGATAATCTAATGAACGTAAACATAAACATCAAAATATATTACATCTCAAACCACTGGGTCCAGTGACCCATTATGGTGACAGTATTATTACTTTTGCTACTGATTTGTTCTTTCTGAAATGACTTTTGCTCCTTTATGCTGACCTGCTAATTCTTTGTCCCTACATCTGTGTCCTACACAGGTATCGACTCCAGTGGAAAAACGGACCCTGACAAGCTGAATTGTGAGGAATCTTCAATCATAATTTAAGCACAGAGTCACAGACTGCTCACTCCAAAACAGTCTGGACCAGTCTGCAAGTCAAACCACAACGACGCACTTCCAACTCCACGTAGTTCCAACACAGTCACTGTGGTGCTTTGGACTGGGGACGAATGGAGCACATAGTTTCTCTGAGCGACCTGGGCATGAAACTGTGCGTCTGTTTTGTAGTGGTGGACTTTTGTTCCCATCCTTCCCAGTATAGGCCTGTTCTTCCTTAATTGTGTAAGGTCTGTGACTGTGGCACAGGTTACTGTTTGTCATTGCACTCTACTGTACCAGTATTCAATCATTGTACTAATGATAGCAGTAGCTGTAAACGGTTGACATTCACCTCCCAGTGCAACCTTGTGCCTTAACAATGATGTACACCAAGTGCACTTTGATTTCTAAAACTATTTTGTGGGTCGCTTTTGAAAGTTCACACCAAGAAGGAAATTTACTGGAACCACTTTCATCTCATGTAAGCTGAGCAACTGAGTCTTCTGCTTTCAGTGGGGTTTGACACAATATTCCAGGCTGCATTAATATCATATGGGAAAGTGCCCCCCTCTGTCCAAACACTGAAGCACAATCATGAAACTGAAGCTGAGACATTGATTTAAACCAATGACAGGTGAAGTGATTAATGTTGATTACATTGAGGTCAGTTCTACAGCACAGTGAGTAGCACTGTTCCCAACGTCTGGTTTCATGGAGGCCCTCTCAAAACCATCGGGGCCCGAGGCATCCCAACATGCTAATGCCAGACACAACAGGACACCCCCAGAGTTTCTTCCTGTCAGTGTCCTGACAGGTCGGAGGTGTTTCGGGGTCGTGATCAGTGTCGCACTGGAGAAACACTGTGCGCATATGATCAGTTCTGTGCTCTAAAGGAAAAGTAGCAGGCCTGTATCAGCTCCACACAACCCTTCAGCAGGGAGTTCACACTATCCTATTGGCCGTTTGTTCCTGATTAATCCAAAGAGCACCTGATGGAAAAGCGCATCTATGTGGTAACGTGTAGTCATCCATGTTGAAAAGATACTGAGGATGGTTCTGTATTCTTTTGAATGGTGCAGCGTGAATCATGTGTATCGGGTCATATCTAAGCAGCACTGACCTGTTTATGGCAGAAGGACCTCTGATTAGCATCTGGAGACCATTCCCCAAACCAGCCACTGAAGTGTGTTAGACTCTTTGCAGTGTCGAGTGATGCTGTGGTTGGACAGACGCTTGTGGTTGGCTGATCGGAGCCCCTGTAACTCCTGGGAAACTTCTGGGATTTTTGACTTGATTTGTGAAAACTGGTCACTCCAGAAAATGAATAAAGCCATGGGGCTTGAAGGAAAAGAGCAAAATACAACACAGCAACTTTAGAAGGAGAGCGCAGTGTTAGATAGCTCTTCTAGCCTTCACTCCAGCATAGACCCGAGGAGCTCCTTTGGCTTTCACATCGCTGTATTACATGGTAGTATAATACAGTAGATTTTGAGGTGTTTTGTGATGTACCTCTACCTCATTCTCTCCACTCTGAAACCTCTTTCTTAGCTTTACTGTCTCTGTAGCAACCTTATCTTAGTCTGTGATACAAGACGCACTTTGAGTGGGATAGATTTTTACCTCAGACTCAATGACTTATTTTAATTCAACCTCTCACTGATATTTTTTTTTTCTTTTTTTGCTTAGTGACAACGAATCCCATTGTAACATCTACATCTGCAGGGTCTTCTGTCATATATACTGTATAACAGAGCAATAAATATGTTGTCTTTAGTCAACAATGACAGATCCAGCTCAGAATAGTTTTAATGGCAGTTTGTGAAACAGACATAAATTTTAATTGGTTATGGTCATGGACATGAAGATGTGTGGGTAAGAAATAAATTAAACAAATGGTGACAGAAAGTCACAAGTCTACATACACAAACACATAGATTGGATTGCTTAAAGTATTTCCATAAGAACAGTGTTTGAAGGCGGATTCGCCTGCAGAAACATTGAAACCTGGCCAAGCAGTGCGAGTCAGTGTTGTTGTGGGACCTCACAAACATGTTTGTAATGTTTACACACTTATAAACTCGTTGTGAAGCATACTGAGATGTGCACCCATACTAATTCCTTGGATCCATTTCTGAGAGCCGTTTGTGGTGAATGCTAACACAACTTGAATGTGTTATTAAATTTGTGGTGAGTTTAAACGTTTGGAGTTTTGCTAATAGGCTAGCGTAACATAGACGGTCTTCCTTTTAAATTTTTGGGTTGTTGAATCTCTCCTGCTGCTCAGGAGTTTTGGTCACATTCATTTTTCTATAAGCACTAAAGACGAGGTTGATACCAAACTGTTATTCCTAAAGGCTTTACACACCTGCCCTGCTGCCACTTTCTGTACGAGTTAGCTCGTTTAGTTCTCTCGAGACTCGTAACGATTCCACTTTAAAACACTTTACTATGCAAAATGGTTCTGCCACAATGTGAGCACCACACAGAGCCACACCGTTCACAAGCTGTTGTAAGATCTTGAATTCCTCTAGTGCTGATTTCCAGTGAGTGCAGAAATGTTTCTTTGACATGTTGTTACATAAATACTGTTTTTGTAACTAAAGCTGACAGGAGCCATTAGAGAACCAAGAAAGGATTGTTTTTCTGTAACTATGTAACTATTCTCGGAATAAATGGTTAAAACTGTAAATGTCTGCATCATGTGTGTTACGTGTGAACTTTATTTTGTTTACAAAGTCACATCATAGCTGTCTTCCTTATTGGATGAAAATCAGATTCTTTAACAAATGTAATATAATGTTGGGATTAGGGAAATAAGTTTAAAAAAGCATTTTAATTATGGTTGGGGGCAGAAAACTTTCAGAGTGAAAATAAATGTGAGTCAGTACAATGAAGTCATGGATGCAAGCATGCAGTCTGCATTTCCTCAGCTGAACCGTTTGACACTCAGGACAATTTTGTCAAACCACCGGAAAAAAACAACTTTATATATTCACTAGTAATTTAATATCTACAGTGGGGCAAAAAAGTATTTAGTCAGCCACTGATTGTGCAAGTTCCCCCACTTAAAATGATGACAGAGGTCAGTAATTTGCACCAGAGGTACACTTCAACTGTGAGAGACAGAATGTGGGAAAAAAAAATCCATGAATCCACATGGTAGGATTTGTAAAGAATTTATTCGTAAATTAGGGTGGAAAATAAGTATTTGGTCACCTCAAACAAGGAAAATCTCTGGCTCTCACAGACCTGTAACTGTCATGATCCTGGGTCCTTTTGACCCAGCATTTGTTTTCTCTTCGATTTTGGTTCTGTTCTTCCTCTGTTTAGTGTTTACTCTGTTCTGCCCGTGTGTTCCTGTATCTAGTCCGCGTTTCTTAGTTTGTGTCCCTTCATGTGCAAGTTCCTGTTTTATTGTGAAGGTCTGCGTCTTATGTGAGTGTTTTCAGTTGCCTCCCTAGTCTCGTTATGTTAATCACTCCCAGCTGTGTTTTCCACCTGTGTGTAATCTCCCTGTGTTCTCTGAGTGGTTGTATTTTCTGTCTTAGTAATTGCTGGTTCGTCTGTGTTGTTTCCCCTCGGTCTCCCTGCGTCTTCCCGTATGTATTTCCCCGGACCTCCCTGCATCCTCGTTTCTGGTTTGTGTTATTAGTTCTACCCAGTTTAGGTTTTCCTGTTTCATGGTACCCACACCATTGCTGTTTGTATTTTCGGTTGTCAAATAAACACTCACCTGCACCAGAGCTGCCGCATTTTGGGTCCTATTTCATATTCCACACGGCTTGCCCCGGCAAACCGTGACAGTAACGTCTTCTGTAAGAAGCTTTTCTGTCCCCCACTCGTTACCTGTATGAATGGCACCTGTTTGAACTCATCATCTGTATAAAAGACACCTGTCCACAGCCTCAAACAATCAGACTCCAAACTCCGCCATGGTCAAGACCAAAGAGCTTTCGAAGGACACCAGGAAAAGTATTGTAGACCTGCACCAGACTGGGAAGAGTGAATCTACAATAGGCAAGCAGCTTGGTGTGAAAAAATCAACTGTGGGAGCAATCATCAGAAAATGGAAGACATACAAGACCACTGATAATCTCCCTCGATCTGGGGCTCCACGCAAGATCTCATCCCGTGGGGTCAAAATGATCATGAGAACGGTGAGCAAAGATCCCAGAACCACACGGGGGGACCTGGTGAATGACCTGCAGAGAGCTGGGACCAAAGTAACAAAGGTCACCATCAGTAACACACTACAACGGCAGGGAATCAAATCCCGCAGTGCCAGACGTGTTCCGCTGCTGAAGCCAGTGCATGTCCAGGCCCGTCTGAAGTTTGCCAGAGAGCACATGGATGATACAGCAGAGGATTGGGAGAATGTCATGTGGTCAGATGAAACCAAAGTAGAACTTTTTGGTATAAACTCAACTCGTCGTGTTTGGAGGACGAAGAATACCGAGTTGCATCCCAAGAACACCATACCTACTGTGAAGCATGGGGGTGGAAACATCATGCTATGGGGCTGTTTTTCTGCCAAGGGGACAGGACGACTGATCCGTGTTAAGGACAGAATGAATGGGGCCATGTATCGTGAGATTTTGAGCCAAAACCTCCTTCCATCAGTGAGAACTTTGAAGATGAAACGAGGCTGGGTCTTCCAACATGACAATGATCCAAAACACACCGCCCGGGCAACAAAGGAGTGGCTCCGTAAGAAGCATTTGAAAGTCCTGGAGTGGCCTAGCCAGTCTCCAGACCTCAACCCCATAGAAAATCTGTGGCGGGAGTTGAAAGTCCGTGTTGCTCGGCGACAGCCCCAAAACATCACTGCTCTCGAGAAGATCTGCATGGAGGAATGGGCCAAAATACCAGCTACTGTGTGTGCAAACCTGGTAAAGACCTATAGTAAACGTTTGACCTCTGTTATTGCCAACAAAGGTTATGTTACAAAGTATTGAGTTGTATTTTTGTTATTGACCAAATACTTATTTTCCACCCTGATTTACGAATAAATTCTTTACAAATCCTACCATGTGGATTCATGGATATTTTTTTTCACATTCTGTCTCTCACAGTTGAAGTGTACCTCTGGTGCAAATTACTGACCTCTGTCATCATTTTAGGTGGGGGAACTTGCACAATCGGTGGCTGACTAAATACTTTTTTGCCCCACTGTACATTTAGCCTGATGTTTAATCACCCAGGAGCAGTTTGCCTTGGGAGACAATGGCTCCTGGGACACGTGATCCCTTCACCACAGTGAGCAGTGATTTATGCTGCAGTAACACTGTTCTGTTAGAGAGCACCAGATCTCTTAATCACTTACTTGGAATTAATGGTGCAAATTTGTCAAAAACTATTCTACACGCTTATTTCACAGTATGGTAAAAGTCAAATTTATATTCAGAAATGTTCAGTCTTTTGCAATTTGAGGCTTTTTTTCTTAGTGTCTGAGGACTTTGTAGGAGACATTTTTATTGAATCTGTCCCAAATTATAGATCCTGATTCATTCTGATGACAAGAAATACCAGTGAAGATTTGACCTTTAACAGCTTTTCAAGTATTCATGTCCCATACAGAACCAAAATGATTTTACAAGCTCTGAACATTACAGGTTTAAATCCATGAATGCACAGCAGTGGACTGTGCTATGGCTTAATAAAAAGGTCAGTTCTGTTCATAATTCTGATTAATAATAATTGAATGAGTTCTGAATGAGCCTTCTAATGATGCTGCCTAAGGGAAGCATGTATAATGTAAACAGAATTGGTCCTAGCACTGAACCCTGTGGAACACCATAATTAACCTCAGTGTGTGAAGAGGACTCTCCATTTACACGAACAGACTGGAGTCTATTAGATAGATATAGAGCCTGCTCTAATTGCTCTTATAGAATATTATGGTCATAATATTATTCTCACTCACTATGTATTAATAGACCTCTCTGCATTGAATCATATCTGTTATTAACCTCTGTCTCTCTTCCACAGCATGTCTTTTATCCTGTCTTCCTTCTCTCACCTCAACCGGTCGCAGCAGATGGCCGCCCCTCCCTGAGCCTGGTTCTGCCGGAGGTTTCTTCCTGTTAAAGGGGAGTTTTTCCTTGCCACTGTCGCCAAAGTGCTTGCTCATAGGGGTCATATGATTGTTGGGTTTTTCTCTGTATCTATGAAGCGCCTTGAGGCGACTTTTGTTGTGATTTGGCGCTATATAAATAAAATTGAATTGAATCGACAGTATCGAACGCTGCACTGAGGTCTAGCAGGACAAGCACAGAGATGAGTCCACTGTCAGAGGCCATAAGAAGATCATTTGTAACCTTCACTAAAGCTGTTTCTGCCATTCCTCTGCAGATGATCTGTTAGCAGTTTGACAACTACTCTTTCAAGGATGTTTGATGTGAAAGGAAGGTTGGAGATTGGCCTATAATTAGCTAAGACAGCTGGATGTAGTTATATAGGTACCTTAAAGGCCTGTGGTATATACATACTAGTAGGTTGATCATATGTAAAATGAAAGCATTAATCGATGGCAGGATTTCTTTGAGCAGTCTGGTAGGAATGCTACGTTCACACTGCAGGTCTTAATGCTCAATTCAGATTTTTTGATCAAATCCGATTTTTTTGTCTGCTTGTTCACACTATAAATAAAATGTGACAGCAAACGCGCTCTAGTGTGACTCCTCAAAGCGGCCCGCATGCACAAAAGAAGGCATCACACACAACGCGCTCTGTTTAGACCCAGACCAAACAGTATTGTTTGACTGATGGCCCTTAATGTAAATCATCAGATATGTCATCGGATATGGATCCCATAGGGTCAAAAAAGTCGGATGCGACTTTTTCCGATCATATCCGATCATGGTATGACAGTGTAAACAGCACAAATCCGATATTTTCAAATCTGATCTGGGTCACTTTCGTATGTGGTACTGAATCCGATACATATCTGATGTTTTAGAAAGCGAGGCTGTGTGAATGGTCATGTCGCATTAAATCCGTTTTTTACGTCACTGACACAAGACAGACGGCAATTATCAGCGCGGGAGAAGACATCGTGAACGCTTCCTGGCCATCCAGTGTAGATGTCAGTGAAACTGTTTGGAAGACGATGTTGGAGAAACGTAACATTTTATTTGTAGTGTGCACAAGCAGACAAATAAATCAGATTTGATCAAAAAATCGGAATTGATCATTAAGACCTGCAGTGTGAACGTAGCCTAAGAGTAAGTAGTCAGAAAGGAACTTTCACAGGGCAATCTAAAAATAGGCACCCTGCTCACAGTGGTCCTGAGGTACACGGGGACTTTAAGTAATTTATGTATTTTTATGAGTGGCAATGTGAAACTTTTACAGCAATCCCTGTAAATATATTTTCCATTCCTAACTGTTGATTGATTATGAAAAAAATCAGCAAATGTCAGAGTTTTTAAAATCTTTTTGATCTAAAGAAAATGTGTCTGACATAAGTTATGTCCTTTCAGCAGCTCCTTCTCTAATGTGATGAGAGAGACTTTGTATCTGATTTTCCTGCCAGTGTGGACATCATAAGATATAAACACAATGTGCTTAATGGGGTGCTTACATGATAATTAGTGGGCCTAATGGCTTCTCTCTTTTTGTGTGGGCTTCGCTTCTCAAAAAAGAAGTATTGATCTGGGTAAATAATATCTTCACACAGAATGTCGTGTTCTCTAATGACAGCATCAAGGTGTCTAAAAGTTGTTTTAATGAGTCATTTTGTGAAAGGACAGAATCCACAAAGTAACTGATGTTTGAGGGTTTTGTTCTCTTGGTCTGAATTGTGTGTCAGTTGTTCTGTTTTTAGGTTTTATCTACCAGAAAAATCTCTTTTTGCACATTGATGACATCTTTTTCTTCTATGTTCTTTATTCTTTTTGTTATGATCTATTTGAAGCTCTTGTGCATGAATAGAATTCCATTTACATTTCTTTTTCTTCATTTTTAATAAAATCCATTCCAAATCATTGCTTACCACTGCATTACCCTAAATAAAAATAAATTAATATATTTGTTTATTTGCGTTACTTTCCATTTTTTAATATTATCATATAAAATATAATGTTATAAAACAGGGCTGTAAAAATAAATGTTCTTGTACATTTCACTATGATAATATATGAGGTCGTCTCCTGAAATGGTTTCCAACAGTCTTGAAGGAGTTCCCAGAGATGCTGAGCACTTGTTGGTCCTTTGCCTTCACTCTGCGCTCCATCTCATCCCAAACCATCCCTGGTTTTAGGTCAGGTGACTGTGGAGGCCAGGCCATCTGGTGCAGCACTACATCACTCTCCTTCAAATAGCCGTGACACTGCCTGGAGGTGTGTTTGGGGTTACTGTCCTGTTGAAAAATCAATGATGGGATGGCATGTTGCTGCAGGATGCTGTGGTAGCCTTGCTGGTTCAGTGTGTCGTTAGTTTTAAATAAATCTCCAATAGTGTCACCAGCAAAGCCCCCTGACACCAAGTTTGACTTAAGTAAATACTAAACCTCCTCTTTATGTAACTGTCCAGTTGAAGCAAGAAAACAATGTGTGTATAAACATGAAAGGAGTTTTATTCTAAAACAAATTTAGAATCACCTGATTTACAGTAACTGTATCAACTTTTTCTGGGCTGATTTTGTCCCCGTCTCTCTTTCCAGGTACATTTCTGTCATGGTGCTGGGTCTTTTTCCGAGTACTTTGAGATTTTGTTCTAGACTTTTTATTTGTTCCTTTGTATTTGAGAAATGTTCACATTCAAGGTCTGATTAGTTGTTCTTGAGTTTAGTATTCTGTAATGCTTCTAAGTTTGTTATTGTTAGTTCCCTTAGTTCTCTGTCTTGTCATCAGCATCTCCTGTGAAGGTCAGTCTTGTCTCCCCGTCCACTCCCCGTGTCTGTCTGGCCTCTCCGTGTCCCGTCTCTGCGGTTGTCTGGTTCCCTGTCTTGTCTCATTAATACGTATTTAGTTCTGGTTCCTGTGTTTATCCCGTGTTGATCCCGTAATAATCTCTCTGTGTTTTGTCCTTTTGTCTCTCCGGTCAGTCATGCCTACCTGTCTGTTTGTCTCCGATACCTGTATCAAGTTCATGTGTCTTAGTCTGGGCCTTGGTGTGTGCACTACTTACAGTTTTATTTTAATACTTCCTCGCCTCGTGTTTAGTTTTGCTTCAACTGTCTTATGAATCTGTCCAGCTGTGCTCCAGGTGTGTCCACTCTGCATCTCACTGTGGTCTGAATCACCTCCTCACTGATGGGACTGTTCCTACCCACCTCAATTATTGGTTTTGCTTTTCCTCCTTAAAAGCGTTAATAAAGCTGTGACTCTGTCATTTAAACTTGAATAAAATGAAATTAACCTGCTTTATAGTTTGAGTTGCAGAGTGAGGGGGCAGTCTGCAGTTGGCTGCTGTTTCTGCCTCTTTCATACTGGACTGACCCACTTCTTATGTGTCGCTGTCTTGTTCTAGGGCAGCACGTGGCACTGACAGGCAACACACACACACACATTAACTTGCATCAAAGCTGAGATGTGCCTTCTGTTCATCCTAATCTGCTCTATCCAAATCTGTCTGAGTCACTCCTCTGTCTGACTGGAAAGTGGAAATCAAATATACAGTTTTAAACTCATAAAAACAATAATGCCAGTTATTTCCATGTGATTGAAGTGCATTCTTCTAGATTCGATTCAGGGGTTTAAGAAGATAATTATATTAACTTTTTAGAAATTACAGACATTTTTTATTCTTTATTTTTGGCACAGCCTCAAAATTCCAGCTCTGGTGTTGCTGAAGGATCGCGACAGGGACTGAGTTTGGGTTTAAAACTGGTTGTTTGTACTGAATGTTCTCCCTCAGATGCTTCCAGGACATCACAGTAACACTTAGTGACAGTTAATGAGGGAATGATTCAGTATTTCAGTGCTATAGAACAAAGAAAATAAAGAACAGGAAACTTAAGTCATGTGTTGGAAACCGTGCAAATGTGGCTTCACCGTCACTCTTTATTTTTTGAAACGGTCTGATGTAAAAGGAGTAAACTGTCCCACTGCAGACCATGTCGATATTAAAGAGAGGATCTTCGGTCTTAAAAATCCAGGCTTGTGTCAGACTTTACACATAAACTGAAACAAACAAATCCAAGTTTGAAGAATAGTTTTATTGTTGGTTGTTGAAGTATTTAATATTGATATTAATACAGCAAGTTGTATTTTCAATGTAAAGAGATAAACACCGGACATATGACCTCTACCTTGGACTTCTATTGTGTCATTGCTGTCTGCAGTTCCTGCTTTAATGATGCACTGCAAATCCAATTGCAGTTCCCACTTGGAGCCACTGCTACAGCATGTGGCCTGCTTCTCCTCTGACCCAGGTCACTGCTTTATTTGAAACACTTCCTGCCCTCTCTTCTTCCCACCAGCATTTAGACTGCAAGTGTGCACAGGTGTACATAGATCTGACTGATCCTAATCTATAGGGCCTTAATCTCCTGTGAGAATAAGCTGAGGGTGCAAGATGCCGAAGCATGATCCAGGCCGGCCCGCTGCAGGGTGCTCAGTCCAGTCCTTCTCTCTGTGTGTAGAATTAATTATTAATTATTTAATTAATGGAATGATTTACTCTTATTTGATTTCTCATACCAAAACCAAATCCTGTCACCACAATGATTATCAGGCATGTGGTGCAGAATGAACATTGAACTACTGTAATATGTGCATAATGGATGAACACCGACCAATTTACATCTCACAGATACGTGGGTTTTAAAGTCAAAATGAGAATAAACAAAACAAACACAACAGGCAACACAAATCAACAACAAAATAAGAACCTAATTTCAAGGAAAATATGAAGGAAATTAAATTGCAAACAATGTCCAGCTGTGTGTATATTGATGACAGTAAAGATGTGATTACTGATCAGAGGGTTTCACTTTGTAGTGCAGCACACAACGTTCAGTACACAATGTTCTGGCACATTTAGAGCCATGTGCACACGGCCTGGGAACTGATGAGGTGGAGCAGCAGAGAGCAGTGGCGCCCTCTGTCTGAGTTCAGTAGTCCTGCTGCTGACAGTCAATTCAGTTCAATTCCCTTCAGCTTTATTTATATAGCACCGAATCGCAACAAAAGCTGCCTCAGGGCGCTTTTACACCTGGGCCCTGTTTCAGGAAGCCGGTTTAGAAAACTCAGAGTGAAAAACGATACGCAGGGTTGAGTAACCCTGAACTGTCCAACTCGGAATATTCGGTTTCAGAAAGGCTGATAACAAGTAGTTCAGTCAACGCGGAGTTGCTTTAACCCCAAGTGAAGCGCGCGGACGAGGATACATAAAGCCCTGATCAGTGGAGCACAGATTAAGCGAGTCACCATGGAGACGGAGTGAACGAAGGCGCGGTCAATGTATTTTACAGCGCTTGAGGCCGAAATTCTGATGGCAGCATATGCCGATAACATGCAAATTCCGCGGAAAAAAGTAACACAGCCTCAGCTGCAAAAGAAAGTGAGCATGCATGGCAAAACATAGCCGACAGAGTCAATGTGTGAGTGTTAATTTAAACATTGATCTAGGGATTTCCACCCATTTAACACGTTATTTTATCATATGTTATTTTATTTGTTATTTTATACATTTTATTTTGTGATGTGATGTGAGCGCAGGTGCAACCCAACAGGCCCCAAACGTTCCTGGCAGCAAGTAAAAATGAAATATAAAAATATAGTCCAAACAGGTAAGGTGTAATTGTATTATGAGCCATAGTGCTTGGTCTGTTTGTCCCATGTAAATCAATTGCAGTTAGAGGCTACATTAATTTTCTGTCTGTAAGCACTTATTGAAATTATCTGAGCACATTACAAGTACATATTTGCTTACTCTGTATGCTCAAATGTGACCCGTTATAGCCAACAGAAAAAAAGCGGAGGCCCGAAAAACAGGTGGGGGTCCTCCACCACCACCACCACTCACAGAGGCTGAGCAGTTGGCCCTCAGCCAAAACAGTGGGCGCCCTGTGGCCGAAGGCATCTCTGCGGGGACATCCTCTGAGTCAATAACCCCGCAAGACACAAGTGCCTACATAGGGGGTAAATTCAAAATAATACATGATGTGCATACATCCTTTCTTCACAGTCACCTTTGCAGTGCTACTCATTCATCTGATAAACTCTTTACCATAATGGATTATTTTGTAGTGAAGTTATTTTCCTACTGATTTTGCCTTCCCTCAGTCTTGGTTGTCTTTGAGAGCATAATGACAATGAAGTGTAAGGTGATTGGTATGTTTGTTAATTGCCATTTGGTCCCTTGTAAGTTATAAGTGACCTGTATAAACCTCATATTCTATCAGTTGATGGTGATGGTGTACTGCATCTGGTGCAGCCTCCTGTTGAGCCAGACCAACATGCAGTTGTGAGTAATACTCCACAGATTATATGAGTTTACAGTAGAACAGCAATGTTGTTTATTTCTTTACTACAGGAAAATAATGAAGAAACATTGACAGCTGTTACAGAGGAGGAAGCAACAGAGACACTTTATGAGGTTTACATCTTTTAATACTTTGTGTACAGGAAACACAGGTGACCAATAAAGCCAGTTGAACAAAAAATCTGTTTATTCTTCTTTCAACATGTTGAGGTGATGGGTCAAAAGAAATGATTGTGACATATGGTGTCTCTGACTGCTCTTCCATCTTGTATGTCCGTGGGAGGGTCAGGATGTTCATGGTTTGGATCACTGCTGATGTTTGGTTCAGAAGGACAGTGTTCTCCTCTAATTGTGGCAATGTTGTGAAGAATCACACATGCCACAATAATGTCACATGCCCTTTCTGGGGTGACCCTGAGTCTTTGCAGGCACTGGAACCGGGCCTTAAGCATTCCGATAGTCATTTCAATTCTGGCTCTTGTCCTGCAATTAGCCAGATTATATCGCTGCTGTGGGCCCGGTTCAGGGTCAGGGTAAGGGGTAAGCAAATAGGGTAAACATGGATACCCCCTATCACCAAGCAAGTAGCCAGTGAACTCTCCTAAGACAGAAGGATACACTTCAGTTCAAATGTCCCTGAAGCAATTGGTCTTTATATATTTTAAAGTATTTTCAACTCACCATGTCCAAATTTTGTGCTCAGTGTACATTCACGGAATATTTGTGAGTCATGGACAGAGCCTGGCCACTTGGCTTCCACATTTGTGATAATGTTGGCAGCATCACATATGATCTTCACAGTGCAGAGAACACAAATTAGCATCCATTACTATGATGAAATAATTTGTTAGTTTGAAATGCTACAGGGAACTATGTACCTGTACATTAATGCTGTGGAAAGACTTCCTGTTCACATAGTCTCCTTCATTTACTGAAGGAGCAATGATTGGAATGTGAGTACCATCTATACAGCCAATCACGCCTGGGAACCCTGAAAATGAATGTAAAATTTAAGTAGTAGTTCAAGTATCACCACATCATAAATTAAGTTTTGGTCATCCTGATACCTGCAATTTTGTGGCATCCCTCTTTGATGAATCTTGTGGGTCTATGACTGGGGAACACCACAAACGTGTACAGGAGACGTTTCAGTGCAACTGTAACATTCCTGACTGCCCGACAGACGGTAGCCTTGGAAACGTGCTCAGCTTCACCAATATTATACAGAAAGCTCCCGTTTGCAAAAAACCGAAGTGCAATACAAATAATATGTACAGAACTGAGAGCATGTCCGCGATGTGTCACATGCGTAATATATGGCCTGAGGATGTTATCCAAATAACTTATAGATTGTGCTGAGAAACGGTAACGTTCACACAGACAATCATCAGTAAATGATAAAATGTCCAAACGCGCTCTGATCACTCTCTCCCGGCGGAGAGCTCTGCGGAGAATTTGGGCTTCACGATCTACTGGCTCTTCAAGGAAGGGGCACGCCATGTCTGACACTTCCTACTGTCAGGTTTCCGACAAAGGGGCGGAGACAGTCAGGGTTAGTTGTAGTAAACCTGCTAGGGGGCAGGTTAGCTTCACGGCGTGTGTCGTCATAGTGACTCACTCAGGCTTCATCTGAACTCGCTTTGTGAAACCGAAAACCCAGAGTTTTCGTTAACTCAGGGTATACTTACTCAGTTTTTCCACTAAACCGGCTTCCTGAAACAGGGCCCTGGTTAAGAACCAGGTGTAAATGTGGGACTAAGTTAGTTTTAACATTAAGACAAACTATGAATTCCTGCCTGTTGGCTATGATATATAAATATATGGGAAGCTATCGCTCTCTCTCTCTCTCTCTCTCTCTCTCTCTCTCTCTCTCTCTCTCTATATATATATATATATATATATATATATATATATATATATATATATATATATATATTAGGGGTGCAACGATACACAAAATTCACGGTTCGGTTCGGTTCGATACTTTGGTGTCACGGTTCGATATTTTTTCGATACAAAAAAATGTTCATGCATTTTTAATTTGTCATTTATTAAAATTATAAATATATATTTTAACTCAAAAGTACAGTTTTTAAATTTAACCCTAACCCTTGTGCGCGTTTTTTATTTTGACAGCGAATGCGCACCTGCGGACCACTTATGTGCAGCCCTGGTTATTTAGCTCGTCATATTGTAGCCACAGAAATTCTTTTGTCAATGAAACCATAAAGCTGCACTTTCTTTTTGCCTTATAGTCTGATTTGTCATAACTTCTCCGTTTTGTGGTAAGCTTTTCTTTGGCTGTCACTTCTTCACCCTGACCTGTCTTATTTGGCTCAGCAGAACTGAAATGCTTTTACACGCGCACTCACATAAGCTCAGCGATTCTCTGCGCGATCAACCTCTCACATGTTTAAGCTGCGGGAGATTTCACTTGTCATGTTTGCATAGTAAGCTAACGATTAATAAGACGATGTCAGAGGAATTGGTGCACAAATTATCATCACTCACAGATCAGTGCTGTCGCTCTCTATACACAGTTCGCATGATTGCAAAGTGAAAGCAAAAAAACAAGCGCAAATTCAAACGCGACTTCAATATGTCACATATTGACAGTGGCTCACCGATGCCAATGACATAATTACCCAGCTACATTTCTGAAAGAATGCAAAAGCATTGACATATATTTTTCCTACAATAGCCCGACGGGCAGGGAAGAGATAGATTTTGGTAGCCCGACTGAAAAAATCGCTAGCTCCGGGACGTCGGGCTAGCGATATTGCAAGCCCTGTATCTGATTGAGGAATCACTCATCTTTGGAAAAGAGAGTTTATTACAGAGAAATGTCTCTTTCCAAAATAAAAGCTATACTATCCGCTTCTTCTGGGCTATATTCTCAGCAGCATAAGGAGAATCATGTGCTAACAGCTGTCTAAATGACTCGGCTAAAGTTAGTAGCATGCTTGCTTTTTTTTGTCTGCTTCCACTTGTCTTTGCACTAGGATGATGTCGGCGTAAATGTGCAGTCATATTCGTTGTGTTCCCACTAGTGCTTTCAGGTTAATCTCGTTGAAATGACCTTAACGCCACAACACGGCAAATCTCCGTTAACGAGCTACCGCCGATCGCTCCGTGCATGGGGCTAGACGGCCAACACGTTAACGAGCTAACTGCGCTAACACACTAGTTCACACCCATGTAATTAAGCATTGCATGGCACATCCAACATACTGTTTTACTTTAGTCCATGACTCGCTTACCTTCAGGGTCATACGTCACATGAAAACCAAAATAATTCCAAACGCCAGATCTGAATGAGGGTGGGGGAGGTCCATCTTGCAAGGAGAGCTTAACTTCTGTCTCGCTAGCTTGCCCTGCGCTCTTCCTTCTGACTATGCTGTCTGTGTTGAGCGCTCAGTGGATCTGCGCTGGACAGTGCAGCCTAGGCGGAGTAGTCGAACACAGATTCACTGAGCGCTCAACACAGACAGCATCGTCAGAAGGAAAATTGATAAAATAAATTACAAATGTTGTATTGTTCGATACATATGCGTACCGAACCGAAAGCACTGTATCGAACGGTTCAATATCGATACGAATATTGTTGCACCCCTAATATATACACATACAGTGGGGCAAAAAAGTATTTAGTCAGCCACCGATTGTGCAAGTTCCCCCACTTAAAATGATGACAGAGGTCAGTAATTTGCACCAGAGGTACACTTCAACTGTGAGAGACAGAATGTGAAAAAAAAAAAATCCATGAATCCACATGGTAGGATTTGTAAAGAATTTATTCGTAAATCAGGGTGGAAAATAAGTATTTGGTCAATAACAAAAATACAACTCAATACTTTGTAACATAACCTTTGTTGGCAATAACAGAGGTCAAACGTTTACTATAGGTCTTTACCAGGTTTGCACACACAGTAGCTGGTATTTTGGCCCATTCCTCCATGCAGATCTTCTCGAGAGCAGTGATGTTTTGGGGCTGTCGCCAAGCAACACGGACTTTCAACTCCCGCCACCGATTTTCTATGGGGTTGAAGTCTGGAGACTGGCTAGGCCACTCCAGGACTTTCAAATGCTTCTTACGGAGCCACTCCTTTGTTGCCCGGGCGGTGTGTTTTGGATCATTGTCATGTTGGAAGACCCAGCCTCGTTTCTGTTGTAATAGTAATTTTACAATGAATGTTGAAGAGATATTACTGCCCTCTGTTGGTGTGTCTGTGCATTACAAGCAATAAAAGGTGTTCGTTAAAAACATCAGGTTATGGGCCCAGAGGTCGCCAAGGGAAGCTGCTAACACGTTTTCTTTTGGGAGTCATAAACAGAATTGTGGGATTCACAATAGAAGATAGACTGTTTATTGACAAGCTGAGCGGACCGGAGAATTGGGCAACGTGGAAATTTCAACTGGAGCACCTGTTGAAGGCAAAAGGACTGTGGGGTATGGTACAGGAGACGGAGCAGTTAGCTGCGGATGCTAATGCCCAAGCGCGAGCTGAATTTGAACGGAAGAAAGAAAAGGCATTTTCAGTGCTGGTACTGAATGTAAGTACACCCCAATTGTACTTGATAACAAACTGTAAGACCCCCAAAGAAGCATGGGAGATGCTAAAAGCACAGTTTGAAAGAGATACTGTTGCTAACAAGCTATTTCTGAAGAAGAAGTACTTCCGGTGTGAAATGAAGGAAGGAGAACATCTCAATGATCATTTAAAGAGGATGAAGGAACTTACTGATCAGCTAGGGGCAATAGGTTCTGTAATTGAAGAGGAAGATCAAATTGTCACCCTTCTAGGTAGTTTGCCACCCAGCTATGCAACTGTTGTTACTGCTTTGGAGACAAAGATGGACAGTCTGACACTACAGTTTGTTCAACAAGCCTTGATAAATGAGGAACAAAAGCGAGTGCTTACTGACAACACCACTGTGTCCAGTAGTGTATCAGCGATGTCATCTCAGATGCATAGAAATGAACAGAGTGGATCAAAAACAGTGGGAGCAAACAGCTCCGACTCATGGAGATGTTACAAATGTGGGAAGGAAGGACATATCAAGCGTGATTGTCCAAGCATTAAAAAGAAATACAAGGCCCACAAGGCTAAAAGCGTGGTGTATAAGGACAAAGAGGACTCATATGAGGGAGCTTTTGTTGTAAATGAGTCATGTAAAAGTGATGCACAACAAGAAGAATGGTTAATTGATTCAGGAGCGTCAAAACACATGACATGGAATAAAGAAGCTCTACAAAACTACCAAGAGTTTTCAGAACCACAAACAGTGAAACTCGGTGATGGCAGAGTAGTTGAGGCTTTAGGTCTGGGCAACATAACAATGAAAATGTCATTCAGAGTTAGTAATGGAAAAGATGTCACAATGTATGATGTGCTGTATGTTCCCAAATTATCAATGAACCTTTTCTCAGTGGGAGCTGCTGCCAAGAAGGGAAACACAGTGAAGTTCAAAAGGACTCATTGCTACATAAGAGGAAAGAATGGAGCTCTCCATGGAATGGGAACACAAAGATCTGACGGATTGTATCAGCTGGATATTGAGGGAAACTGCACAACCTGTCATGGAGCGTCAACTGCTTCAGTTCCAGCAAGTATGTGGCATCAGCGTCTAGGTCACACTACAAATCTGAAAAAAGTCAAAAACTTGGTAAAAGGGGTTAGCTTTACAAATGAAGAGGAGGACATTTTTTGTGAAGCTTGTGTTGAGGGCAAATTATCAAGAAAACCTTACAAATCAGTGGGAGAAATACGAACAAAACGCAAGTTGCAATTAGTGCATAGTGACGTTTGTGGTCCTTTTCAAACTGAGTCACTTGGAGGAAAAAAGTACTTTGTGACTTTCATTGATGACTACTCCAGATATTGTAAAGTGTATTTCATAAGAGAAAAAACGGAAGTCCTGAGCAAGTTCAAAGAGTTTGAAAGAATCTTCTCAAATGAATGTGGACAGGGAGTAATAAGACTCAGAACCAGTGATGCCGGTAACGCGTTGCTTAGTAACGCGTTACTCCGAATATGACCACTTTTTCAGTAACGACTAATCTAACGCGTTACTATTTCCATAACAGTAGTCAGATTAAAGTTACTTGTCCAAACCACTGTGCGTTACTATTTTTTTAAGCAAAAAGATTTGGTTTCTTCTTTTCGTCTCAGCGGATGACAAACGCATACGTGTCGTGAAACGTCACATAAGCGACAGGTCACGTTTCCCGCTCACAAGCAGCCAGCGACGTAAAAAAGTGTAAACAACAATGGAGGGAGAGAGATGTTCGTTCTTTAGCTGGAAATATGGTCACTATTTTGAGTTTCTGTCAACTAAAGATTTAAATATTAAGGTTCGTTGTACACTCTGTGTTGGCGAAAAAGTGTTATCTACCTTCAAAAACACTACGTCAAACTTAAAGAAACATTTGGAGTCGCAGCACAGCACAGTCAAACTCACAGAGAGAGTCCCACCAAGTGGTCCGAAGCAGAGAGCCGTGACTTCCGCAGAAGGTCCTACACCCCCCAAACAACAAAAGTTGGACTTTGGTGCAAAACCAGTAAGTGATGAAGAATTGAAGAAGTTGGTCGCGCAGTATATTGTAGAAGAAATGCTACCTATAAACACTGTTGACTCGCCCTCGTTTCGTGCCATAATAAAAAAGATCCCTACTTCTGTTAATGCCGAGCTGCCTCACCGAACGACTTTTACTTCTTACTTGGAGAAGGAGTTTACAGAAATGGAGAGAAATTTGAAGGCCACACTGAATGAGATTGACTTTGTTTCAACTACCGCGGATATTTGGACTGCTAACAACAGAAGCTATATGGGAGTAACGCTCCACTGGATCAGTAGAACCACATTAGAGCGTCACAAGGTTGCATTAGCATGTAGGCGAATTCGTGGTAGACACACGTATGATGTCATTGGTACAGAAATCGAAAACATCCACTCCTCTTATGGATTACTCAACAAAGTAGTTGCAACAGTTACTGATAATGGATCCAACTTTGTTAAGGCGTTTCAAGTTTATCATCCTGTCACGGAGTCCGATGATGAGACGGAGGAGGAAGAGTCCAGCCCCAAAGACGATGATGTCACTTTTTCTGATCTGTCAGAAATCCTCTCGGCTGAGAATGAAAGTGATGGTCAGCTGTCTCTTCCCCCGCACCGCAGGTGTGCTTCGCACACCATCAACATAATTTGCACACGTGATGTGGAGAAACATTTAACAACCAATGCAGAGAGCAGGGCTGTGTATAGGAGCAGCACAGCAAAATGCACAGCTCTTTGGACCAAATCGAGTAGATCTACACTTGCATCAGAAACAGTGGAAGAAATCAGCAAAAGAAAGCTCCTAATACCAACATCCACAAGGTGGAATTCCTTTTTTGATGCTGTAAAGAGAATTGCAGAAATCCCCATGGGTGAGCTGAATACTCTGTGCACAAAGCTAGGACTGAAGTGCTTCAAAGATCAAGAATACCAGTTCCTGCATGAGTACTGCATGGCCATGAAACCTCTGACTGCAGCACTGGACATTTTACAAGGCGACTGTCCATATGGAACTTTACTACCAACACTTGAAGTTCTGATGCAGAAGACCCAGGCTGTGAAAGATGACCTCTCCAGGATGACTGCAGGCCTTCCAGATGCCATTGTACAGGTACGCTCTATCTTGAAATTAGTCAGATTTTTTGCTTCATACAATTCACAAACATGGAACAGAATATTAATTATCATTGAAAAATAAGATTAAAACAATTAAAATGTTTACAAGTAACCTAAAACAAAATAAATCCATAATACTGATCTCATATTAGGCATGGTTTGCAAATAATTCAATAACATAATAAATTGTAGGCATAAAAATATCAATTATGTTTTTTAGGCTATTCAGACTCGTTTCGCCGGTGTGCTGGATGACAAAGATGCCCTTCTTGCAGCTGCCAGTTGTCCAAAATTCAAACTCTGATGGCTGAGAGATGCAGGAAGGAGGGAGCGAGTAAAACAGCTTCTGACAGCAGAGTGTTGCACCACTGCTCCTCTGGCAAAAAACCCTGCCAGTGTGCCCAGTGCTACTACATCTAGCAGCCAAGGTGAGATGGACTTTTTCACTTTTGAGGCAGAGCCAGAGGAGGAGACCTATTCTGCAGAAAAAGAAGTCATGGACTACCTGATGTCAGGCTACGACCTTCAGATTCTGCATAAATTTTCAAGCATAAAGACAATTTTTTTAAAGTATAACACTCCAACCCCATCAAGTGCTCCTGTGGAGCGACTTTTTAGTCTGGGAGGTTTGGTGCTCACGCCTAAAAGAAATCGACTTTCTGACAAAAGGTTTGAGAAGCTTCTGTTAATGAGGTACAACCACTGGTTTACTCGCTCCACTCTACTGTTTTCCCCATAACATGCGATGACAACATATACTGAAAAAACAGAGAATGGGGAATCCAATTTAAATAACTATTTACAAGTAATTGAATTAAGTTTATCAAAGTCACTTAATAAACTTATTAAAGTTTTCAAGTTGATTAACTTAAAACAATTACCTGCAAGGAAGTAAGGCAATTTAAGTTGGACCTGCAGTCTCTTTTTTTTTTTTTTCATAAGATTAGTCCAAAGTTACAAAAGCGGACAATAGTGCTTACATGTGGATGGTATAAAAAGTATCTTAAGGGAAGTCAAGAAAGACTCTTTGTTTGTTTGTTTGTTTTTTTATAAAAAGTATTTATGTTAAGTGAAGTAACAAGACTGTCTTTATTTTCATACAAACAAGTATTTCTGTCAGGAAAAAAGTTTTAAGTTCAACTTCAAATGTCAGGAGATATATTGTTGACATTACTGTTAAAATACACTTCCAATAAAGTGAGTATTGGCAAAATCGGTTGATGTTTTTATGTTGAGGCAGTGGGGAGTGTTATTGGCAGCTTCTGAAAGTAACTAATAAAGTAACTAGTAATCTAACTTAGTTACTTTAAAAATAAAGTAATCAGTAAAGTAACTAAGTTACTTTTGGAAGGAGTAATCAGTAGTCCGTAATATATTACTTTTTCAAAGTAACTGTGGCAACACTGCTCAGAACTGACAATGGTGGGGAATACACATCTAAAGAGTTTCAAGAATATTTGAAAGCTCAAGGCATCCACCATGAAATGACTGTACCACACACACCACAGCAAAATGGTGTTGCAGAAAGAAAAAACAGAACTCTAGTGGAATCAGCTAGAAGCATGCTATCACATGCAAAGTTGCCAAACACATTCTGGGCAGAAGCTGTTGCTACTGCAGCTTACACACAGAATAGGCTCCCAACATCTGCTTTAAAGAACGAAACACCCTATCAGAGATGGTATGAAAAAAAACCAGACATTAGCCATATGAAAGTATTTGGTTGTGTTGCTTATGCTCATGTTCCAGACACAGAGAGAAAGAAGCTGGACAAAAAGGCAGTGAAAGTCCGTTTCCTGGGATATGCAACCAATGCAAAAGGCTACCGACTGTGGGATGAGGAAAAAGGAAAAATACTGATTCGACGAGATGTGGTCTTCAATGAAACAGAGTTTAAATGCAAACAAAGTGAAAAAGATCTCGGTTTGGGGAATGAGGTGACACTACACACGGGTGAAAGACAAACAAGTACTGAGGAGACTGTCACCAGTGAGGCTGCAAAAGGAGATCAGCGGATCAGAAGACCTCCAAAGAGATATGGATTTGAGGAGTTTGCTGATGCAGCTACAGTTGATCATTATGCAAACATCTGTTGTGTCACAGAACCAAATACACTAGAAGAGGCTATGTCAAGTCCAAATGCAAAGGAGATGAAAGAAGCAGCTGATTTGGAATATGAGTCACTGCTAGAAAATGGCACATGGGATTTAGTGGATCTACCAAAGGATCGCAAAGCAGTTGGATCAAAATGGGTCTTTAAAGTTAAGCATCACAGTGATGGACAAGTGGAAAGATACAAGTGCAGACTTGTTGCCAAAGGCTATTCACAGATTTATGGTGCAGACTATGATGAAACATTCTCTCCAGTTGTACGATTTGGTTCAATTCGTACATTGTTGTCATTTGCTGTGCAAAACAATCTAAATGTGCATCAAATGGATGTTGTGACTGCATTCTTGAATGGACACCTGGAAGAGGAAATCTACATGGAGCAGCCAGAGGGTTACATCAAACCTGGGCAGGAACATCTAGTGTGCAAACTAAACAAGTCAATATATGGACTGAAGCAGTCTCCACGTTGCTTGAGCAAAGCTTTTACAGAGTTCATGAAAAGTATTGGTTTTACACAGAGTACTTCAGATCAGTGTGTGTTTGTTAGAACAGGTCAGGAGTTGGAAATATTGGCTGTGTATGTTGATGATCTGACTTTGATTACAGAATCAGCAGAGAGCATGAAGACCTTAAAGGACACTCTGAAGAAACACTACAAAATGAAGGACATGGGTGAGCTATCCTACATTCTGGGCATCTCAGTGGTCCAAGACAAGGACAAAAACCATGTTATGCTTCATCAGAGGCAGTATATTGAAAACATACTACAAAAGTATGGAATGGACAGTGCCAATCCAGTAGCAACTCCAGCTGACACAAATGTCAAATTAAGAAAGAGTGATAATGTCAGTCAACCTGTAAACCCAAGCATGTATCAGTCAATGGTTGGAAGTTTATTGTATGCTGCCATGGCCACACGACCAGATATTGCACAAGCAGTGAGTGTGGTGTCAAGGTTCAATGCAAACCCAAACACTACACACCTGACAGCTGTGAAAAGAATCCTGAGATATTTGAAAGGAACTCTAAACCTAGGGCTCAAATATCAAAGAACAGAAACAGGAACCTTGGTTGGGTATTCAGATGCTGATTGGGCAGGTGATCAGGACGATCGACGTTCTACAACTGGAAACATCTTTCTATTTGCAGGAGGTGCAGTCAGTTGGCTTAGCAAGAAACAAGCAACAGTTGCACTTTCAACTGCAGAGGCTGAGTATATTGCTTTGAGCCAAGCTGCACAAGAAGGAGTTTGGTTAAGACGACTACTAACTGAGCTTGGAATGGAAACCACAGCAACAGTGATCCTGGAGGACAATCAAGGAGCAATTGCAATCGCAAAAAATCCAGTCGATCATGCAAGAACAAAGCACATAGACATTCGTTACCACTACATTTGTGAATGTGTGCAAAATGGACAAATCCAGCTGAAGTACTGCTGTACAGAAAACATGAAGGCTGATATGTTAACCAAACCGCTGCCTAGACAAAAGTTTGAGTATCTCAGAGGGAAGATTGGACTGTGTTCAGTTTAAAAGGGTTATCATATGCTTAACATGCCTATACTATGCTTATGTTAAGATGGTGAGCATTTAACTGTAATGAAGAATAATAGTTTTGTCTAAGATGGACACAGTACATTTTTTGTGTGAGTTCAAAACAAAAGAGAAAATTTTTATTTTCTAGTAACACCGTGATATAGGTGCATAATGTTGTTTTTTGAAAGAAATAAGCAATGGCAGTCAAGTAAGTGAACTCCATGGTAAAATTAAGTGGGAGTGTTGTAATAGTAATTTTACAATGTATGTTGAAGAGATATTACTGCCCTCTGTTGGTGTGTCTGTGCATTACAAGCAATAAAAGGTGTTCGTTAAAAACATCAGTTTCATCTTCAAAGTTCTCACTGATGGAAGGAGGTTTTGGCTCAAAATCTCACGATACATGGCCCCATTCATTCTGTCCTTAACACGGATCAGTCGTCCTGTCCCCTTGGCAGAAAAACAGCCCCATAGCATGATGTTTCCACCCCCATGCTTCACAGTAGGTATGGTGTTCTTGGGATGCAACTCAGTATTCTTCTTCCTCCAAACACGACGAGTTGAGTTTATACCAAAAAGTTCTACTTTGGTTTCATCTGACCACATGACATTCTCCCAATCCTCTGCTGTATCATCCATGTGCTCTCTGGCAAACTTCAGACGGGCCTGGACATGCACTGGCTTCAGCAGCGGAACACGTCTGGCACTGCGGGATTTGATTCCCTGCCGTTGTAGTGTGTTACTGATGGTGACCTTTGTTACTTTGGTCCCAGCTCTCTGCAGGTCATTCACCAGGTCCCCCCGTGTGGTTCTGGGATCTTTGCTCACCGTTCTCATGATCATTTTGACCCCACGGGATGAGATCTTGCGTGGAGCCCCAGATCGAGGGAGATTATCAGTGGTCTTGTATGTCTTCCATTTTCTGATGATTGCTGCCTCCCACAGTTGATTTTTTCACACCAAGCTGCTTGCCTATTGTAGATTCACTCTTCCCAGTCTGGTGCAGGTCTACAATACTTTTCCTGGTGTCCTTCGAAAGCTCTTTGGTCTTGGCCATGGCGGAGTTTGGAGTCTGACTGTTTGAGGCTGTGGACAGGTGTCTTTTATACAGATGATGAGTTCAAACAGGTGCCATTCATACAGGTAACGAGTGGGGGACAGAAAAGCTTCTTACAGAAGACATTACAGGTCTGTGAGAGCCAGAGATTTTCCATGTTTGAGGTGACCAAATACTTATTTTCCACCCTAATTTACGAATAAATTCTTTACAAATCCTACCATGTGGATTCATGGATTTTTTTTTCACATTCTGTCTCTCACAGTTGAAGTGTACCTCTGGTGCAAATTACTGACCTCTGTCATCATTTTGAGTGGGGGAACTTGCACAATCGGTGGCTGACTAAATACTTTTTTGCCCCACTGTATGTGTGTGTGTGTGTGTGTGTATACTTTTCTTCCCCTCTCGCCCCTGTGGGCAGTCTATCCTTCAAGCCTGGGTCCTCTACCAGAGGCCTGAGAGCTTGAGTCCTGTGCTATTCTGGACAGAGATCTCCGATGTTGTTCCTATATATATATATATATATATATATATATATATATATATATATATATATGTATATACACACACACACACACACACACACACACACACACACACACACACACACACACAAACACACTTTATTTCTTCATATGTTGTCACATTTATGTCAGCTGCTACTTGGACTGTGTAAAATATAAATTAGTGTTAAATAATCACAGAGGCTCACAGAGTTTATTGTGAAATCTAAACTGGCTCTAAGTGGTTATAAATGTATTTGGCAGCCAGATGACTTTAATGTCACAGTGAATTAAAGTCTTCTGACTGACCTGGTGGCCTCCATACGGAATGTTTCTGTACTGATAACTCTTTGTCATAAAGTACCCCCTGGTGGCTGAGTGTTTAATGTTCCCTGTTTGGTGGATATAAACCTTCATGTTTTATGGTACAGATATTGTACCAGATGGAGTTGCCAGAAAGGCCATACAAAGAAAAGTACTAGTGAACCGATGGATTTAAACCCATCAACCTGTTGCATAATAACATGGTTGTTGTACCAATGTTTGTCTAAATCCACTCCACAAAAACGAGTTTGAAACAATGAATCCAATTCTTTGTCACCAAAGTGTTTTCAGTTAAAACTACATAAGAATGTAGTTTGACTAAAGAATTTTTTTTTTTTTAAATATACCTGTAAAAATGTTTCCGTAATACAGACAAAACAAGACTAAACAAAGCTAAAGACAAACAAAGAAACGTGTTATTAATAGATTTACTTGTTGTTTATCTTTTCTCTCATGTAATTTTGTTCTGTCTATAAAATGGAAATGAGCTGCATTTTTTCATTTGGAAGGAACCGTAACTAATTTTAGATAGTTATCACTGTCGGATCATAAATAAATGATAAATGTTTAGTAAGTGCAGAATAACAGTGACAGCCAACATGTGCCAGTGGTATGATGTACATTAGACTGAAACAAACATATACAGGGAGTGCAGAATTATTAGGCAAGTTGTATTTTTGAGGAATAATTTTATTATTGAACAACAACCATGTTCTCAATGAACCCAAAAAACTCGTTAATATCAAAGCTGAATGTTTTTGGAAGTAGTTTTTAGTTTGTTTTTAGTTTTAGCTATTTTAGGGGGATATCTGTGTGTGCAGGTGACTATTACTGTGCATAATTATTAGGCAACTTAACAAAAAACAAATATATACCCATTTCAATCATTTATTTTTACCAGTGAAACCAATATAACATCTCCACATTCATAAATATACATTTCTGACATTCAAAAACAAAACAAAAACAAATCAGCGACCAATATAGCCACCTTTCTTTGCAAGGACACTCAAAAGCCTGCCATCCATGGATACTGTCAGTGTTTTGATCTGTTCACCATCAACATTGCGTGCAGCAGCAACCACAGCCTCCCAGACACTGTTCAGAGAGGTGTACTGTTTTCCCTCCTTGTAAATCTCACATTTGATGATGGACCACAGGTTCTCAATGGGGTTCAGATCAGGTGAACAAGGTGGCCATGTCATTAGTTTTTCTTCTTTTATACCCTTTCTTGCCAGCCACGCTGTGGAGTACTTGGACGCGTGTGATGGAGCATTGTCCTGCATGAAAATCATGTTTTTCTTGAAGGATGCAGACTTCTTCCTGTACCACTGCTTGAAGGTGTCTTGCAGAAACTGGCAGTAGGACTGGGAGTTGAGCTTGACTCCATCCTCAACCCGAAAAGGCCCCACAAGCTCATCTTTGATGATACCAGCCCAAACCAGTACTCCACCTCCACCTTGCAGGCGTCTGAGTCGGACTGGAGCTCTCTGCCCTTTACCAATCCAGCCACGGGCCCATCCATCTGGCCCATCAAGACTCACTCTCGTTTCATCAGTCCATAAAACCTTAGAAAAACCAGTCTTGAGATATTTCTTGGCCCAGTCTTGGCGTTTCAGCTTGTGTGTCCTGTTCAGTGGTGGTCGTCTTTCAGCCTTTCTTACCTTGGCCATGTCTCTGAGTATTGCACACCTTGTGCTTTTGGGCACTCCAGTGATGTTGCAGCTCTGAAATATGGCCAAACTGGTGGCAAGTGGCATCTTGGCAGCTGCACGCTTGACTTTTCTCAGTTCATGGGCAGTTATTTTGCGCCTTGGTTTTTCCACACGCTTCTTGCGACCCTGTTGACTATTTTGAATGAAACGCTTGATTGTTCGATGATCACGCTTCAGAAGCTTTGCAGTTTTGAGACTGCTGCATCCCTCTGCAAGATATCTCACTATTTTTGACTTTTCTGAGCCTGTCAAGTCCTTCTTTTGACCCATTTTGCCAAAGGAAAGGACGTTGCCTAATAATTATGCACACCTGATATAGGGTGTTGATGTCATTAGACCACACCCCTTCTCATTACAGAGATGCACATCACCTAATATGCTTAATTGGTAGTAGGCTTTCGAGCCTATACAGCTTGGAGTAAGACAACATGCATGAAGAGGATGATGTGGACAAAATACTCATTTGCCTAATAATTCTGCACTCCCTGTATCACATATATCCCAGGATCCAAATGCAGGACTCAGAGACAAAAGATAAACTAAAGGAGGCAAATTTAATTCTGTTACTTAGAAACTCAAAAAGAAATATAAAAATACCAAGGGCAGGGCAGGAGGAAACTAGGAGGGGAAATATGGGACTGATGGACTACATTTGAGAGGACAACATGATAAAGAACAGAGGGAAGCTGGGGACTTAAATACATAGACAGGCTAACAAGAGGATGGACAACAGCTGGGACCACAGCTAGGGCTAATTACAGACCAAAGAGACAGAGGAAGCAAACTGAACACAATGCCCACGGGATGAGAGATCAAAGTAAAACAGGAAGTAACAAACACAGAGACCAGGACTACGACGTGAACACTGGGGCTGGGGATGAACAGGCATGGAGACATAACAGACAGGTGACAAACAAAGAGAGACTGGACATACGAAGGCCCCATCATCATGAGCAACCAAGAACTAGAAGTAAAGAAAAACTCAGAAGCACAAAGAGACGATATTATACTGAATACAAAATAATACAGACGGAACATAAATCATTTTTAAAAAAAAACAATAAGAATGAAATACTGTCACAGTTCGGCTGTGTGGCAGGCAGGAGAAGGACCCAAACGCAAACTCACAGAGTCAAAAGTTAAACTCAAAAAACACAGCTTTATTGCTGGCGTGGAGTGGGACACGAAAAACAATACAAAATAAACTAAACTGAACCGACTAAACCGACCAAAACCAGAGCAAAAGTCCCACAAAAAGGGCGCAAAAAGCCCATGAAAGGCACTAAAGCTCCGGAGACAGTTCTCAAAACTTTCCGGGGGCCGACCTGGAGGGTGACAGCACAAAAGTCCACAGTTAAGTAGTTCAGGGGGCCGTCCTGGAGGTCGATAGCATAACAGTTCATAGTTCAAAGGTTCAGGGGGCCGGCCACGAGGAAGGAGGCAGTGGCGAAGCAGGTATGGCTGGCCACACCCGGGCGGCTCGGCTGGCGGCCGGCGGCGACGTGGACAAGACCCGTCGGGTGGCTTGGCTGGTGGTCGACGGTAGTGTGGATGTGGACGTGACCCCTTGGGTGGTTTGGTGGGTTTCCATGAACAGGCTGTTTTGACAGGCCCCGGAAACAGCCATGCTGGACGTGGCTTGGCAGGCGAGACGAGCAGAGGTGTGGTGTCGACCTCTGGCTGGGCCGTGGCAGGACCAGGCGAGGCAGGACCAGATAATGGTGCTGCAGTCGACAGCGTGGAAGGATGCTGGACGGGCTTGGCTGAACCTCCAGCTGGCGCAACAGGACCAGGCGAGGCAGGGCCAGCAGGTGCGGAGACCTCTGGCTGAGGCGAGGCAGGGCCAGACGCAGCAGAGGCAGAGGCCGGACATGGCGAGGCTGAAGACTCTGATGAGGCCGGACCTGGCGAGGCTGAAGCAGAACCAGGTGACAGTGAGGCAGCCGCAGGTGGTGGCTGGACGGGCTCCTCGGGCCCCCCAGCTGACGTGGCAGGAGGCTGTGTAAGTTGCAGCAACACACAGTCTATAGTGGGTGAGATGAGTTCGTATAAGTTCTCAGACTGAGGTGTAGCAGAACCAGGCGAGGTGTCGTCCTCAGGCTGAGGCGCAGAAGCAGCAGGCGGTAGCGCAGCAGGTGGTGGTCCTGCAGGTGGCGGCACTACAGCCACAGGTGGTGAAGCAGAAGGTGGCCGGACGGGCTCCTCGGGCCCCCCAGCTGACGTGGCGTGAGGCCGGACGGGCTCCTCGGGCCCCCCAGCTGACGTGGCGTGAGGCCGGACGGGCTCCTCGGGCCCCCCAGCTGACGTGGCGTGAGGCCGGACGGGCTCCTCGGGCCCCCCAGCTGACGTGGCGTGAGGCCGGACGGGCTCCTCGGGCCCTCCAGCTGACGTGGCGTGAGGCCGGACGGGCTCCTCGGGCCCTCCAGCTGACGTGGCGTGAGGCCGGACGGGCTCCTCGGGCCCTCCAGCTGACGTGGCGTGAGGCCGGACGGGCTCCTCGGGCCCTCCAGCTGACGTGGCGTGAGGCCGGACGGGCTCCTCGGGCCCTCCAGCTGACGTGGCGTGAGGCTGGACGGGCTCCTCGGGCCCTCCAGCTGACGTGACTTGAGGCTGGACGGGCTCCTCGGGCCCTCCAGCTGACGTGGCATGAAGCTGGACGGGCTCCTCGGGCCCTCCAGCAGTGGAAGAAAACTGCTCCGCTGCTCGGGATCGCTGACGGCGTGAACGCCGTTTTCTCCGGGAAGGAGGGGGAGGAGACGTGCCAGCCCGCGAATCCTCCAGCGGACCGGGCTGAACCTCCTCGGAGTCTTCATAGTGGAGAGGCCGATCCGGGCGGATGTGTACGGTGGAAACGAGGAAGTCCTGGATGAGAGGGTTTAGCGTGCCAAATAGCCAGGGAAGTCCAGAAACCATCCTCTGCAGACGGATGGCTAACTCCTCCTGGTACTCTTCAAAGGGCAGCGCAAACCATTCCTGGCATAGAAACTCCACCGCATAGATCATGTCCTCCCGGAGCTCAGCGGAGGGATTATGAGTTGCTGGGTCCATTGTCTGGTTGCGTCCTTCTGTCACAGTTCGGCTGTGTGGCAGGCAGGAGAAGGACCCAAACGCAAACTCATAGAGTCAAAAGTTAAACTCAAAAAACACAGCTTTATTGCTGGCGTGGAGTGGGACACGAAAAACAATACAAAATAAACTAAACTGGGAAAAACTAAAGCACAAGGAGCCACAGGGAAAAATCACACAGCTATGATGGAGGACGCAACACTGACAAAGAGAAACATGGGGCTTAAATACACTGAGGGATAACGAGGGGGAATGAGCCACAGGAGGAGAGCACAGCTGAGAGTAATTAAGCAGGACAAGGGAAGCAAAACTAGAAACATTAACATAGAACAGACTGTGAAAGTAAAACAGGAAACACACTGACGGAACTCAAGACATGTGGACTTAACAGACTGGGGGAGACAGAACATAGGGATCTGAAACATGGAACAGAAAGGCACAGTAGATCAACATGAACATAACAACGCCACAGGGGAAGAGTAAAACTGAACACGATGAACACAGAAACACCAGACCTCTTCACAATAAAACAGGAAACATAATGAGACGTAGACATGACAACCCAAACTTCACAATGTAAGACACAGACATGAAACACATGAAAAGCAGGGGAGATTTACCATAGTTGGAAACACGAGGGGGAAATAATAAGAACTAGAAACACTTAAGCATGATAACAAATGAACTTAGGAACCTGAAGGGCTTACATAAACTAAAACATCAAAATGAACTAAAACTCAAAACACTGGGTCATAAGACCCAGGATCGTGACAAATACACACACATCAACAATAGATATTAATATTTGTCTAGTCTCAGCTCAGCCCTTATAACCTGAAATAATTATGTCAACAATAAACTAGCAGGAATAAAATGTTATAAAAACAATAGCTTGTATTATATGTTACAATATAACCAATAAAATTATTATAATCAAACAGAACAGCTTTTTGGTGTTATCAATATATTATTTTAGTAAAATAAATATATTCATAAGTTGTCAGTGACTTCAGTTCTTATAGCCCGACGACTGTACAATCATATTTCTTCTCTCCATAGCCTCAGCCATCAAGAGCCGGAGTCATGTGACTGTGTCCTGGCAGCACCAGCTACAGCTGATTTGGGTCCCTAATTTACTGTTTACAGGTGATGGTATCAGTCTTCTTTATGCACCTCCTCTGCATTTTTCAAATGTGCTTCTTTTGTGTTTTCCTCTTGTGTTACAACTGGGTAATGTCAAGGACACCAGCCAGTGAAGCTCCTGAAGGTTGAATAGAAACTACACAATAGAATGACAGGAAGCTTGGATGGGTTGTGGCACTGGCAGGATCCGTCTGGGAACAGGCAGGAGAGGTTGGAGATCTGGGTAGGATGCATTTAAAGCTTCAAATAAAGGTGAAGTCGACAAGATGAAGCCACTGGAGAGATCTGTCTTAGATGGGCCATCCGTGTTAGAGGGGTAGAAGAAAGACACAGGGAGAGCTCAGCTGGAAGTAGGCTCGCTGGGCTCAAGATAGAGCATTGCTCCAGCATGCTCTTGTCATGCTACTTGTTCATGTTTGCAGTATCCAAAAGTATTCTAAATAGTATTTTTTCCCATACAATAGTGTCTTTGGAGTGGCTCTCCGGTGCATTCAGCAAAGTATGAACGAGTGTAAATGTTAGATAGAAAGCACTTACAAAGAAAAAAGTGCTTGTGTGAATGGGTGAATGAGCCAAGTAGTGTAAAGCACTTTGAGTGCTCAGAGTAGGAAAGTGCTATAAAAGAACCAGCCCACTCAGCTCAGAAAATACTACAATAGGTACTCAGTTAGTTATTAACTCACCAGCTAGTGAGGATTGCACTATTCACCACTCGATAGTGGTCTTCTACATGATTTGTTTAAAATGAGGTCCTGGATGTGACGGTATCTTCTGGTCAATGTCAGTTTTAAGAATTGAACTTTATGGTTTTAATGTTACTATTACTGAAAGGCAGCAGTGTAATGAGATAAAATAGCTTATGCTCCATAAAACATACGTACTTCTTTGTACTCTCCACAGTTGTTTTTTAGCCTCCAGTCTGCCTTCCTGTAACTTGGTGGCTTGGAGGGAATCTTTTGACATATTTAGGCTCCCTAAGAGCAATTACATGTGTCTCTTATCTTGACAAGGCATGAGTTTTGCTATTACTACAAATTCATTCTGGAATGTTTATGTTTGAACAACTGTACCATATTTCTGCAGCTACTGTTTATATAGTTGCCTGTTTGATAAAACAGAAAGATATGTTCACAGTGTGTTTTAGACTAAAGGCTAAAAATATTGCAAAATAAACTATAAACCCTGTGTAATCCCAAAAGGACGCGACACGACTGCTGTCATGTTTTGTGGTTTTTATCGTTATCTGCACACAATCTCCTTTGTCACTCTGGCACTTTGCAGGTTATGCTGCCCTGGCTCCGATGCTCTCCTGCAGCAGCAGCCTCCTTCTCCCCGGCCCGGCTGCTACTGAAATAAGGAAGGCATGATTAGAAAATGCTCACCCCTGTCCCGTCTGTAACAACTGAAAATAAAATAAAATAAATAATAACAACAAAGGTCGATCAAATGGACCAATACGGCAAGGCCGTGATGATCCTTTTGGCAAAGTAAATCCATTGGGTATCCTTGTTGGTCTTCAGACAACAATTCTGATGGCTAAAGAACCAAATGGGCCAGGCAAAAAAAAAAGAAAATGCTCACCGGCTGTGAGACACCAGCTTCCCTGACACCACACCCTGAACCCGTTGCTCCATGCCTCCCCTGCAGCCGAGCCACCAACCACACCCTGTTTTCTTTTTTGTTGTTTCTTTTTACACTAGGTCTTGTAATATCGGCAATATTACTTCTCAGTTATATCTTAATGTAAAAGATTGATGTATATGTGGCTGTAGCTCAGGAGGTAGACCAGGTCATAATTGGGAGGTTGGTGGTTCGATTCCTCCAGTCTGCATGCCAAAATCCTCGGGCTAGACACTGTGAATGTGTGTGAATGTGAGAATGAAGCAAGATGTATAAAGTAGAAAAGCGCTCTAAAAGAATCAGTCCATTTGTAAGGCATTACAATTTGTGTGTCTTTCGACATTAAAATAACAACATACCGCTCTGCATAATAGTATCACGCACAGAGGGTTTAGCTGGTGGTGCTACAGATGTCACAGTGCCTGTCATGGTCCTGAGTCTGGGGACCCAGTGTTTATGTTTTTGGTTAGTAATATTCTTTGATTCAGTTAGTTTCTGGTTATATTTCTGGTGATTTCTCATTCTTTAGTTTTGTCTCTGTGTCTCCTTGTGTTACACGTTTCTTGCCTAGGAGAGCCACCTCCATGGGACAAGACTCAGCAGTCCATCTGTATCTAAAGGTCAAAGGTCACATTTTGGACAGATGGTTTGAAAGAGGAGTGGCGATGCCATATCCTCTGATGGAAGGATTCAGGTTACTGCGTTATACTGAGTTACACTGTGGCAGCCACTGAAGTGCTCTTTAAAACTGTATGCTTTCATTTTGGAAAATGAAGTTTGATGAATTAACTACTGGTTACTTTTTGCTGTGTAGCTGTGGAAATTCTGACAGTTGTCACTGGATTATTTTATAGTTGAAGAAATCTTAGAAACTGGAGGATTCTAAGTTCTAAAGCCTCTGCGCTCGTGCACCATCAGTCTGATTTAATGTGATGCTGTAAAGTTCAGGAGCCACTTTAAGGTCAGGCTCTCTCACACCCCAGCCCGTGCTGGGGGGCAGAATCCCTCACTCCAAATCTGCATCAACAACCGTGAGAATTTCACCACACCCGTGTCTTGCATAGACGACAAAGGATCAAAATTTAAGCATGGATTTTTGTGGTCTGACCTGTGTCCAGCTACTGTCCAGGGATCTCATGTGCAAATCAAACATAAATGTGATCTCCTGTCATAATGGCATCACCAAGCTGTAAACAGATTTGGACTATACAAAGGTGAAATACAGCCCTGCCATCCCAGCTTTTGCTTATGAGTGGAAGCTGGGAGACGGGTCTGTGGCAGAGCACTTTGTGCAGGCGGTGAACCATTGTATGTCTCCAGATCACTGCTTCATGGCTGTTGGAGACCTCCACTGTATGTTGCATTACTCCCCACAAGGCCCTGATGACAGATTTGAGGTAGTATGGTGCAACAGAACCTGCGACTGACAGGCTACAGAGGACCCCACAGTGTTATTCTCCCTAGACTAAATACTTACAAGAAATTTATGTTGTGCACATTTCATTGTGTTTGCTCAGTCGAACTGGTGGACACAACGGCTTCACAATGTTTGGTCCAAACAACACACCCTCCAGACTTTATGCAGTCTCACCCACTGCTGGTAGAGGTCCCAGATGGACTGGGCCTCGTTAAAGTATGATATAGGATTGATTAAGATTACAATGGGCTGAGGAAAAGCCATCTGTGGGAACCTGGGAGTTCCTGTCCAAAAGGATTGCCGCGTGTCAATCCAGACCAAAAATGATAAACAATTGTTTTTTCTTTTCAATTCAATTCAATTCGGTTTTATTTATATAGCGCCAAATCACAACAAAAGTTGCCTCAAGGCGCTTCATTTGAGTGAATGCGTGTGAGTGAGTGAATGTGTGTGACTGGACTGATGATGTGGACTAAAGGTTTGACTGACTTGACACTGAGACAAAGACTGGACCAAGTTTAGGATTAGTAAATGTTGATAAACAATTAACCAAGTCGGGAAGAGAAGGGGGAATGCTTTGCTTTGCTTTGTTTTGCTTTTGGCAGGAGCAGGAGGAGAAGAGAGACCAGAGGGGAAGAGTGTAGTTTCACATGAGTGTGGAGCTGCAGACTTAACCTTTTGGCTGCTAATTTTGGGTTGCTGATGTTTGTTTTAAGAAAATTCTGTTTTATTGACTGGGTTTATATTATGGTATTACATTATATTGTTGGGGAAATGCCAAATGCTAATGGGGAGAAAATTTTTGATATAACTCATGTTACCATTAACCAAAGCAGGCCACTGTAGAAGTCAATGAAATTTTATAGAGGAAAACAGTTAGAACCAAAGCAAAATTTAGGAATTATGTAGGGGATTGGTAGAGTTCTTACACTGAAAATACAGTTAGGGGATAACAAACACTGGTCCAAGGGACCGAGGTTTATTCACTTTAAAAAAGTAAATTATTGAAAAGAGTACAATTGGGAAGGGTATGTGATACTAGCTGGCACTGGAGGAAAACAGGAGCAAAGTAAGGAAAGCAAATTCATTTTGGTAAGCTCCTGATTACCATGACACTCAGAGGATCAATGTGAAATTAAAATACAGGAAATTTTGCATGAAGCACATGACTGATAACTGTTCTGTTTTAAGTTTTGTTTCTTATAGCACAGATTGGATCACAGTGAAAGAAGGACAGCGGGGAAAACTGAGTATGAAATGTGAAGTTCAGGTTAACACACAGGTTTTGTTTTTAGGAAGTTCCAAGGATGCAGGCTCTGGATGGAGCCAGAGCTGCAAAAGATTTGACATGGTGATTAAATTGATTTTATTCCTTAAACACAGGTTTGCAGGCCTGGAGCAAATATACCCGAGAGGAGGATCGCTGAGGTGTTTTGAGAAATAATTTGACTAACCTTTTTCTTTTAATTTCCTAAGAGGTGGTGAAACAAGGTGTCAAAAGGGGGAATTTCAGGTTTAATTTGAAATAAGGGGTTATATGACCATTTTATGACTTTTTAGGTGTTTGATAATTTAGGTATGGTAAAACTCACGCATAAGTAATTGCTTATATGCTTACGCTTAATTGATTGAAAATGTCTGACTTCCCTTTGATCTCTTTCAGTAGAATAAACGTTTATAACCATTTTCATACACACATTGCAATCGTGCTCATAGGAGTTGCTACTCAGTCATGTGGAGGTCAAAAGCTTCGTTCAGTGTGATTGTCTGAACTGATATATTGTAGGAATGGCTTAGAGTACGGATGGGTAAATGCAAACACGCTTACATACACATAAATAATAATTAGGCTAATCCTGTTGATTAGAGAGTCCCGAACGTGATAGTCTGAACTAACTATGAATACCTGAACGAACAATTGATGAACACAGTAGATTATTGAGGTGTAGCAGAGAGAGGCGTTTTGTTTTCTATCCTTTACAGGAGAAGATTCCAGAACCAGAGCAAAACTACAAAGGGGTTGGCGAGAATCCAGGAAGGATCAGGTTGAACGGATCGGGCCAAGAGAGAGGGACACGGATGTGATCCAAAAGAAGAACAGAGCACAAAGACACCTATCTGAAGAGTAGTTGTTTACATTGCAAAGAAGATCAAAAGCTCGTTAGACACAGGTTATAACGGGAGCATAAAAGTAATGAAGAGTAATGAGAGGGACTTTAGTAATAGTTTGTAGGATTTCTATGTTATGTAAATTGCCCAAACACAGTGTTCAGGCCGGATATGCGCTACCCGTTAAAGGGGGCGAAGAAACCAGGACTAAGTTGAACTCTATAGAGGATGTTTCCAAAGAATGACAAAAGTAATGTAGGACCTGTTGACAGGAAAACTAATTATGTCGGTTTTTAGTTAACAGTAGTTATTGAGCGAGTCAGTTAATTAGGTTAACTAATAAAATTAGTTCTTCTGGAAGATGATTGAATAAAGAATTATAAATGTTTTGATCACTCCTGAGTCCGGTTTTCTCTGTTCTAGCATGGGGATCAAAGAATCGGGTTTGATAGAAACTAGCCTCACGTGGCCAAATGCACTTCCCCTTGTGCTAATGCGCATTAGGGCTGCCACAAACGATTATTTTGATAGTCGACTAGTCACCGATTATTTTTGCAATTAGTCGACTAATCAGATCATCCATCCATTGGACGTACAGCATACAGCTTATTGCACCAGCATGCATCTGCTCTTATATAACTATCATTAGCTTACAGCTTTAAGTGTTTAAGGTATGTGCTAACTAAAAATAAAGACAGGATGATAGTTTATTACATTTTAATGAAATTTTCAGATTGTTTCGGTGAAGTTTAATAAACTCCTTGCTATCTAAAATATAACAGGACACCGGAGTATATTCTCGAGCATCTCACACTTCTGATAATCAGTTGTCTGCTTGACGTTTATTCAGCTGTGTAAAAACTATAACTTTAATCTCAGCCAAACCGATTTACTCAGGAACAAATAAAATACTAAAAAAAAAAGCCAAACAATAACATTTTTAAGTTATCTAAGTGACTTATATATGTTTAACCTGAGTAGCAAAAGACAGCGGTGGGTTTGAAAACGATTTGCCGGGAGTCCGGTGTTCTCAGCGGCTCTAGTGAGCTTTGCCCCCGGCTAGCTATCGAGCTAGTGGGTAACAGACGTCTCCGAAAACGTCGGAGCGCTTTTGAAAATATGTGGTGTCTTGATAAACTGAGCAGATATTTGAGGTTTACACACCTACATTCTCGCCTGAAAATGTTAAACGTTTATTTTGTGACCCAGAAAGAATAATAAGAGTAATATTAAAACTAACTAGCTGCCACCATTGTTGGAAACTGAGCTGGGCTGCGCTATAAATTCTGGGACACAGCTTCTTCTTCTTCTTTGGGGTTTAACGGCAGCTGGCATCCTTGTACATGCAGTGCTGCCATCTTCTGTTTCAGTCCGTTATTACACTCTTAAATCCTACTACCTGCATCTTTTGGGATCTTACAAAGCTTCAAACGACGCGTCGACTTTTAAATCAGTCGTCGACGATTTTGATAGTCGAGGTAATCGTGACCAGTCGACTAATCGTGGCAGCCCTAATGCACATGCGCATGTCAACCAGACCTCCAGCACACCTTAGCCCCTACGGGGTGTTGTATGGACGTCCTGCCAGAATGAGGGCAGAACCCCCACAATGGACAGGCATGTCCATTGTGGCGTAACAGTGAAAGCAGCCCTGCCCAGACCAGAAGAAGGACCTCTACACCTGTTTAAACCAGGCGACTGGGTTCTGGTGAAGGACTTCAGGCTGAAACACTGGAAGGCGAGGTGCGTCCCTGCTGATACTGCTGGGAGCAGCCCTCTGGTGGATGAATGTGGTAGATCCCAAGCTGCCCACAACACCAGACAACAACGGGCCCAACTCCACACTCACCACACTCACTCCTTTGGAGCCCAGTGGTTGGACAGCAATTCCCAGAGTGGGTTGCTCCTCCACACAAGTGCAGCCATATTTCTCACTGACCAGAGCTCAGGTGAGACAAGATGCAGCCACAGGAAAGGTAAACCCATTGATTCTAACAATCAAAACTGCAACACAAGTTCGTTTCACGACAGATTGCCAGAACAACGATCGAACCTACTTCATCCTGGGCATGCATTTATTACTTCTAGGTTGGACTACTGTTATTGGTATTATCTGGGTGCCTTGAAAAACTCCCTAAAATGCCTTCAGGTGATCCACAATGTTGCAGCAACAGTACTGATGAAACCTTTGTGTCAGAGCAGTTAGTGTAAATAGATCTTATTGGACATTATTTATCAAGTTCAGATCAGAAAGTTTAATAGGAAAGAATATTTTTTAGGCCTGTATAAAATAAACAGAGCTGTATTTTCCTGCTCTAATCCTTCATGTGTTGGCCTTTATGTCCAGAACACATAAAAATGATGCTTTACATTCATCTGGAGAGACTATAAGCCTTTTTGATTTAGGATGTGGCTAATCTTCTGCAGGGCTCCAACAGCTCCCACAGATGGTATTACTTTATCCTCAACCCAAGAGGATGGAAGGATGTTAGATGTCAGTGTATTAGAGGATGTTATTCTGTTATTTTCAATTACTTAACATAACATAAAATCTTTTGTAAATGTTGATTTTCAGTTTCTGGTGAGAAATCATCTCTTTGTGTTGCCACTGGTAAAGATAATCTCATGAATAGAAATAGCTGTGGCCTTTCTTAATTTTCCTCATGGCATATTATCATGTCAAGGTTTAGCTGTATCACTTTGACACATTCGATCTAACCTGGGAAATTCTGGAAAGAAACTGCATTTTCTCTCCAGTGCTGAGGAGCTCTCCAGTATCAAACACAAAATTATCACTGCAGCATCACCACAAACCTCATACAACGTACAGCTCTGGGGTACGTATGAAGTGTTGGGATACTCACAAAAATCATCTTTGTATTACATGTTAATTGTTAATTTTTAAAAAAGTAATGGATTATATTATACAATTTTTTTACCTTACTTTTTCAATAACGTGGCACATGCATCGTCACATATTTTCTGTTTTTTTCCTTTCAGCTGCTTCCTTTAGAGATTGTCAATTCAACCTAGTTTTATACTAACAGCCAGCCAAACAACATGGCAAAAATGCTGTTTTATTTGGAGCTATGTGAATAAAATTGAATTGACTTGGCTTGAATTGAATTAAAAGTGGTCATAATCGTGTGGAAGGAATCATCCAAGGACCTCCTCAATCCCACTGACATGAGACTTTGCCTCCTCCTGTGTCTTATGTTTTACGGAGTCGTGGCTCTGCGAGGACATCCTGGACAGCGCGCTCAAGCTGGAGGGCTTTCATCTGCTGCGCGCGGACCGGCAGGCCTCTCTCTCTGGTAAGACCAAAGGTGGAGGTGTCTGCTTCTACATTAATAGTGGCTGGTGCACAGATGTGACAGTGATTGCTCAGCACTGCTCTTCCTCTCTGGAATACCTTTTTATTCACTGCAAACCGTTTTATTCTCCGCGGGAGTTTGCTTCATTCATCCTGGCTGCTGTTTACATCCCGCCAGATGCGGATGCGCAGGCAGCTCAGTGCGCACTCGCGGAGCAGATACTCCACATGGAGAGGACATTCCCGGACTCTCTCATCATTGCTCTTGGGGACTTTAACAAAGCCAATCTGAGCCATGAGCTTCCCAAATACAAGCAGTATATTAAATGCCCGACCAGAGAGGAGAGGACATTAGACCACTGTTACAGCACGATCAGCGGGGCCTATCGTGCGGTGCCCCGCGCTTCACTCGGACTTTCTGACCACGTCATGATCCACCTAATCCCCGCGTACAGACAGAGGCTGAAGCTCTCCAAACCTGTCGTGAGGACCAAAAAACTGTGGAGCAACGAGGCTGTGGAGGAGCTTCGCACGTGTTTGGAGTCTACAGACTGGGACACAATGAAGGCTGCTTCTAACAGCTTGGACGAGTTTACGGACACTGTCACCTCCTATATCCACTTCTGTGAGGACAGCATTGTGCCATCACGCACCAGGGTGAGTTATAACAATGACAAACCCTGGTTTACTCCTAAACTCAAAAAGCTGTGGCTGGAAAAGAGAAAGGCGTTCAGAAGCGGAGACAGGGACTGCTACAGAGAGGCCAAGTACAGGTTTACTAAAGAAGTGGACGTTGCTAAACATCAGCACTCTGAGAAGATGCAGCAGCAGATCTCAGAGAATGACTCGGCCTCTGTGTGGAAAGGTTTTAGGAATATCACCAACTACAAGCCTAAAACCCCCCACTCCACTGATGACTTGCTCTTGGCCAACACCTTCAACGACTTTTACTGCCGTTTTGACGAGCCATCAGGCAGCCTTCACACCTCCAACGGCCCCAACAATAGAGACACTTTGGACACTCATTCCCCCACCTCTCCCCCCTCCATAGAGCCATCACCACCTTCAAACACTTCACCTACAACACCCCCCTCCTCACCCCACACAAAAGAGGATTTCACACCACCTCCTCCCACCACAACTCTTCATATTCATGAAGCAGGTGTGAGGAAGCAGTTTAAGAGTCTGAATGCTCGGAAAGCTCCCGGCCCAGACGGTGTGTCTCCTGCCACCCTCAGACACTGTGCAAACGAGCTGGCCCCAGTGTTTTCTGGCATTTTCAACTCCTCACTGCAGGCATGTCATGTGCCTGCCTGCTTCAAGTCCTCTACCATAATCCCTGTCCCCAAGAAACCTAGGATCACTGGACTAAATGACTACAGACCCGTGGCTCTGACATCTGTGGTCATGACCCTCACGGCCCCCCTCCTGGACCCCCTGCATTTTGCATACAGAGCCAACAGGTCTGTAGATGACGCCATCAACATGGCCCTACACTTCATCCTGCAGCATCTGGACTCCCCAGGAACCTACGCCAGGATCCTGTTTGTGGACTTCAGCTCTGCCTTCAATACCATCCTTCCAGACCATCTCCGAGACAAGCTTTCCCAGATGAATGTGCCTGATCCCATCTGCCGGTGGATCACTGACTTCCTGACGGACAGGAAACAGCATGTGAGGCTGGGAAAGAATGTCTCGGACTCTCGGACCATCAGCACCGGCTCCCCTCAGGGCTGTGTTCTTTCTCCTCTGCTCTTCTCCCTGTATACCAACTGCTGCACCTCCACCCACCAGTCTGTCAAGCTAATCAAGTTTGCAGATGACACCACCATTATTGGACTCATCTCAGACGGGGATGAGTCTGCCTACAGGAGGGAGGTTGAACGTCTGGTGTCCTGGTGCAGCCACAACAACCTGGTGCTGAACGCCCAGAAGACAGTGGAGATTATTGTGGACTTCAGGAAGCACACAGCCCCACTCCCCCCCATCATCCTGACTGACACCCCCATCACCTCTGTGGACTCATGCCGTTTCCTGGGTACCACCATCACCCAGGACCTGAAGTGGGAGCCCACCATCACCTCCGTCATTAAGAAAGCCCAGCAGAGGATGTACTTCCTGAGGCAGCTGAAGAAATTCAACCTGCCAACACGGACGATGATGCAATTCTACACTGCAATCATCGAGTCCATCCTCACCTCCTCCATCACCGTGTGGTACGCTGGAGCCACTATCAGGGACAAACAGAGACTGCAGCGTGTTGTGCGCTCTGCTGAGAAGGTGATTGGCTGCAGACTCCCATCTCTGCAGGACCTGTACACCTCCAGGACACTGGGGCGTGCAGCTCGGATCTCAGCTGGCCCTTCTCACCCTGGACACAGTCTGTTTGACCTGCTCCCCTCAGGCAGGAGAACCTCTCGCCATAAGAACAGTTTCTTCCCCTCTGCTGTTGGACACATGAACAATAAACGTACGACTGTTCCCACCACTAACACATGACCCTACGCTGTGTTCACTGCATCATTCCATGTTTGGCACTGATCACCACCTGCACTCATGTATATATCTATCTACTTAGCACTTTTAATTCTTATTCTTATTTTTATTTATTTATTTATTTTTCACGTCTATTTAAGCGTAATTTATGACAGTATGTTTGCACTGAAGCACCGCAGCAATTTCCTAATGTTGTAAACCTGCTCAACATTTGGCAATAAAACCCTTTCTGATTCTGATTCTGATGTCTTCTGTAAATGAATCAGAGTCTGGGGACGAGGGGAACGACTCTCCCATCACTAGGAGCGAGGTCACTGAGAATAGAATTAGAATAGAATAGAATAGAATAGAATAGAATTCAACTTTATTGTCATTGCACATGCACAGGTACAGGGCAACGAAATGCAGTTTGCATCCATCCAGAAGTGCTTAGTGATATAGATATATTACAATATATATTAGCAATAATATAGATATGTAAGTATATTACAGAAATGGGTCTATTATGTTATAATGTACACGGTATGAAGTATGTTGTGAATATTCTATAACTATAAGTATGTACAGGCTGTAGTGAGTACAAGCTATGTACAGGATATGGACAGGATATAAATATGAAAAACTATACAGAATATGAAATAAATAACTTTACAGGAATCTGAGATATACAGCTATACAGAAATGGGAACTATGCAAGTTGTAAACAGTTGTAGGGTTAAAAATTATCGTATGTACAGAATGATTGTTTACACAGAGCTATACAGTAGTGCAGTTAAGATAAGTGAGGGTGTAGATAGTTTCTACAGAGGCTATATAAAGTGCTAGTGGTTGTGAGTGGTGGTTCAGTCCATGTTATTATTGTGTGTTTGAGGGTACAGTTGTCCATTGTGTGTGTGTGTGTATGTTCAGTCCATGAGTTAACGTGGGTCAGATGTCAGGAGGCAGAGTTCAGGAGTCTGACAGCTGTGGGGAAGAAGCTGTTCCGGTACCTGGTGGTCTTAGTCCGGAGGCTCCTGTAGCGCCTCCCAGAGGGCAGGAGGGTGAAGAGTCCATGTGATGGGTGACTGGGATCTCTGATGATTTTCCCAGCCCTTTTCAGACACCGCTTCCTGTAGATGTCTTTTATGGCAGGAAGTGGTGCTCCGGCGATGCGCTGGGCAGTTTTCACGACCCTCTGCAACGCCTTCCGGTCCGAGGCAGAGCAGTTCCCGTACCAGACTGTTATACAGTTGGTCAAGATGCTCTCGATGGTGCAACGATAGAAGTTCACCAGGATGTCTGAGGACAGGTGGTTCTTCCTCAGAGTCCTCAAGAAGAAGAGGCGCTGGTGAGCCTTCTTGACCAGCTTGGAGCAGTTGGTCGTCCAGGTGAGATCCTCGGAGATGTGGACTCCCAGGAACTTGAAGCTGCTCACACGCTCCACAGCCGTCCCCTTAATGTGGATGGGTGGATGTGGGTCAGCATTCCTCCTGTAGTCCACGATGAGCTCCTTGGTCTTCTCGGTGTTAAGCAGCAGGTTGTTTGTGTCGCACCACTCAGCCAGACGATCCACCTCCTCCCTGTAGGCGGCCTCATCGTTGTCACTGATGAGGCCAATCACCGTGGTGTCATCTGCAAACTTAATGATGGTGTTGGAACCATCAGCAGGTCTGCAGTCGTGGGTGGAATGAGGCAGTTAAATAACTTCTTGGTGCCCAGGGCACTGGGGTAGATGAAGTTCACCCTGTGTTCCTAAAGGCTCTGGATGTTGTAGGGCTCTCCTGGTTAATATATTGCTACAATATTGTCTGGAGATCTTGGTGGTGCCTCTGGACTGGGAGACTGGGATTGTGGTCTCCATCTTTAAGAAGGGGGACCAAAGGGTGTGCCCCAACTACAGGGGGATCACACTCCTCAGCCTCCTTGGGAAGGTCTATGCCAGGCAGTGTTGGGAAGGTTACTTTTAAAATGTATTCCATTACAGAATACAGAATACATGCCCCAAAATGTATTCTGTAACGTATTCCGTTACGTTACTCAATGACAGTAACGTATTCTGAATACTTTGGATTACTTAATATATTATCATGCTTTTTACAACAACGTGAATGTACTATTGCTGTGATTTATTACTATTACTGAAGGTCCGCGACTCCGAACTGTAGTAAAGGGACCTCTGACTAATACGGCGGGGTCCCTGTCGGCTTGTAGCCGAAAAATAGCTTTACTTTGTTGTGTGGGTCAACTTTTCTTGCGAGAGACAGAGAGAGGCATTGAAAGACTGCTCCAACGGAACTTATTGTTTTCGGAGGAAAACACGAACACGGTGTACAGTCGAGTCTTAATAGCTTACTTACAACTGGGCTCGTCAGGCACTCTTCTTGGCTGAAGTGGTTATTATTATATTTACATGCTTCCAGCTCCCGTTTTTCCTCGATGACAACTCGTACCTTATTCCATTCCCCTTTTTCTCCCTCCTCGCGCTCACAGACCCATAACGTGTATGGCAGTCCATTCTCCCTGCAACACGGACTACACTGCCCATGATGCTACATTCTTTAGAGCTATGCTTGTAGCATTCTGCCTGTTAGCTTAGCACAACAACAACAACAACAAAAAGGCGCTCTCTCACCCAGGAAACACACAGTCGCAGAGAGAGAGAGAGAGAGCGTCGCCCTGTAACCATGGCAACCGTAACGCTGCTGCCTGGAACAACAGACCGTAGCTGTCAAACAAAACCCAAACAGTCCTGACCCGCGACAAAATGAAACAGGAAAGTACCGCAGTGTAATCCATTTATTTCAACAAAGTAACTGTATTCTAAATACCACCTTTTTAAACGGTAACTGTAACGGAATACAGTTACTCATATTTTGTATTTTAAATACGTAACGGCGGTACATGTATTCCGTTACTCCCCAACACTGATGCCAGGGTACTGGAGAGGAGAGTTAGTCCATTAATTGAACCTTGGACACAGGAGGAGCTCTTTTCACCACTTTTCATCCTGGTTGCAGGGTTTGAGGGTACATGGGAGTTTGCCCCTACATGTGTTTTGTGGACTTGGAGAAGACAACCATGTTCCCCTGAAAATCCTGTGGGTGCTTTGGGAGTATGGGCTGTCTATTGCTAAGATCTATTCAATCCCTGTATAACCATTGCAGGAGGTCTGCACTGCAATAAGCTGGACTCATTCCCAGTGTGTGTTGGACTCTGCCAGGGCTGCCCTTTGTGTTCATAGTTTGTATGGATAAAATTCCTGTGTGTAGCCAGGTGTTTTTTGGTGGCCGCAGAATCTCATCTCTGCTTTTTGCAGATGTTGTGGTTCTGCTGGGTTCATTAGGTGGTGGCCATCAGTCTGCGCTTTTCACAGCCAAGTGTGAAGCAACAGAAATAAGAATTAACACCTCAAGTATGAGGCCATGGTCCTCAGCCATAAAAAGGTGGAGTGCCCACTCTAGATCAGGGACGACATGCTCAAGCGGAAAGTAGCCTGTTGAAGTTGCTCGGGAAACTCACAAGGATGCCTCCTGGGTGAGGTGTTTTGGGCATATCCAACTGGGAGGAGGCCCCCGGGACAGACCAAGAGAGGGATTACTCTTGGCTGACCAGCTGCAGGAGGTGGCTGGAAAGAGGGATGACTGGGCATCCTTATTTAGGCTGCTACCCCCTCAAATAAGCAGAAGACGATGGATGGATGGATGGATGGATGGATGGATGGAAGGTATAAAAATGGTTATAATTTTTAAACAGTAATAGAGTACTTTTGTTAAGTCTCTTGAATTAAAGTTGAAAAATGTGACTTCAAATTTGCTGTGGTGGCGTACAGAAGCAAAGTTCCAAAAAGCTATGGATCTAACTTTAACTACATGACCTGATTTCAGTACTTGCTTCAGTTATAATTAATAAAACTATAAAACTCCATCTGTTCATCTTGCCCTGGATTAATCCCTCTTTCTATGCAGACGTCTTTGCAAACCCAGAGACCCAAAAAGTGACAGCACATGCGTTTCTGTCCACGGAGTGTCTGCAATACCATACCGTTTGCCTGGAAATATAATTGACTGTGCTATCCTGTTTCTCATTCATTCTCATTCACCAACTTGTAAATAAACTTTCTCTCCATTTATGTCAGAATAGACCTGCTGACACCAGCCACTGTTCTGACCCCATCTCCCCATTGAAAGAACAGGTTGAAAAGCACGAGTCAGTGCTTAGTGGCCTTGCTACAAATCAGTACGTTCTCCTTCCAAAGGTAAGAGGCTCAGCAGAATGCTTCAACTTTGTTTTGGACAATCTCAGCCGCTCCCCACAACGTTGCATGCAGCTTTCTGTTTGCTCCATCTGCTTTGCCTTCTCCTTCACCTCAATTTTCTTCAATGCAGCATCCTAAGTAACTTTACACATACAGTGTGTATGTGGAGGAAAAAGATCTCTATTGGGGTGATAGTGCACTATAAGGTCATTAAGTTCCCCCATGTGTCATTTCAGCAGGTCAGTTTGACTTAAGTTTGTTTGAGATTTTGTTAATTGTTATCTTGAGTTTATTGAGTTGACCTCTTTTATTGGTTTGCCTGTTTAAGTTTTTTGGCTTTGTTAAATATCTTCTCATATTTTGGGGTCAATTAAACCCCTTTTTTAAACACCTGTGTCCTTTATGCCTTACTGCTTGGTCCCTGACAGTCTGGTTAACAAACTGATAAAAAACAAAACATGCTTCAGATGAGTCAGTATCTAATCTGTTATGTCTAGTCAAGTGGTCAGGTTTCAAATTAACTGTGGCTATTTACTGTTAAATAAGTTGTTCAGTAACTATGTAGCTGCTGAGGCTAACTGGACGGAGAAGTACTGCAAAGTCAGCAGAATGCCAGGAGTTAAAAGTACTACAACAGTGTGTGCACCTCCCGAATGATTGTAGCTCTAAACAACTGCATAGACAGTTTATGCCAGTGGTTTTTCAATCATATCTATGTAATAGATTCCAGTTTGATCATGTAAATGGAGAGTCCTCTTCACACACTGAGGTTAATAATGGATTTCCACAGGGTGCTAGGAATGATTTGTTTACAATATACATGCAGAGCATACGTTTTCACTGCTATGCAGATGACACACAATTTATTGACCCATTCAGCCAGATAACATACACCAAATATTGAAATTGCAGGAATGATTTAGGATATAAAGATCTGGATGGACTCTAATTTTCTGTTTTAGTTTTACTTGCTTTGCAGGTAAAACTGACGTTATTGTACTCAGCTCTAATAATCTTAGAAATAAGGTGTAACTAGATGCTTACTGTGGATGACATGCAGCAGCATCAGTACTGACAGGGACTACAAAGAGAGAGCAGATTTCTCCCTTATTGGCTTCACTTCATTGGCTCCCTGTTAGATCCTGAACCAAATTTAAAATCCATCTCATCACATACAAGGTTTTGAATAATCAGACCCCATCTTATCTTAATTATGTTTGTAATTTCTCTTGGTCTGTGTGATGGTAAGCTCCACACCTCACCACCAGTTAATTCATTTTAGTTTACTTTGCAGTCACTACTTTAAATATATTCTACTTATTGTTCAATATCGTTTCTTTATTACATTTATTTTTCCATCACACCTTCCAATGTTTGTATGGTGTGCACACATATTAACACTGCAAGTTCTGTTTTATGTTGTATTAATACATCTTTGTTTGAGTTTCCTGGGGTTTGGCTTCTCCTTCCTGTCTGGCAAAGGCTGGGAGAGCTGAAGTACCACCTACTAATTGGATGAAACCACATGCTTTATTGCCTTGGGGGTGTTTCAAGTTGTTTAATTGTTTTGTATTAGTTGGTTATGTGGCAGCCATTTTGTTTCCCCCATGTGTGTCATTTGGTTTAGCTAAGCCGGTATTTAATAACCAAACAACCTTTTTGATTGCCTTTAATGTCTTGCTTTGGTTGTTTGTTGTTGTTTTGCAACTTAGAATTGGTTCTTAATTTTGAACAAATTAAATTGAATAGCCACAGTTTTTTGTTTTTTTTTTACAATTTTCAGCTTTACTTGCTATTTGCTTGCCAAATCAAGGCACAAGAACATCATGTATAATTTAAAATTAGACCTCTGCCTTATGGATTATGTCTCTGCATTTCTTAGTTGCTGTCTCCACTGTGCCAAGTTCACGTCTCTGTGTCATACTTCCTATTTTACTTTGAAGGTCCGTGTCTTATATGAATGTGTCCTGCTTTGCTTCCTTGTCTCGTCAGTCCTGATTTCTCCCAGCTGTGCCCTCCTGTGTCTCATTCCCCTCGTTACTTCCCAGTGTATTTAAACCCTGTGTTTCTCTGAGTCAGTGTTGCGTCGTCCCTCATGCCGTGTGGATCTCCCTGTGAGTTTAGTGTGTTATTCCCCAGTTTAATTTAATTTCCTTTGTATGCTCGTTTTTCTGCGGCCAGCAAATAAAGCTGTGGTTTTGAGTTCGTCCCTCGAGTCTGTGAGTCCTGCATTTTGAGTCCTCATCTCCTGCCTGCCACACAACGTTTCATGACAGTACAACGCAACCAGACATGGACTCAGCAGGCTCCTCCCGGGAAAGCTATTTGGCCCGCATCTTCAGCCTGTGGAAGCGCGTTTCCCACGCCTCGGACACTAAAACAATGTCACTGGGATAAATGCCATCGAGGCAATTCTCAAGGGGAATCCCCATCTTCGCGAGCTCAGGATTTTCGGGCCTACTTTCGAATCTGCATAAAGCCAAGGAGGCAGTACGAGCTCGCGAGCTCGCCATGCCGCAGCAACAGTCGCTAATGGAGCTCGTCATACCGCAACAGCGACCGCCACAATCGGAAAACATTTCCATGCCGCTGCCACAGAACTTGTTTCGAAGGAAGGAAGGTTCAGGGCTTAAGCAATCAGCGTCATGGGCTCATCCGGTTAGAATAAGAATAAGCAGCCATCTAATTCAGAATTATTCACAGGGTTCTCCTTTTATTCTCAACTCAAATCAATAAGGCAAAGAAGGAAGGAAAGAAAGACACATGGACTGCTCTCTCTCAGCTGCCGCCCCATGTGGGAGTGAAGAAAGAGTGAGGGGTAGGTGAGTGCAGTCCTTATATAACGAGTGACAGGTGAGTGCAATTAAGGCCAAGCACCACACCCAATCAAAGGTGAGGAAAAGAAACAAGGTGCATCTGGTGAAGTGAATGTGCTAGAAGGTGAGCCTTTACAACAGCTGCCCCCATATTTCTACTGAGAAATATGTTCAAAGGATTAAAGATGCTCCTTTTCACAAAGCGGGGGCAGAGGAATTAGACATGCTACAGGTTTACTATAGGTTCAGGGGGTCGACCTAGAGATCGACAATGCAGGCTAGACAGTTCAGGGGGCCGACCATGTAACCAGCGGTGACGGCAAAGCAGGTCCAAATGCCAACCGCGTGGGATGCAGCGGCAGGCCCAGACCTGCAGACCGTTGGGCAGTTTTGCAGGTGCTGGGGGCAATGTACGGGGCTTGGCTGAGGCAGGACCAGGTGATGCAGGAGCAGGCAGCGCCCTGACCACTGGCGGAATGGCAGCCACAGGTGGTGGAACTGGTGATAGTGGCACTGCCGGTGACGACATAGGTACTGCTGATGGTAGAGTATGAGGTGGCTGAATGAATTCAGAGCCATCAGCGGACACAAGGATGTGCTGGAGCGGTTCTCCTGAACCTGAACTGGAAGATGTGAACAAACATTGGGCATGCGTGGAACTGCTCTGGGGTTGGAAGTCTGTGATTGGACCTTGGAGTGTCCATCCTAAGCGGGTTTTGACTGCTGCAGGAGATCCAAATGGTCCATGTCTAACTGGTGCAATAGGCGTAATAAGGTGGGTATGATCAGAGCCTATGAGCAGTAGTGGAGCTGCTTTGTTAATAAAGGTTAATGGGATACCTTGAAGGTGCTTGTATCTCCGTTGAAGAGAGGATACGGGGTAGGTGTGGTCTGAAAGTGCTAAGTGACTTGTAGTGAAGGCATTGTTAATTGTGTAAGTTTTCTCTGGGTGTGCGATGGGTGAGATTTTGAAACTTACAGAAGAACCTTTAATAGTTTCAACTTCTTGATGGACAGTTCTGAGTGATAATTTTTCTGCTTTCCCAGTGAGGTTGAGATGCTGTGCAGCTGATGTTAGAAGAATGGTACGCTGGGAGCCATCGTCAAGTACTGCATATGTTTCAAGGGTTCTTTTGCCGTTTCGCAGGAGCACTTTCACAACCTTTAAAAGGACACTAGGACAATCACTAGGTCTATCAAAGTACAGTGTCCTCACTACAGGATTAGTTTCAGTTTTAGATCTCTTATTTACATCACATAGGATCTGTAGATGTAGTCCCATACAGGTGGCACATGCTTTCCTCAGGTCACACTTTGCAGCCTGATGAGTCCTAGCACAACGCCAACACCATTTGTTTCTCCTTATCCAGTTTATTTTCTCATCCTTTGTCTTGTTAATGAACTCAGGGCACTTGCTAATGTGGTGTTCAGGTGAGCGGCAATATGCACATGTTGCCTTAGTTATGATGGGTTGTGCTGCCTGTACAGGATCATCAGATGTATTTGCTTCATGTAATATTGTTGTAAGTGGAGAGGTGTACTTACGGGCAGGTCGTGGCTGGTTAAAGGATAAAACAGGACTGTCCTCTCTTGGTTGACACTTGCATTCCATTTGCAACCAGGATGAGAACAAAGGTAAGTCATACATCATATCTCCTTGTTCCCTGTAAATGTGCCGTTTGAAGCGACTGGAATGCTCTGGGGGCAACTTTTCAAGTAGGCGATCGACATGGGAGCCACAATTTAGTTCTGTCCGTCCTTGATCACCCATAGTGCTAAGCAAACCAACTAAAGCTTGCACACGAAGAGCAAAGTTATCCAGAGTCCGACCATCACCTGCTCTGATAGGAGGAAGCTCCAGTATATTCCGTAGCTCTTTCAATGCTAGCTGTCTTGGTTGCCCATAACGCTCATCAAGAGCTTTGATGGCTTGAGTGTATGGGTCAGGAGCGTAGAAAAAGGCAAGAGCTAATCGTTTAGCTTGGTCTACTTTAAGGTGATCAAGAAGGACATGATATTTGAAATGCTCCGTCTCATGAGGGTCAAGCAGGTTAGTAAGGGCCATTCGTAACAGCCTATACTGGATTTCATCTTCTCTGGTAAGGTCTGGGAAAGAAGGACCCTCAAGTTTATACACATGTGTTCTAGTGCTAACAGGGTGACTAGAACTAGCAGTAATGGGTACTGAAGGGTTTTGTGCATGCAAACCATCAGATGTAGCTGGTTGCTGCTTTACAGGAGGGTGCTGCCTTGGTTCTGGAATGCAAACAAGAGGTTGAGCGGGGTCTTCATCTAGAGGAACAGCAGGTTGAACACATGAAAGCTGGTGGGGACCTTGCAGTGGCGTGGCCAGGAAATTAAAAGGAGTCTCGTCTGGTGTAGGAAAAACTGGTCTAGGCAAACCACTTGAAGGAACAGCAGCATCTAATATTGTTGAATTAGGGAAAGGAGGGCTAGCAGCCAGAACTGCACCAGAGTGACGGCTAACCTGGGGGGGCTGAGAGGGTGATTGACATGTTGCTGGATCAATCACTGGGAACTGCTCATGTTGCTGATGTGTTTGGGGAATGGCTTGTAAACCGCAAACAGAGGATTTGCTTTCATCAGAGACAGTGTGAATTGAAGATCTGGGGGAACTGCGAGAATGGGGAGGAGATAACTGAATCATGAGTTGCCTAATCTCCCTCATTGTCATCAGGATTTCCCTCATCACCTCATCTTGATTGGTGGGTAAAGGAGCAGGGGATGTCTCTGGTTGTCTTTCTGACTCTCCGACAGGATCCTGCAGCCCATGTGTGTCTGTGTCACTATGTTGGCATTCTGTTTGGCTCTCTGTCTCACATGTAGCTCTTCTAGCTCCAGGATACTGAACGTCATACTGCTGCAGGTAGGCAGGAGGTTGACTATCACGACTGGATCTTCTCAAACCTTCAGTCAATGGCTGCTTTGAATCCATGACGCTAATACCACTCCGCCTCGGAGGACCATGTTTCGAAGGAAGGAAGGTTCAGGGCTTAAGCAATCAGCGTCATGCGCTCATCCGGTTAGAATAAGAATAAGCAGCCATCTAATTCAGAATTATTCACAGGGTTCTCCTTTTATTCTCAACTCAAATCAATAAGGCAAAGAAGGAAGGAAAGAAAGACACATGGACTGCTCTCTCTCAGCTGCCGCCCCATGTGGGAGTGAAGAAAGAGTGAGGGGTAGGTGAGTGCAGTCCTTATATAACGAGTGACAGGTGAGTGCAATTAAGGCCAAGCACCACACCCAATCAAAGGTGAGGAAAAGAAACAAGGTGCATCTGGTGAAGTGAATGTGCTAGAAGGTGAGCCTTTACAACAGAACTCCTCTCCATCCACCCTCCGCTCTGACTGTCACTCACCCGCTGCTTTTCTCGCAGCAATGTGGTCGGAGGATGAGGAGCCGGCCGTGACCTCTCCGTCTTTGCCAGTTTCCTCCATCCCCGCACCTCCGGCTTCCCGAAGAAAACGGCATTCACGCCACCGACACCCACAGCCGGACCCCGAGACTTCTGAGGTACCAGCTGTGGTGAGTGGAAGGGACAATCAAGATTTTCCTGACTTTGGGACTGTTTATTCTGGGGCTGTGTTTGCTCACTCTGCCCAGCCAGAAGCTCACTTGGCTGCCCAGCCAGAAGCTCACTTGGCTGCCCAGCCAGAAGCTCACTTGGCTGCGTCTCCTGTGTCCCCGCTAGCACAGTCATCAACTCCACTCTCACCACCACCGTTACTACAGACATCAGTTCAGTCCCCTGTGCCAGTGCAGACGCTCTCAGTTCAGTCTCCCGTGCAGTCATCTACTTCACCACCATCAGTAGCTCAGCTCCCCGTGTCTCCAGTGTTTGAGTTTCTTGTTTTCTGTCACTCTGTATTGTGCATTATGTTCTCATGGTTGGTCTTTTGTTACTCCCTCGAGTCTAGTTTCTTGTGTTCAAAGCTTAGTATTTCCCTCTGTGTATTTTGGTTCTTAGACCTCTGCCTTATGGTTTATGTCTCTGCATTTCTTAGTTGCTGTCTCCACTGTGCCAAGTTCACGTCTGTGTCATACTTCCTCTTTTACTTTGAAGGTTCGTGTCTTATGTGAATGTGTCCTGCTTTGCTTCCTTGTCTCGTCAGTCCTGATTTCTCCCAGCTGTGCCCTCCTGTGTCTCATTCCCCTCGTTACTTCCCAGTGTATTTAAACCCTGTGTTTCTCTGAGTCAGTGTTGTGTCGTCCCTCATGCCGTGTGGATCTCGCTGTGAGTTTAGTGTTATTCCCAGTTTAATTTAATTTCCTTTGTATGCTCGTTTTTCTGTGGCCAGCAAATAAAGCTGTGGTTTTGAGTTCGTCCCTCGAGTCTGTGAGTCCTGCGTTTTGAGTCCTCATCTCCTGCCTGCCACACAGCGTTTAATGACAAACCGTGATCGCCTTTCCACAGAGTACTCACTCAAGGTCAGAAAGTCTGGTTGTCTACCTAAAATATTCAGCTCCACACAGAATCTAAAAAAAAAAGTCTCCTCGTTTCATCAGCCCTTTTGAAATCTTGTCTGCTGATTATCCCCTAAACCTTCTGGGTTACAGGACAGAAAAGGCTTTGCACCACATTCCTAGTATATGCTAATGAGTGTCTCATTTCACAGGCGAGGGCATCTTTACTAATTAACTGATGCAAATGTTCTGTCCTCGTCAGTGATTGAGGGTAATGGGCGACTGAGTCACTGTGCCTGTTGTGAGCATTGGCACAGTCTCATCAGCTGGCCTGGTCTGCAGGGGTGAAGGACATTTAAAAGGTCTGATAAGAGGAGACCGTCACAACAAAGGCAGAGGACTGCAGATCACAGGACAAAGGGGAACACTCAACGCAGCTCAACTGTAATCTTGACTGAGAGCACATGAAACCAGTAATTAAGACTGCTGTGCATTCACTGGTATTATTAAGGTGGCTAAATATAATTACGATTGGTGAGATGGTGTGGACAGAGGAATATGATATGAAATGAGTTGCAGTGTAAACATGGAAGCAGAGAACGATTACCAACTAGCTGCACAAACAGATATTGTAACTTTTCTGTTAAAAAAAATAAATGAACGTTTCTGGTACTTTTATGGCACCTTTCTACTCCAATTGTGCACTCACAGTTTTCTATTGCAAGTGCTTTGAGTAGACAAGAAAAATGGAGTAGTGGTAATTTTACACTTTGATTGCAGCACTTTCATTAACACGCATTCATTGATATACTTGGTGCAACTGAAGGTTGTGCCTAAACATGAGGACTGGAGGAGTCAGGGCTTGAGCCACTGCCCATATTCCTGACAGATAACCCACTCTACTACCTGAGCCACAGACACGTGGAGCTGATTGAGGCAAATAGGTTTGGAGATTTAAGCTCCGTGCTGATGGCCCTTCTCCACCAGTTCATCAACAACTCTATGTTGGTAACCAGGCCTCATGTTTCATGCTTTCTATCCCAAGTGCATTACTTACCTTGTTGTCTTGTGCTCTAGTTTCTTCCGGAAACTCCACGGCTCAGAACTACTCCTCTCTTGGATTCTGGCTTCCTTACCTGCTCTCTGGAAATCTTTCCATACCTCACCTGCCTGCCCTCCTGTAATCTCACAATCTCAGAACAAACAGAACTCACATCAGCCAGTTCACATCGTCAAACTCACCCGGACCTACACCACCTCTCCCTCAACCCTTCTGTCACTCGTCCTGCAAAGTAAGCTGGGAAAAACTATTATCCTCCCCTTTTCTGGAGCTCACTGCTGGTTGCATTCTAATTCCATTCTCCTCTCTCCTCGGTATGTACCCGTCACGCCCTAGTTGCCTTCCCGGTCTTGTTTCTGTTTTGCCACAGCCACGCTACCACGGCACGTTCACCAAGCCACTGTATATTTTGTCACTGCCAAGCGTTAGTTCTGAAATTAAACATTGTTAAATCGTTCCTCCCATCTCTGCTCTGGGTGCACTTCAGTTACCGGCCTCCGGCCTTTTAACAGATATTGCTGTTGTTCTTATTGCACAAATAGACAAGTGTGCAAAGGTAGAATGCATACTGCATCAAGGACAGAAATAACAGCCTTATAATGCTAACACAACTCTCTCCCCTCTTTGCAAGCATCTCTGCAGACTTCATGCTAACAAAAAGCTAGCCAAGTAGTATAGCAAACTACTTTCTTAGGTGAGTTATTATCTGAACATGCGCAACACAATATGATTGTGTTGAGAATATGGCCTCTGGAGTAAGCACAGATCTCAAAGGTGTTCTTTGGACTCTGTATCCTTGTCCAGTGTGTTATGGCATTAGTGATATGCCCAAAGTTAAAATCTGCTTCTGATGCTTTTGTGCCAATGGGAACTACTCTACAAAAACAAAGTAAGAAGAGGTGAGCGGGAAGTTCTGTCCTGAGGCAGCTAAAGAGAAGTGTGAAATGACCGGACCCACACAGTGTACAATTAGCATGGTGTAAGCTTTATTTTTGGCCACAAGCACTCTTATTGAGTTCGACACTGTCTCTCTGCTCTGTCTGTGGCTTCCTCCGGGGCTACATCTGGCCGAACCTACTCACCTTTCCCCTCCCCCGCGAGCATGAGAGGAAATCAGCCACAACCATCTTTGTCCCTGGCCTACAGACCACCTTGAACTTAAAGAGCTGTTGGCATCCTTCATGCGGTGGAACCACTGCAGCGGGGCGTGGTCTGAGCAGAGCGTGAATGAGCACCCTAGGAGGTAATAGCACAGCCAATCAACTGCCCGCTGGATCACCAGAAACTCCTTTTCTATGGTGCTGTATAACAGGTGTGAATAACAGTGGCTCCCCACAGAGAGCCTCTTTGACCCGCACAAATGCTGCCTGGCACTGCCCTGTCCACTAGACCAGATCTGGGGCACCGTTACAGGTGAGATCAATCAATCGACTGGTCAGGTTGACGAATTTTGGCACGAACTGGCGGTAGAACCCTGCCAGCCCCATAAGCCGTCTCACCTCCCTTTTGGTCTTGGGTTCGTAGGCAGGATGTGATTGTTGCTGTTTTCTCCACCTGTGGGTGCACCTGCCCACTCCCCAAGTGGTACCCCAAATACTGTACCTCCCTCCGACCAACTGCAAATGCCCATGGTCTGCGTGCAGCCCGTGTCCACCAAAGCCTGGCGTACACCCCCCTTGACACCTTACCAGAATGCGGTACATCCTTCCTGGGCTGAGGGGAGGGTGAAACACCTTGCCCACCTCCATCAGCGGACACTCCCGCCTCAGTTGTCCTGGTCATCTGCACTTCCAGCACTCCTGTGACTGTACCGCTCCCAATGGCTCGGGGTGTAGTGCCAGGCGCTTCCAGGGTCTGGAAGGGAGAGAGACAAACTGGTTAGTTGCACTCTCCGTCTGCGTCTGATTGACCGGGGCTGGGCCAGGGGGCTTCCTCTGAGGGTCCAGGCTGCAGCCACCTTGCAGCTTCCGCACCCAGGAGAATGGCTGTTCCTCTCCGGACATCCGACACCACCGATGGTCTTCCATGGAAAGCCCTAGACGATGGAGCACAACACGGCAGATGTCATCAAACTCCCTTCAGGATGCCGGCGGCAGACTCAGGGCTGTCATCTGGGCCTCCCCCCGACAGCAGCCGCGGCAGCCATTCCACCGCCGGCCAGCAACACGCCTCCAGTGTGGCATGGAACGTCTCCAAAAAGACCGCATGGTCAGTGGCGTTGTTTTTGTTTTTTTTAAATTGTCTTGTTGACTTGTAGTAATGTCTTGATGCCTTTTGTTTTAATAAAAGGTTATTGAAAAATCTAAAATCTCTCTGTCCCTTGGCCTCTCTCTCTTTTTCTGTCAGTATTTAGTCAGTCAGGACTTTGTTTACTTTTTGTCTGACAAATAACAAAACCTCTATTAACACACTCACAAATAAGCGCACAGCTTTCTCCATGCCCTTTATTACAATTTATATATATTTATATATATATATGCTGAAATGCAGTTTGTCTGGCCACCTTAAAGTGTGTTCAGTTTCTGTTCAAACACCTATAAAACTGTCATCAAATACAATTTTTCTAAACCATCTTGTAAGTTGACCAAAACCTCCAGAACTTTAAACAATGAAACATATCATAAGAATAGTCAACAGGGTCATACTTACTCCTTCAATAGTGTGTTGACAGACGGCCCCTTCTGATGTAGCCACAAGAATGTGATGTGTGTAGTTGGTGAGTTGCACTTTCAGAAATGTACAGAACAGTTTGCATATAAAGAAAACAATAACAATCCCAAAACGCGATTCCCACAGCCATGTAGACCAAATCAACAGGTGCCAGTAACTAATAATAATAAAGTTTATGTTGACAGTCTCCACAGCCTCTGGGTATGAGCAGCTCTTTATCCGCTTCAACTCTCTGGGAGTTGTTGAGGATGTTACAAGTAATTTCAAATCATTAACACTGTAAGAATTGTGTGTTTGGTATGAAAGACTGGTGAAAATTTCTTTTATCTTTAGTGCTTTGAGATGTTTGTGTTCAAACATTGCTGCAAATTTCAGTGTCTGAAAAAATGGTTTGAACATGAGTTGGCCAACCATAGTTCAAAAACTTTGTCTTGAGAAGTATTCAAAATATGAAGATACAATTTCACTGCACTTATTATATATGTTTAACATTTGGACCATAAAACCTTTATGCAAACCGATTAAGCAGAAAATGCTCTAAAGTGATGAGAGGTAGAATGATCCGCTCAGTCATGAAGCTCTGAGTGGAAAAAAGCTGTTAGTACTTTTATTTCTGTATGCTGGTGTAAATACTGTTCAATCAAAAAATCAATTTGGTTTCAGTGCTCAGTTTGTTTTTTCCACCACATGTTCTGTCACCCAGGTTTATTGGACCTTTTAAGATCACCGATCCACTTACCTGCTCCATGAATATTCATCTCATCTTTCACGTTTCTCTTCCAGCCCTCACAGTTGGCCTGTTGCATGTGCTCCTTAATCCTACAGGGAGTGCAGAATTATTAGGCAAGTTGTATTTTTGAGGAATAATTTTATTATTGAACAACAACCATGTTCTCAATGAACCCAAAAAACTCATTAATATCAAAGCTGAATGTTTTTGGAAGTAGTTTTTAGTTTGTTTTTAGTTTTAGCTATTTTAGGGGGATATCTGTGTGTGCAGGTGACTATTACTGTGCATAATTATTAGGCAACTTAAAAAACAAATCTATACCCATTTCAATTATTTATTTTTACCAGTGAAACCAATATAACATCTCCACATTCACAAATATACATTTCTGACATTCAAAAACAAAACAAAAACAAATCAGTGACCAATATAGCCACCTTTCTTTGCAAGGACACTCAAAAGCCTGCCATCCATGGATTCTGTCAGTGTTTTGATCTGTTCACCATCAACATTGCGTGCAGCAGCAACCACAGCCTCCCAGACACTGTTCAGAGAGGTGTACTGTTTTCCCTCCTTGTAAATCTCACATTTGATGATGGACCACAGGTTCTCAATGGGGTTCAGATCAGGTGAACAAGGAGGCCATGTCATTAGTTTTTCTTCTTTTATACCCTTTCTTGCCAGCCACGCTGTGGAGTACTTGGACGCGTGTGATGGAGCATTGTCCTGCATGAAAATCATGTTTTTCTTGAAGGATGCAGACTTCTTCCTGTACCACTGCTTGAAGAAGGTGTCTTCCAGAAACTGGCAGTAGGACTGGGAGTTGAGCTTGACTCCATCCTCAACCCGAAAAGGCCCCACAAGCTCATCTTTGATGATACCAGCCCAAACCAGTACTCCACCTCCACCTTGCAGGCGTCTGAGTCGGACTGGAGCTCTCTGCCCTTTACCAATCCAGCCACGGGCCCGTCCATCTGGCCCATCAAGACTCACTCTCATTTCATCAGTCCATAAAACCTTAGAAAAATCAGTCTTGAGATATTTCTTGGCCCAGTCTTGACGTTTCAGCTTGTGTGTCTTGTTCAGTGGTGGTCGTCTTTCAGCCTTTCTTACCTTGGCCATGTCTCTGAGTATTGCACACCTTGTGCTTTTGGGCACTCCAGTGATGTTGCAGCTCTGAAATATGGCCAAACTGGTGGCAAGTGGCATCTTGGCAGCTGCACGCTTGACTTTTCTCAGTTCATGGGCAGTTATTTTGCGCCTTGGTTTTTCCACACGCTTCTTGTGACCCTGTTGACTATTTTGAATGAAACGCTTGATTGTTCGATGATCACGCTTCAGAAGCTTTGCAGTTTTGAGACTGCTGCATCCCTCTGCAAGATATCTCACTATTTTTGACTTTTCTGAGCCTGTCAAGTCCTTCTTTTGACCCATTTTGCCAAAGGAAAGGACGTTGCCTAATAATTATGCACACCTGATATAGGGTGTTGATGTCATTAGACCACACCCCTTCTCATTACAGAGATGCACATCACCTAATATGCTTAATTGGTAGTAGGCTTTCGAGCCTATACAGCTTGGAGTAAGACAACATGCATGAAGAGGATGATGTGGACAAAATACTCATTTGCCTAATAATTCTGCACTCCCTGTATTTGAGCTTAGACATGACAGTTTCTCCATCACATGAAACATTTAGGTCGCATTACTGAACACCTAAGTACTCTACTACATTTGAACAGGGGGTGGTTGTTCAACCTGCTTTATATCAATTTGTAGAGCAGACTTTTTCATTTCACAACCTACAGCTTTGGTGTGGATGATTTATGTCTGACATATCTGCTGTTTACCAAGTCAGACCCACGTCAGTACAGCCTCCTCCTGTGAGACTGAAATATTGAGATTCAGTCATTTTTTCAGAATTCACATTTCTATCCTAATAACAGGTTTTTGTCTAATTAAAGTCAGAATTCAACTGAAAGCTAAAAACCACATAAGTATAAAGTAGTATTCCTGATAGTGTAAACACTTTCAGAGACTATTCTAAGCCAGTACTCCTCAACCTTCCACTACAAGTTATGAGATTTATTAAAATCCAAAGCACTAATATAATTACATTTTTGAAGGTACCACTAATGCTTGACAGCAGCTACTTAAGCAATTACTTTTTGATTGAAAATTTTCTTTAGTTTGTTCTGTATGTTCAAACAATAAAATAAAATAAAAAATCTTCTTAAGTACAAAATAAGCAGTTGGTGATAAAGGATTTGAAAATGTCCCAAGTATCAAAAAGATCCCTGTTTGAAATAAAGATTTATAAGTTTGCAAGGTGCCATGAATTTAACTCCATCCATTTGCTTCTGCTTATCCTTTTCCAAGGTCGCTGGAGCCTATCCCAGCTGTCATAGGGCGAAAGGCGGGGTACAACCTGGACAGGTCGCCAGTCTGTCGCAGGGCTAACACATAGGGACAGACAACCATTCGCACTCACATTCATTCGCACCTAGTGACAATTTCAATTATCCAATTAACCTATCCCCACAAGTTGCATGTCTTTGGACGGTGGGAGGAAGCCGGAGTGCCCGGAGAGAACCCACGCAAACACGGGGAGAACATGCAAACTCCACACAGAAAGACTGATGTTGGAATTGAACTCAGGACCTTCTTGCTGTGTGGCAACAGTGCTAACTACCGTGCCACCTGAATTTAACTCATTTAACTAAAAAAGCTAAAACCATCTAAATATTGGGAGGTCTGTTGACTGCCAAAACCCGGAGTTCCTGAAGTCGGCTCTTTAGGCTGACTTCAAAAACAAATTAGTCCTCAGTCTGATGAAAACATTTATTACTCTGCAAGCAACAACTAGCAGGTATCTGTCTGCACTGTGATGGCTAGTCTTAGCTCATAACTTCACCCTCATAATTAAATAGGATTGTTTTTCTAGAGAAGCTGGCATGGCAGTGGACAAATCCTAAATGTCAAAGTGGAAATTAAGTTTAAACAGGCTTTTATTGCAGACTAACAGAAATCTGCTTCCTTGGTCAGCACTAGACTAAGGCTATTCCTGATTTAGCTAAGCTTGTTTCCTGAAGGAAGATTAGAGCTAGTCTAGGCATAAATTAAAGTTTAAATGAAACCTCCCAGCAGGCGGGTTTAACTTCAGATTAATGTTGTTTGCTGAAGAAGACACATGAATCACTTAGAGCACAGGTGTCAAACTCCAGGCCTCGAGGGCCAGTGTCCTGCAGGTTTTAGATGTGTCCTTGATCCAACACAGCTGATTTAAATGTCTGCCTAAGTGCTTTCATGCACACTCCAATAAAGGCATCTCTGTCCTCCTCAGGAATACTGTCATGCAAACTGGAGCAGCATTATTTAGTGTTGGTTCTGCCAACACTTCAGATTAGCATCACTTGGTTGACTAAATTTAAATTAAAGATATTGAGAGTTAACATGTCACACAGAAGCTCACACTCAAGCCTTTTAATTCAGCTGTATGTTTTTAATGAATACATTATAAATCAATCCATTTGCTTATCCTTTCCCAAGGTCGCTGGAGCCTATCCCAGCTGTCATATGGCAAGAGGCAGGGTACACCCTGGACAGGTCACCAGTCTGTTGCAGGGCTAACACACAGACACAAACAACCATTCGCACCTATGGGCAATTTGGATGAATCAATCCCTACAAACTGCATGTCTTTGGACGGTGGGAGGAAGCCCGAGTACCTGGAGGGAACCCACGCAAACATAGGGAGAACATGCAAACTCCACACAGAAAGACCCCGGCCTGATGGTGGAATTGAACTCAGGACCTTCTTGCTGTGCGGCAACAGTGCTAACCACCGTGCCACCGTGCTGCCCTACATTGCAGATCTGTATTTCTGAGTTGATTCAGATCTTTTTACTTAGAGCGGGTCCCACATGACTGCATTACTGGAGATTAAACAGAATATAAATTGTTTAAAGTGAGCAGTGAGCAGAAAGATATATAAAGATATAGAAACTGAAATCGATACCCAGCCCCAGGACTTGTCGAAAAAAGTGCTTGTACCATACTTTATACAGTAAAGTTACAGCAGGATACAAATAATATCAGGCTGATCCTGCCACAATTTGTTCCCTGGTTCAAACCACGGACAAACATTATCCCACAGCTGTTTATGTTTTTAAACCTATTTTGCACAGAGAGGCATTTTTTGAAAAATGTATTGATAGCAATGTTGAATATTATTACACAGGAAAAAAAACTCCATGTTAAATAATTACACCTTGACGCCTCTGCCTTTCTAAATGGAGGGACAGTAACTGCCTTTGTGTATGTAAGCTTGTAAAACCTGCAGATAGTCAGATTAACAGTATTTTGTCTCTATCTGCCATTCTGCAATTCATCTCATGTAAACAATAAGGTGGCGCACAGCGTGACGTGAAAAAAAGGCGCATACCTTTGACGTTGCATGATGAACTCTGTATTCCTTGTTCACACATAAACGCAAAAGGAGTTTTAAAAAAATCTCTGTTTTCGGTGATTCAAAAACGCAGTTTCCGTGTGGACGAAACAGCTGCGTTTTCAAAAATATCCGTGTGGGTGTGGACGTAGCGTAAAAGAGTCAGTAGTTTATTTTATTACTACCTGCAATTTGCAGATTACTTGTATTTGCTTAATTGTTTACTAAATGTTTGAGGTATGACATAAACCGCAATGGAGCAAAATATGGGTGTGTGTGGTTGGAGGATGTGTCTGTGCGCGCGGGGGGGCGCAACATTTTTCTTGTAAAACAAAGGGGGGCGCAGCAAAAAAGTTTGGGAACCACTGGTCTAAGGTATAGTGCAAAATGTATTGGTCCCAACACAGAAGTCTGTTCAACATGTGATCAGATATGATTGAACCACTGCAGCTCTAAATGTCTTTAAGATAATACGGTGGTCAGTGGTATAAAATGCTGCTCTGACGTCTAGAAGGACAAGCATTAGTCACTAATGCTGTTTAGTAGTACAGCCATACTGGTTATTAACAGGGCAACACATTTAATTTGACCAATGACCATTTGTATAAAGGCAAGGCAAAAATATTTTATGTCTGTTTTTCATTTAGTCATGACAGTAAAATCAGTAGTGTCAGACTGAGGAAAGATGCATGGACACAGGCTGTTGTGATAGAAGAAAAGATTGCACTTTAAGCCTAATTTTTACTACCTCTGGCTTAGATAGCAGCAGAATAAAATGGTCTAGTGAAGTGATGTATCTAACAGCAGTCTGAGGGCTTGTGTCTGTCAGCGTAAATGGAAATGCTCAGTGAGCTGAAACCAGCATCTGTCATGACGACAGTAAATCAACTGATCTGCAGTGTCTGCCTTTTACTCCATGCTTGTTTTTGAGTTGTTCACGTGTGTAGAATGAACCTAGCACTTAAACCTGACATCATGCAAGTGTGTAACAGGCACTCTGGTCCACTGTGTGAATGTCACAGTTTGACTCTATTTGAAGCTTGAAATGTGCACGCGTGCTCAAATCGCAGTAAGCTGCAGTACCAGCAGAGGGTGATATTTTATTTCAAACCAACATGAAACGAGTGATGGGAAAACATTTAAAGGGACGATACAAACACATGTAGATGTATATACACATCAGTCACCTAACTTAATGTTTCTGGCATAGAAGGCCTGTTATTACAATCATTATTGAATTTTCTTATTAATTCTATTGGTTAAACTTACAGATGATTTTATGATCAGTTTGTAAGCAGTTAAGGATAGAATAGAATAGAATAGAATAGAATAGAATAGAATAGCCCTTTATTGTCATTGTACATGTACAACGAAAGTATGGGTGCTCCACGCCAACTGTGCAGGAGAAAAGAAATGTATACATACATATATATATATATATATATATATATATATATATATATATATATATATATATATATATATATATATATATATATATATACACACACAAAAATAAGACATCCCAGATCTGAATGAATGAAATATTCTTATTAAGTACTTTAAATACTTTGTTTCAAATCACACAAAAATTATCAATGGAAATCAATTGAAGGTCTGGATTTGGAGTCACACCCAAACTCAAAGTGGAAAAACACACTACAGGCTAATCTAGCTTTGATGTAATGTCCTTAAAACACATCAAAATAAGGCTCAGTAGTGTGTGTGGCCTCCACGTGCCTGTATGACCTCCCTACAACACCTGGGCATGCTCCTGATGAGGTGGCGGATGGTCTCCTGACAGATCTCCTCCCAGACCTGGACTAAAGCATCTGCCAACTCCTGGACAGTCTGTGGTGCAACATGGCGGATGGAGCGAGACATGATGTCCCAGATGTGCTCACTTGGATTCAGGTCTGGACGGGCGGGCCAGTCCATAGCATCGTGTTGCAGGAACTGCTGACACACTCCAGCCACATGAGGTCTAGCATTGTCTTGCATTAGGAGGAACACAGGGCCAACCGCACCAGGATATGGTCTCACAAGGGGTCTGAGGATCTCATCTCGGTACCTAATGGCAGTCAGGCTACCTCTGGCGAGCACATGGAAGGCTGTGCTGCCCCCCAAAGAAATGCCACCCCACACCATTACTGACCCACTGCCAAACTGGTCATGCTGGATGATGCTGCAGGCAGCAGAACGTTCTCCACGGCGTCTCCAGACTCTGTCACATGCACATGTGCTCAGTGTGAATATGCTTTCATCTGTGAAGAGCACAGGGCACCAGTGGCCAAGTTGCCAATCTTGGTGTTCTCTGGCAAATGCCAGCACACTCTCCTCTGAGGAGCAGTAGAAGGCCAGCAGCAACTTCTGGTCCAGTTTATTTTTCCTCAGGACAGGGAGGAAGTGCGGCTGCTGCTGGGTCTTCTTTATCTGAGCGATGTTGTTGTGGGTCCAGGTGAGAACAGCAGAGATGTGAGTGCCCAGAAACCTGAAGGTGGAGACAGATTCCACCCATTTTCCATTTATATTCAGAGGAGAGTGGACCTGTCTGTGCCTCCTGAAGTCCATTATGAGATCTTCTGTTTTAAGAACATTCAGCTTCAGGAGTGGCCTCAAACTGAGCAAAGAAGTTGTTGAGCTCCTCTGCGAGTTTGAGGCTGCTGTTGGAGGGCTACTTTAGTTAGTTAGTGAGAGTCTGGATAACTCTCCACATCTGGCAGGGGTTGTTGTCAGTGAGGAAGCCCTCTATCTGCCTCCTGTAGGCCTCCTTGGCCTGTTCGATGCCCCTCCGCAGGTTGGCTCTGGCAGTGCTATACAGGCAACTGCCTCTCAGCCTGAAGGCTGATTTATGAGTTCTGATCAGAGCCTGTACTTCACTTGTCATCCAAGGTTTTCGGTTAGGAAAAACCTAGATGGTTTTTGTCACTGTCACATTTTCTTAAAACACTTTATGAAGAAAAGGACAGACTGAGTGAACCAATCAGATCAAAACAGTCCTGTAGTAGAAGAGCATTTGCTCTTCTACTACAGGACTACTATTTATCTGGCCATGTTTTAATGACCCAGATGCTTGGAGGGTCTACTGATAGTTAATAGCATGATGAACTATCAGCAGATCCCTCCGAGTGCTTTGAGGGGTCTGCTGCATTGAAATCATTATAAATTATGATTCTGTGTTTAGCATCTACAACAATTTTAATACCATTTTTCTCACTCAGAATTGTGGATAATGCTGGGTGGAGACTCGTACTATCTTATCTTTCACATTCTTACACACACACACACACACACACACACACACACACACACACACACACACACACACACACACACACACACATCTGCCATTTCTCAAATTGCATTTCTCATTCAACACATTAATTAGATTTATACTTTGATTATATTTTGATTAGAGATGATTTACCTCTAGCAAAAGCACATATAGATGACATCTGTTTTAGCACGCTGTATCATTTCTAACATATAAATAAATGAACTGATTCTTATGAAGCACTTGTCTACTCTCTCAGGGCTCTCAAAGCACTTTGTAACACATGCATCATTCACTCAGGGATATTTGGCCTGCAGACTGGAGCAGATGATTCATCTCGATGACCTGACCTGAAAGTTTCTATAAACATTTTCTCATGATTATTTCATGTTGGCTTAAAATAAAAATATCTCCCTCTGCTTGTACTGTAAATCCTTGTTAAAAACATACCTGGCAACACAATGGACAATGCCAAACAACAATGCCTTGTGTAACTGGGGCAACTCAGGGTTGAGTATCTTGCCCAAAGACACTTTAAGATGCAGACTGGAGGGACTAATCCAACAACCTTCAGAAAGGTGCACAGCCTGTCATGGCTGGCAGGTACACAGACGTACCTAATTAATTCAATTCAATTCAATTTTATTTATATAGCGCCAAATCACAACATAAGTCGCCTCAAGGCGCTTCATAGATACAGAGAAAAACCCAACAATCATATGACCCCCTATGAGCAGCACTTTGGCAACAGTGGGAAGGAAAAACTCCCTTTTAACAGGAAGAAACCTCCGGCAGAACCAGGCTCAGGGAGGGGCGGCCATCTGCTGCGACCGGTTGGGGTGAGAGAAGGAAGACAGGATAAAAGACATGCTGTGGAAGAGAGACAGAGGTTAATAACAGATATGATTCAATGCAGAGAGGTCTGTTAATACATAGTGAGTGAGAAAGGTGACTGGAAAGGAAAAACTCAATGCATCATGGGAATCCCCCGGCAGCCTATGTCTATTGCAGCATAACTAAGGGAGGATTCAGGGTCACCTGGTCCAGCCCTAACTATATGCTTTAGCAAAAAGGAAAGTTTGAAGCCTAATCTTGAAAGTAGAGATAGTGTCTGTCTCCTGAATCCAAACTGGAAGCTGGTTCCACAGAAGAGGGGCCTGAAAACTGAAGGCTCTGCCTCCCATTCTACTTTTAAATACTCTAGGAACAACAAGTAAGCCTGCAGTGCGAGAGCGAAGTGCTCTAATAGGGTGATATGGTGTCCACAATTTCTCTGATCATTAATGGGAGCACTGCTGTTAATGGGTGAGGCTAGTAACTGTGCTTAAGGCTACTCAGTGAGTGTATAAGCTCAGCTTCAGGACGTAGGCAAATAGAACTAGGCATGCCCCTCTGACATCGGCGTAATTAAGTCCCTAGCAAGTGATATTTAAAGAGTGACTCTTTAAATGGAGAGACGGTCGAGACTTCTCGTACTGGGGTTACTGGGAATTTAACAAGAGCCAGAGAAATTTAAAAAATAAATAAACAATTTTTTTTAGGTGAATTCTTTGAAATAAATAAATACAAAAATCTAAAAATGTAAAACATACATCTCATTGGTTGATTTGGTGTGAAAATTCTGCCTACATGACAAACGGTGTGGGAAAGAATAGGAAGCATAATAATAATAATATGTTTACTTATACTACTACTACTACTACTACTACTAATAATAATAATAATAATAGAGAATTCAGCTGACAGCAACATATAGTGAGATGTATTGCTTTGCAACCAATTACATTTTTTATTTGTTTTTGTTATCACTAGATTGATAATTTCCTGCTTCATCTCTTGTCCTTTTTACAAAAATGTTGCATTTTCCTTTTTATGTTTATCTAGTTTTTTTTTTTTACTTTTGCACGATCTCATATTATTTGATAAATTGAGTTGCTTCGGGGATGTAACTGACTTTAAAAATCAAATAAACAAAAAACAAAAAAATAAAAACATTTGTTATGTGTTAGGTAAGTGAATGGATGGATGAGCTGACTGAGCCATGAACAGCACTGCTATTTTGAAGCATGGAAGGCTGATAGTCATGTATGTAGTGATGGGCAGATGAAGCCCCATGAAGCACTGAAGCTTTTCATCCAATTGGTTCACCCCAACGCGAAGCTTCATGAAGCTTCATTTGCTCTAGCAGGACACCTACTGGACGTAAAAATAATAGCTGGCATGAATTTGAAGAGTGTGGCATTTTGCACACAGCCTGTAAATGTCAACAACAAAAGGAGTGTGTAAAACATGTATATTGTAGTGATGGCAGTATACTGTGTATATTTATAGTGGCAGTATGGGAAATGATTATTTGGAAATGCTTGAAATGGAAATGATCATTTACTGTGAGGTGAGGTGTGGTTGGGGTGTGGACAGTAGTTGTGCTTTTGTAACGTTGAGGTATGGACAGCTACACACTGAGGCTTTGAGCCTCAGTCCTGCCTGTTCACATTTTATTCTGTAAAAACTAAATTTTCACTGCTTTTATGACCTTTTTAGTGGGGAGAACATAGCTAGGATTTAATGATTTAACAAATCTTTTGAATCCTTTGTCCTCCACAATGCTAAATGGCTGGGAGTCCTCAATCACCATGCTGACCAGGTCTTCATCTATTTGAGATTGTTCTCCTGAGGAAAGACAATAAAGACAAAGCACAAATATAAATATCACACACGTAACTTATAACAGTTGTATAATATTGTTATATCATTTAGTAACATTACTGCATGCTATATTATCATTGCATTTGATGGCTCACCTGGTCTTGCTCCACAATCGGTGTTCCTCTTATTCTCATGCAAAGCTCTGTAGTGCCTAAGCATGGATGAGGTGTTGTTGTTATATCCCAGCTCCCTGGCACATAGCAAACACTTCACCTTGTACAAAAGTCAAGACAGCTCAACATAAATTGTATTGCACCATCAGTATCATGACAATACATCTTCTGTAGAAATTTACATACCTTGTTGGGAGGAATAAAATCAAAATGTTCCCACACAGGGGAGGACATCCTCCTCTTCTTAGCTGGCTCCATTCTCTCCTGACTTTCTCTCCTCACTCTCATAAACCTCCAAACGGTCTCCAAACTCTCTTTAACCGCAACTCTCCATCAAACACCCACATTTTTGAATGAAGTCTGAGGGGTTTATATCGCTGTCATATCTTGCGGCAAAGTTCGAACCACTTCATGAACCAGTCACGTGGTACAGCCGGGCAGCGAGGCTTCGGACGTCATCATTTTCAGCTCCTCCCATAAATGAAGCAAGCCTCGATACGCGCTTCGCGGAAACGCCCCCTCCATTACTCGACACACGCTCCGAAGCCTCGATACAGAACGTCCCATCACTACATGTATGTATGTAATTAGAAATGACCATATGCATACAACGTTTTTTTTTGGTTTTTGTTTTTTGTGGTTCCTGATTTCGTCAGGAATATTTAAAAAATAATGCATCATTTTAAAAAAAAGAAAAAAAAGAAAAAGAAAAATACTGCTACTAAAATAAAATAGTGAGAAACAGCGAGATTAAGTCCATCCAATCGGCTTCTTCTAGATCCAGAATTCAATTAAGCACTATAAGAAAAAATATACCAGTTTATACGTTTTTAACCAGCATGCTACACAAGCCTTTCAATATTTATTATTTATTTCTAGAATTTAAGGCAGACTACCCAAGAGGCGCTGTTAATCTCTGTCCACGCTGACAGGAAGCTCTCTGGCTGTGGCAGATAAGAAGTACACGCACGTGTTTTTATGACTTCACGAGTTTTGGTAAGAGATAGCTATTTTTAGACAGAATACGTTGTGAAATCTGCTCTCACTCACGCCTGCATTTTACTCACTAGAAAACGTCTCCACTTAAACTATTATTCTGAAAAGCGGAAGTTGTTTTTGTTGTTTGATACACAACGCTAATGATTCGTCTCCCTCGTTCACGGTAACTAAAGATGGAGTCGCCAGAAAACCTGCATGGTTCAGCAGTCGGTGTCGCGCAGGATGCTACACCAACCACCGTGGACACCGCAGTGTTTCTGCTGGGAGCGGGTGTAACAACCCTCACACACCCGCTGCTGTACGTCAAGCTGCTAATACAGGTAGCCGATGTAGCTAGCTAACAGTCATCATAGAGGCTGAATATGAATATACAGCTTCCGTGCTGTTTTTGGAAATATGTCAACTCATGCTTCTATTTACTCATTTAGCTTAGCAGTGAAATGTAATCGCTTGCTGTGGGTTACATTTATAACCGCTATGGGCAGAAGAGTCTATAGTGTTGTCTTGTTTTCCTCATCGATACGAAATTGCGTTTGACTTTTAAATCCGAGCCTCACCTCAAAAATACTGTAAATCTAAGCAGTTATTTCTGCTCCGTCGAACCATTTACAAATGTACTGTTTATACAGGTGGAAAGCTGCAGTCAGCTGAGACTGAAGATGCCACTAATGTTTCTCCCACTAAAACGTCCAGATGAACAGAATAAACTTTTTAGGATTTCCTTACCTGGATGATGCATCAAGACATTCTGTTGTGCTCATTCTGTAAAACCCTCCAAACTTAGAATGAACATCCAGCATTGTTTTAAACACTGAAAATGTATTGCAAAAGCTGGATGACAGGAAAAACTATAAGCCCCGAGTCCTGTAGTCAAAGACTCTGATGGCTCTACTGTGAGGTCCGTTTTCCATTTTCTCCAAATTTTAAACACACTTGACTTGGAACAAGCTACATCTTTATTTTGGGGCCATGCTTTTGTTTACTTAGCCAGATGTTACAACTTGTTAAGGTCTGCAAGCACCCTCTTTTCACTATTTTGAATAATTAGGTATGTATATATATATATATATATATATATATATATATATATATATATATGTATATATGTATATGTGTATATATGTATATGTGTATATATGTATATGTGTATATATGTATATGTGTATATATGTATATGTGTATATGTGTATATGTGTATATATGTATATATATATATGTATATATGTATATGTGTATATATGTATGTATATATATATATATATATATATATATATATATATATATTAGGGGTGCAACGATATTCGTATCGATATTGAACCGTTCGATACAGTGCTTTCGGTTCGGTACGCATATGTATCGAACAATACAACATTTGTAATTTATTTTATCAATTTTCCTTCTGACGATGCTCTCTGTGTTGAGCGCTCAGTGAATCTGCATTCGACTACTCCGCCTAGGCTCGACAGTGTGTATATATGTATATATATATATATATGTGTATGTATATGTATATGTATATGTGTATATATATATATATATATATATATGTGTGTGTGTGTGTGTATATATGTATATGTGTGTGTGTGTGTATATATATATATATATATATATATATATGTGTGTGTGTGTGTGTGTGTGTATATGTATATAGATAGATGTGTATAACTCCCTGCTCCCCCCTGCGGGTGGTCTATCCTTCAAGCTCGGATCCTCTACCAGAGGCCACTTCCTTTATCTGTTGGTGGTACATACCGTGCTGGGGCCTGTCCTTCCATGATTTTATGAGAGAGATAATCTCTGAATAATACTTAAATCTATTAGCCAGAACTAACCAACCAAGTCGGTGATGCCATGTGGCACAAGATGGCGCTAAACGTGTTCTGCTTTTGAAAGCAGGTCTCCTAAATGAACCTTTACTCTTGTAGTGTTTCATGTTCACTTTAATTAAAGCAATGTGATTTGTTTGGGGCCTCTTTAATGAAGCCAGTTCTTAAACATAAAATAGCTTCGATCCACTGCAGATGCTTGTGATGGACGACCTGTCCAACGTGCACTTTGGGTGTCACTCTGTGACAGCTGGGTTGAACTGCGTGGACTGATAGTTTTGTGTCACATCTGTAGTTTGAGGATGTGCTTTCAGAGTTTTTACTGTGTTTTACTTTATTCAAATCAAGGTTGGTGATTCCATAACTTTTGATAGGACTGTAGACTGTACACCTCACAGTCATTAGATTTCAGCGATCGCCTGTGAAATATTTTTGAACTCATGTGCCCAACAGCTCTCTTCACCATCTGTATTTAAGATTTATTTAAGTTTTTTTCAGTGCAGACTTTAATGTGAACATGCTGTTCTGGCACACTGATGTCCAAAAACGTGGAAATTTTACACTGATTTTTCTTCTAGCTTGTCATCTGTAAACCACATCACTTAACATGATTGGTCCTTTATTGTGATTTTTGCCTCTAAATAACAGCAAAACAAATTTAGTTGTTCTACACTTTATCTAGTTATTGGTGATTCTGCTTTAATCGTCTTTCAGGCGTCAGAGCAGATGACATTGAAGGAGACATGAATCTGCTGGTTCAGGATAAATATAGATTCAGTAAAATCATAATTCATGTTGGCAGTAATGACACTGATCACATCAATTGGAGGTCACTACAATGAATATTGAATTGGTGTGTAACTTTGCAAAGCAGTGTCAAACAGTTTTTTTTCTGATTAAATCCCTTGAATTAGATTATCTAATGAACCCACTCTGAGCTAATGCTGAGTTTTCAGATCTTGTGAGGAAGAAGGTTGGAGAGACAGTGAGCACAACTGGATCTGAAGATGTACTCATCCTTTTGTTCCGTGTTGATTGGAAATCCAGATCCTAACCCAAACCCGGATTCTTTCATCTAACACCGGAAAAATAAGCAAAAGGGTAAAAAACAAAAACAAGCCAGTGTGCAGGTTCACAGTGTGGACAGCATCCCAACATCCCTTTAGTGTCTTTGCTGGAATTTTCAACTGTGAACTGTTCCAGTCAGCTTAACTGCTTATCTTGCAGAAGACAAAGGGATAAACCCTGAATCTCTTCTTCACCTAATTTTTATACCTCTGTTACAGAATGGCACAGCTTCTCAGGTGACATCTGGCCTCACCCATTGTGACATCCAGTCATGTGGTTGACAACTGATCAGCCACCCTTATCATTCTCTCTCTATCTGTTTGACTTTTCCACATAGCTGATATAAACCAAAGTTTAAACCTCCATCCACCCATTTCCTTCTGCTGATCGAGGCAGCAGCCTAAGCAGAGAAGATCGCACACAAACATTTGTACAGAATACACAGCACACTTACACACTGTATTTAAGAAGTCAGACGTCCTTTTAGATTAGTGCCTCGTTGGTGTCACTCACTCCCACACACGTCACATCTTTTCCACACACACATGAACACTTACTTTCCAAGGTTGTTTCTACACAGCTTCTCAGTAAGAGGACTGTGATTGGAATCATTGTTATAGATTATATTTTCTTATTCACGATATTGGTCAAAGCTACACCTGATTAGACTCTGATTAGCTTTAAGCTATAATTAACTATCAGCAAAAACACATGTGTTATGGTTCAACACCTGATTCAGAGTCACACTGCTGCAGTCGTATGCAGACGCTAATCTGCACGGGCCAAATCTGGATCATGTCTGCAAAAATCCAGCCATGAGAATAATTTTCATACTCAACCCATTTCTCATTTGACATATTAGTCAGACGTGTACTTTGTTTTATGTCTTGATTAAGAATAAAGCTGATTTACTATTAGCAAAAGCACATCCAGATAAACTGGTTTTTATTGAGGGCGGCGTTTTTATTCCAAAAGGCAAATTGATGACACGTTGCTGAGATGGTCATCTTTCTTTAATTTCATCTCATTCAGTGTTTACATTTTTTACTCTTTCATTTTGGCTCATTATGTCTGTTTTTCAAAACCTGAATTGTTCTGTCTGTCACTGATTTAAAATAATGATTTAAATGTATTTTGGTCAGTTGTTTAAGTCGTCCAGTCTGTTCTTGGAAAGCAAACACCCGAAGCTGTAGTTGAATAAAAGAAAATGGTCATGTAGAGAATCTGTTTAATTGAAACTGCTGTTGTCTCCAGGTGGGACATGAGCCTCTTCCCCCGACTGTGGGAACAACTATGTTTGGAAGGAGAGTTTTATACCTGCCCGGCTTTCTCTCTTATGGTGAGTGAAGTGGGATTAATGGATGACTTATCGTCTAACTGGACAAAGCATGAACATTTTACAGGACATGAATTTGTTTTCAGCGCAGCATATTGTGAAGGTGGATGGAAAGAGAGGACTTCTTCGTGGCCTCTCACCACGTATTGTATCCAGTGCCATCTCTACTGTGGTGAGGAGCAAAGTTAAACAGGTAAGCAGGAAATGAGATTAAGATGGTACAAAGGGTACAACCCTTCTTGCTAAGATGAATAAGCAGATGTTTCTCTATAGCTGGATCCATCAGAGGTGCCTGTATAAGTCATTTGAATTAGCAGTTCTGACAGTGTGACCTCCATCAAGAATCTCTGTGATTCAACTTGAACTTAACATTAAACTGTTAAAACTGTTAAAAATTCCCTTTGTTATCTTTAGATTTCAACCTGGACAAGCTGGAGTATTGTATTGATTGTAACTCTTTAAAATCTGAAAGATAAAGAACAAAAACGGAGCTGCATATGTTCTATATGTTCTATTGCAAAGGCTTATACAGAAGCACAATGATGATAGCCAATGATGAGGGCACGCTCTGTACTTTACACAGAGTGTGGGAACCAAACTGTTAAACAGCTGATATTAGACTTTCCTTACCAGCCTTCGTATTAAAAACGAATACGTATAAACACTACACTCTGACTTTTCCCATACTGCAGTGTTACTGAATTATTACTTTAACATGCTGCTGAATGTTTCACGTCACAGTGTTTCAGATACAGCACAGGGTCACTGTGCTTATATTTATGTGGCCCCAGCAGGGCCATGCTGCAAATAAGATTTTGCCCTGTGTATTTAAATGCCTCTAAAACAAGAGGCATTTGCCAAGTGTGTGAAGATTACAGGCACTCGTCTGACACTATACTGCACTAACACAAGTACAGTTTTATGAAATGAAATCAAATTGTCATTGTTTTCCAAAAACCTGTGGATGGAATTTAAGATGATTAAAACTCGAGACATGCCTGTGGTCTCAATGATCTGTAATTGGCTGAAACAGCTCGAACAGGAAGTGATTTATTTACTGCCACCTTATTATTAAAGCTAAATTAATAATATTCAGTGTTGAATAGAAACCTTGGGTTTTTATCGTTCTCCTGTATGAATCACTAACAGCAAGCTCTCCCAGCTTTGCAGGCTGCTTTTGTCTGGAGGAAAGTCTCCTGAATCAGTGGGATGCCATTTCCAGTGTTTGTGTTCCCTTTTTGTTGTGATGTCCTGACAGAGGACAAGTTATTTCAGGTTTCATGCCAATGTTGTGCTAATGTTTTGGGGTTTTTTTTCTTTAAATAATATTTTTAATTTGGTTTTTATTGCTGCTCAGTGTTGTTGTCATTACTGGTTCAGTTTTTGACAAAAGCACATTCAAAGCTTTTTCCCATTCAGTGAATTTTCATAATGATAATAATCCTCTGCTGTCACATTGCTGTAACATATGGATTTTCAGCCAGGGCACAGTTTGATAGCAGAAGTGTTACAATAGGAATCAATTTCAATTCCTTTTTATTATCAATTAATTCATTTTTGCCTTTCATGTAAACATGGTCTGTAATTTTCTGTAATCTTGCTGCAGTTTGTAGTCAAAATATTAGTGAAGTTCAAAGGACTTACATGTTGTTTATTTGTTACCAGTTACAAATAAGAACAGCTGATGTGCTTGAATAGGCCTTTGAGAGATGACAGGCAGTAAAGTGTAATCACTGTGCTCACGCATATGATTTTATTTAAAACATGCATAAGAATTTGTGGTTCTGCAAAAATAAACTTGGGTTTTTAAGTGATTGTGCAGGTGGAGCTGTAGATGATTGATGTTGTCGATGAATGTTATGTTCTTTAAATATCTGATTACACAATAGTGTGTTTTGAAGGGTAATCGGAGTTCTTTGTTCAGCAGATAGACGTCCTGTTTAAGAAGGGCGACCAGCAGAATTCACTCAGGAAAGTGGTCAAAGAGGTGAGACAACTCTGTGAGGGCTGTTCTTCACTTCTTTCATTTTGAGTGTAGCTGAACTGATGTACAAATGTTTCCTTATTCATAAGTTGTGAAAAAGACAGAATACGATGATTTGAAAATCATTTAAGCCCTAAATTTAAAGGGTAAATGGTTCAATGATGATCAGTATCAAATGCTGTAACTGATAGATTTGGTTTTATTTGAAAACAATATTGGATCCTTTTTGATTAATCAATGTATTTCCAGAAAATTGTGAGGGCACAGCGTAAAACCTGAAATGTGGTATCATGCCACAAAATAAAAACCTTGCAAAACATCTTAGAACTAGTTACTACAAGTTTTCCACTACTTCCTACTGGACCTGGTTTTTAAGGTTTCCCATTGGTTTCCCAATTTGCAAATTAATGATCAAGAAAAATGACCTCAACGCCCACTGTCCGTCAGTAGTGCTAATTATAGTCATTATAAAAAAATGTAATATTTATAACTTTATACTGTTTATATATGGGGAAACCTGCCGTCATTTGCAGGACCGTAAATGGACCAAAAGCGAGTTGGACCTCCTTTTGCCTTCAGAATTGTCTTAATTCTTCATGGCAGATTTTCAACCAGGTCCTGAAAGGATTCATCAGAGATTATGTTCCTTAAAAAATGCCAAAAAGTGTCTAGAAACAACCTTCATCCCTAAAATACTTTTTTGAGAAACCAAATGTTGGTAGGGACCAGAAATTGTGCATAATTCCTGTTAGGAAGTTCTTATATTTTCCCTGGAATTTCTCTGGGCAAATTTGAGACAGGCAAGTGGTGATCAAGTGAAAAATCTGGAAAGCAAAGGATATTTGTAGACATTGTCTTGCTATTTCTGGCTTTGAAAAACGTTCTCTTTACATTGCTTTGTCTCCCAGACCTCACATGAGATGATCATCCAGTGCCTGTCCAGAGTAGCCACCCATCCTTTTCATGGTATGTCAGCAACCGGAAATGTTTATTCTGCCATGAAACATTTCTTTTGAGTAAATAAAAAAAGCTAGGCAGAGATTAGTAAAATAAAATAGTGCTGCAGTCACCTTACAGGAAGAGATTTCCTGGTTTGAACTCCAGCTCCTGAGCGTCCAATGGGTTCTGTGGCTCCGCCCACAATCTAAAGAGACGCATGTTTGTGAGTCTAAAGTGAATGTAGGTCTGAGGTAGATAAAGTGCTCAAAGTTTATAGAACAAAGCACTCTGTCAACATATGATTAAAATGTGACTGTATTCTAAATAAATGTGTGTCGTCAGTATAACTAAAAAAAGTACTGTGTTCTTTTTCTGTTGTTTTTAACTACTGATTAAGTATTTTCAGTGTTGGGAAGGTTACTTTTAAAATGTATTCCATTACAGAATACAGAATACATGCCCCAAAATGTATTCTGTAACGTATTCCGTTACGTTACTCAATGACAGTAACGTATTCTGAATACTTTGGATTACTTAATATGTTATCATGCTTTTTACAACAACGTGAATGTACTATTGCTGTGATTTATTACTATTACTGAAGGTCCGCGACTCCGAACTGTAGTAAAGGGACCTCTGACTAATACGGCGGGGTCCCTGTCGGCTCGTAGCCGAAAAATAGCTTTACTTTGTTGTGTGGGTCAACTTTTCTTGCGAGAGACAGAGAGAGGCGTTGAAAGGCTGCTCCAACGGAACTTATTGTTTTCGGAGGAAAACACGAACACAGTGTACAGTCGAGTCTTAATAGCTTACTTACAACTGGGCTCGTCAGGCTCTCTTCTTGGCTGAAGTGGTTATTATTATATTTACATGCTTCCAGCTCCCGTTTTTCCTCGATGACAACTCGTACCTTTCCACTCCCCTTTTTCTCCCTCCTTGCGCTCACAGACCCATAACGTGTATGGCAGTCCATTCTCCCTGCAACACGGACTACACTGAACATGATGCTACATTCTTTAGAGCTATGCTTGTAGCATTCTGCCTGTTAGCTTAGCACAACAACAACAACAACAACGAAAAGGCGCTCTCTCACCCAGGAAGCACACAGTCGCAGAGAGAGAGAGAGAGCGTAACCCTGTAACCATGGCAACCGTAACGCTGCTGCCTGGAACAACAGAACGTAGCTGTCAAACAAAACCCAAACAGTCCTGACCCGCGACAAAATGAAACAGGAAAGTACCGCAGTGTATTCCATTTATTTCAACAAAGTAACTGTATTCTGAATACCACCTTTTTAAACGGTAACTGTAACGGAATACAGTTACTCATATTTTGTATTTTAAATACGTAACGGCGGTACATGTATTCCGTTACTCCCCAACACTGAGTATTTTTAATTGAATTCTGTCTTTACTGCGTGCTTTGAAAATTTGTAACTCCTTTTAATGCCTGATTGTGAACAGTGGCCTAAAATGTGAAGGTAGTGATTTGAGTCGTCACATGAAGCAGGAATCTCATGTTGGACTAACAGACTTGTTTACATATTGAACTATTCTGAGGCATCAATCTTTGTTTGCAGTTTACAGTATGTAGCATGTTCCCAGTCCTCATGAAAGTGTTATGTTGTCTGAATGAAATGATCTGATAAACCTTTCTGCGTTGGCAGTTATGTCGGTACGCTGCATGGCTCAGTTTGTTGGCAGAGAAGTCAAGTATGGGTAAGACTTTGGTTTATACATAAATTTCATACAAGTGTTTTGTAGATGAAGAAAGTGGATTAAAAGAAACATTCTACACTCACATCTACATAAAAAAGCAAGATGATATTAAAGGTCTGTCTGATTTTTAGTGGGATGCTCAGCTGTATGGTCAAGATTTTCAAGGAGGAAGGAGTTGCTGGCTTCTATGTGTGAGTCATGCTTTTATTAGTACAGTCTGTCCTGCTCAGATATCGTGATCTTTCACCTCCAACCATCATAGCAGTGTTTGTGTGTTTGCAGTGGTCTCATACCGCATGTCCTGGGAGAGGTTCTGTTTCTGTGGTGTTGTAATCTCCTGGCTCACTTTATTAACACCTATGCTGTGGATGAAAGTGTAAGTCTGTCACCTTTACCTATTTCAACAAGCTTTGACAATAAATATAATTTTATAATAGTACTGTATTTTTATTAGGAAAACTATTGTATGTTCTAGGTGGGCACTTGAAGAGCATGTTCAACACCCGCTCTACCTCCTGAGCCACGCCTACCTTTGAGGTTGTGCCTCAGAAGGTAGAGCGCCCTTATTTTCCACAAAGCAAAAAAACAGAATTTAAAATGTAGTCAAAATGCAAAAATTAGATAACATTAAGTGGCTCAAGTGTAATGGACAGTACAGTGCAGTAAGGGGGATTAAACAATGGGAGGTTGCACACTTGACAGATTAACAGATGAATCTCTGTATTATACGTATTATCCTGTTCATGTGGTATCAAAGATTTCCTGTGTACATTCAAAAACATACCGTAAGAGCTACAATGTGACAAACAAAAGAGCTCTCATGAAACTTTAAAATTCCTGTCATAATTTAAAATCTGTTAATATAATCCAATTTGTATCCCTTCAACAAAATAAGACCAGATTCCTGTCAACGGAGCAAAGGCCCGGAAGTACACCGGAATATTATAACACTTAATTTAGAAAGAAATCTAAACTTTATATAAATGATTGCAAATCTTAGAAATCTATTTGGCCAATGCTGCTAATCATACAAAACACAAAATATTTTCTTAAAGTTGACACTGGCTATCCTGATGTGATAATGGACTTGCACTTATATAGTGCTTTTCTGCTCCACTTGGCCCATTTCCACACACACAATCTTACAAGTACATTTTTCTATGTCTGAGTGCTTTCTATAGAAAAATATATTTTTGACATCTGACGTTATTAGCCATTTCAGGGTCAAAACTCTTCTTTAAAGAGTTAAAAATGGTCTTTTATCTTCTATAAAATGATAGGTTTGGCTGTTCTCCCAGATGTTCCAATCAAATTTAACACTGAGGCATCCATGAAAAAGAGGATTCACAAGGTTCAAAGAAAGTTATCTCACTGAAAATGATATGCCATGTTCTGACTGAAGGATTTATAAAAACAGCTAAAAGTTGTAGCTCTGCTATCACTATGAATATAATACAAGAAACAAAACATTCTCATCTTAATGTAACAGTTGAAGTCTTAGTTAGTCGAGTGGTTCAGGGGGTTGGGAAGCTCATCTTGTAATCGGAAGGTTGTAAGTCTTGGTCGTATTGGTCGTTGTGTCCTTGGGCAAGACACTTCACCTACCACCTACTGGTGTTGGCCAGAATGGCCGATGGCGCGATATAGCTGCCTTGCTTCTGCCCCAAGGCAGCTGTGGCTAAAACTGTAGCTTGCCTCCACCAGTGTGTGAATGTGAGAGTGAATGAATAGTGGAATTGTAAAGCGCTTTGAGGATCTCGAAAAGCGCTATATAAATGCAATCCATTATTAGTCTGAGAGTCCTTTTTTTTTTTTTTTTCTTTTCTTTTTTAAAATTTCAACATTCAAATATTTGGCGTCTAGCGGACTGTGAGCCCATGGATTCTAATTACATCGTAAGGTTTTAAAAACTGAGCTTAAAAATGCAGTGCACATGAATAGTGCTAATAAAAAAGCAGAGAGGCCTACAGTGAACATAGATTATTTTTAAGGGGTTTTTTAGTATTGTTTGTATTAAAACAAAATACAAAGCATTACAATACATGAAAAAGACAATAGCATTAAAAAAGGAGGAGTTTGGACCCAGAGGCAGGGTTGTTACATCATCACTTAACAAGTGGATAGTCTCATAGACAAAAAGCTAAGCTAGTGTTTATGGCAGAGGTATTATTATCATCATCACCAGCTAGACAAAAGCCTGGGCTAGGCTAATGACAAAGTTGCCTTATTGCAAATAAACAACATACAGAAGAGGCACACTTGATACATGCAGACCATTAAGCAGTGTTGGAACACACTGTGGTACCATACGCTCGAAAGCATCAGTTGAACAGAAAGTAGTGTGATGGTACAAGAATGGTGAGAAAAAGGTGATTAACAATGGAAGAGAGACAGACCTTCATATAAATGTCGGTCTGTCCTACAGAGAAACTGCAAAGAAAGTCAAGGTGTCAGTGAGTTTAGTTTCCTTCAGCATCCAAAGGCTCAGAAACAAACTGACAGGAAGAGGTCTGCAGACCCAAAGACACGACTCAATCAGAGGACAAGTTTCTGAGAGTTAACAGCTGTGTGATAGGCGGCTGACAGGACAACAGCTTCAAGCACAGCTTAATAGTGGTCGTAGTAAGAAAGTCTCAGTTTCAGCTGTGAAGAGAAGACTTTGAGCTTCAGGTTTGACAGGACGAGTTGCAGCAAGAAAGCCAGACGTCAGAATAAGACAAAGAGGCTTGGCTGGGACATGAAATACCACCATTGGACTACTGAAGACTGGAAGAAGGTATTATGGACTGATGGATCAACATTTGAAACCTTGTGTTCATCACACAGGATCTTTGTGGTCGAGTAGGTAAAGGATGGTTCCACAGTGTGTGGTGTCAACCGTCAAACATGGAGGAGGAAGTGTGATGGTCTGGGGCTGTTTGCTGGATCCAGGGTCGGTGACTTGTACAGAGTGAGAGGCTCCCTGAACCAAAACACGTACCACAGCATTGTGCAGCACCATGCAGGACCCTCTGGTATGAGCCTAGTTGGTCAAGGCTTCATCCTACAGCAACATAAAGACCCAAAACATAGATCCAAGCTGTGCCAGAACTACCTCAGGAACAAAGAACAAGGTGGTGAGCTTGAAAACATGGAGTCCAGCACAGTCTCCAGACTTAAACCCCATCGAGCTGGTTTGAACTGGACAGAAGAGTGAACGCAAAGCAACCTACAAGGTCCACGTTTATGGGAACTTCTGCTACAGATATGGGAGAATATTTGATTTCTATTGTAAAAAGAAGCCACGACTGTCTTCAGCTGTTATATCTGCCAAAGAAGGCTACTCTGATGGGTTAAAGGTTAGAATACACTTTGGTCTATAAACTGATTCCATGATTTCTTTTTTAACTCCAATTACTTATTTGTGCTATGCTTTCATTTCAGAGTGCAATGAGACAATAAACTGCGTAATTTTCAATAAAGAACTTGAAAATGTGGTGTTCTAAAACTTGTTACTGGTAGTTTATGAGGATTGCTGTGAAATTTTAGCTTCATATACTAGTTGTCTTTTGCATTTTACCAGATAGGTTTATTTTTTTAATTACCCATTACTCAGACATTTTTATATATGTCTCCTATAATACATACAGTACATCTGGAAAGTATTCACAGAGCTTCATTTGTTCCACATTTTGTCATGTTACAGCCCTATTCATTGTTCACTGCAAAATGTTAAATACAATAACCTATAAAAGCAATTGCTTGAAATTCTTGCAAATTTATATTCATAAAGAGAAAAATATAACAAGTACTTAAATATTCACAGCCTTTGCTTAATACTTGAAACACCTTTGGCAGCAATTACAGCCTCATGCCTCTTTGAGAGTGATGCTACAAGCTTTGCATACCTATTTTTGGGCAGCTTATTTCCCATTCTCCTTTGTGGAACCTCAGCTGGGGAGCAGCAGTGCACAGCCATTTCTCTCCAGAGGGTTTCAGGCAGATTTCAGTCTGGGCTCTGGCAGGGCCAGACATTCACACAGTAGTCAGGCAGGTTCTCATGTGTCTTTTACTGAGAAGTAGGCTTCACCCTGGCTACTTGGAGTACAGGAATGGTTGTTTCTGAAAGCTTCTCCTCTCTCCACAGAGCAATGCTGGGAGCTCTTTACTAGAGTGCCCATCGGGTACTTGGGCACCTCCCGAATAAGGCCCTTTTACCCAGATCATGTAGATTGACATGGTCAGACAGTTCTGGTGGTTCCAAACGTCTTCCATTTACGGACAATGGAGGCCACTGTGCTCATTAGAACCTTCAGTGCTGCAGAAATCTTTCTGTAGCCACCCTCAGATCTGTGCCATGATACAATCCTGCCCCTGAGGTCAATTCCTTGGTCTTTATTGATTACAAAATCATCCAGTGATCTATAGTGTCCGGGTACCATGCACATGTTCATATGTCTTATCAATATTTCATTCCTCTGCAGCCCATCCTGTGAGAGTGGTGGTCCCACAGTAAACCCACTTAGCTTTTTCATGCTGATCCTTGCCAGGCTGTGAGCTCAGGCTTGGCCAGCAGACGTTCACCCATAAGCCTCTATCCTGTTCCTGGTGACAGGGTAGGATCCCCGCTGACCCTGTCCCGAGCAGGCTACATTGAACCTTTATTAGATTTATTATACTGCGTAGGGTGTCTGGCTCCTCACCCAGGACCAGTTTGATTTCGAAGACCCTACCAGTAGCAAATTGCACTTGACAACAAAGCTTCTGGGATTACTGGAGCACACAAATCCATCACCCTCACACACCAAAAACGAAAATGATGAATGAAAGAAAACGTGTAATACCGGTGTTTCAGAGACACTTGTATATGCTTACATGGTAATTTGTTGTTTATTATACAAACGATTGTAACTATTGAACTTTAAGTGCATTAGTTTTAGTTTCTGGAAACATGTAAATTCCTTCAATAACATTTCCCCCTCTCTTTACATTTCTTTGCAGTTCAGTCAGGCCTCTGCAGTGAGAAGCTACACTAAATTTGTGATGGGCGTAAGTTCTCTCTTCAGACCATGAAAGGTTTCTCCTGTATGTCATAATTCAGTAATAATGCAGTGTGCGTTTTGTGCCTCATTAGATTGCAGTAAGTGTCCTTACATATCCATTCATGCTGGTTGCTGATCTTATGGTGGTAAACAATTGTGGGTGAGTCATTAAGCTAAACACAGTTATGAACTTAAAATGTAATATTGATTTAAACCTGATGCCGTAGACTCTTTCAAGGTTTATAATTAGCTTTTTATCGCACTCATATTAAATGGTTTCAGCGATTGTTTTTTTTTTCTCTCACCAACTTGAAACATGATGCTGTGATTGCAGGTCTGTGGAATACAAAAGAATAAAAAGACAAAAGTTGCACAAACCTTCTGGAAAAGGTTAAATTTAGTCAACAAAGATTAGAGAAACTGGAGCTCATATCATTTATAACTTTTTAAGGGTAATTTCAATCAGATGGCAGTTGGATTCCTGATCTCATAGATTTTTTTCATACAATGATTAAGAACAAAGTGGTGAAATTCTAAATGAGGAACTTCCTGTTTTTCATATGACTGCCACATACATGTTTTCTAGCAGCTTAGATTTATATATATATACTACGAAGGAAGGGCTTTAGTATGTGCTTTCCAGGTTATGTCCAATAATTTCAGCAGAACTGAAGTTGTAGAAATATTTCAAGGACCACTGGTAGACAAAGGACAAGCACCAGTGCTCATAACAAAAGTTAAAGTTTTAAATATGTTTACAGATTCCTCCATGAACTGCTCTTGTGTTACCATGTAGGCATTGATTGGAGTCTGACAGCATTTCCAAATCACTAAAGATCTCGAAATCTGACTAATGTGAGGCTCATACAATAAATGGTTCATCATTTTTACACTTGAAGTTTGTCTCCAGAACAGGGGCTTTTTGTGCTACATTAAAGTCTTTATTATGTTTACAGTAAATATGCTTTTAATATTTTTTTGCAAAATAATCGCTGATGCTTCAGTCTGACTGCTGAGCTTTGTCTTGTCAGACTGGCTGCAGGACTTCCTCCTCTGTCGCCCGTCTTTAGCTCCTGGCTGCACTGCTGGAATCACCTGAGCAACAAGGTACACTCACTATGTCACATGGCATTTGATTCCTTAATGCCATTTTATTATTCCATGACCAATTCACTGGAACTCAAAATAGAGGTAATAGAGATGCTGATGGATGCAGAAGCTTTAGGAATGTTCAAATTAACAATCTGTAAAAGAAGGAATGCACTGGCTGGTTCAGCAACACCAAAAGGCCTGAAATACCACAGAAGACAACTGAAGAGGTAGAATTCTTCCTTAGATCAGAAAAAACATTCACAGTATGTAGCCATGTCAAGAAAGGAGGTAGTCGGTCTATCACTGTCAAAATCTATAATCAAGAAACACCTTTGTGAAGATAAATGCAGAGGGTTCACAAAAAAGTGGAAACCACTTGTACACTACAGTAGGATAGTGGAGAGTAAGCAGGACACTGCCTGTCAAATAGGGTGGAGGTAGTGATGCAGCATGTGCATGTATGGATGCCAAGGGAACAGGTCACTTGCTGATAGAAGTAGCAGGGTGAACTGCGACGTGTACAGGCCTATGCTCTCTGCTCAGGCAAAGCATACTGCAAAAGCCAGTCAGAAGACCAGAGCTGGAGTTCCCCAGTGCACTATATATTTTCCTATATTCCTTCTCTTTGTCTCCCTCACGCCAGGGTCACCTCTTTAGAGGATCCAGTTTCTTTTTCCGCCGAGTGCCCTTGACCTCCATCGAGGACTAACATGGTCATCGCCACCACCTGCTGGGATGTTCTTCACCTTTTGCTCAGAAACATTTTCCAAAGATATCGATCCCTTCCTTTGTCATCAGCCTGCTGTATCCATGTCATCAGCCTGCTGTATCCATCCAGACAGCTGGAGCAGCAGAACCTTTTTTGAAGTATGAGAAGCACATTCATTGTTATGATTATACCAGCTTCTACTCCTTTCCTCCCTGCTTCCAAACAATGCACCAACTATGGGCACCGTTTTGTTGCTGAGACTCACAAAGACATTTTAGAAATGATTCTCACATGAAATGATTTATTTGACTGACTTGCAGTGAGAACAGTACTTCCAAATTGCACCAATATGTTTGTTGGTACCTCTGCTATAGTCTGCAGCACTTTAAACATCTCTGGTTGTTTTAAAACTTGTCATTTTGCTTGATTTTAGATGTTATTAATCCACTCCAGTGTTGCAGCTGAACAGATGATCTGTTTTCAGTTTCTTTGCAATTAAAAACCTCTGTCTTTTTCTTGATGTTGCTCTTGCAAACTGAGTAAAGAGGTAATGCTATTTTTTTAAGTAAAAAATATTTTCTTTAAAAGAGGTTGGAGAAATGTATGAAAGTCAAGAAGCTCAAGATATTATATATGCCAGAGTCTAATAAAACGGAGAAATATGATTTTGAAGTTTGTACAATGTTTTCTTTTTTATCAGTCAGCCTTTAAACCTTTAAACCTGCCAATCGAGTGGTTTAAAAACCTGTTAACAGTCTGTTAGTTCTGAAAGCGTCCATGTTCGCTGATACATGTGACTGATAAATGAATTCTGCTTTATGTGTGTGACTCTAGTAACAACCCCACCTGCCTGTTTTTATTGATAAAAAATAAAATCTTTGCCACAACAGTGTTCACTTCATATTCAAAATGTGAAATATTATATAAGTTGTATACTGATGCTTTAAGATCCAATCTTAAGCAGTAAATAAGAACATATTGAGGGTTACTAGATATAGAATAGTAGATATAGAATAATAGAATAGTAAAGAATAGTTCATTGCCTGGGCCACTTTTTTTAACATGAATAAATAACTCACCGTTTTTCTAAGGCGACAAGTTTACATACTTTTTGAAGTTCTCTGAACTAATGAGGTTTTACAGTGATGAGCAGATAATCCATAGGTAAGTTTAAATTAACTATTCATTAGCTTTCTAACAGCCTGATATTCTGAGGCTTTGTAATATAAACACTGTAATAAAGGTTGCGAGCTTGAGTGCTACAGAACATCAGAGCTGATAATAAATTACGCCTGTAGTGTTCCCCCAACACAGGACGGCTCTGTTTAAAAAGTCCCAACCTCTGATCAATCAAGACTTTATTCGCCACATGCAGGTTGCCCTGCAGTGAAATGGGACCCGCCCCCCCCCCCCCCCCCACACACACACACACACACACACACACAACACATATCACATGGGGTTACAGGTCGGAGATCGGTAGCGTTACAGAAAAAAACACTGAAATATACACTACAATGGGAAAGTACAAGAGGAAAAAAAGAGACCTCTACTTGTGCTGGGCTCCTGGGAGGACAGCATGAGAACAGGAAACGAAAAAACTCCTCTGCACAAAAAGAAGCACATGAATGTCCACAGCACAACATTATGGAAGACGTGACAAGCCACAGGGTTGGGTAGGGGGTGAGGAATAGTTCGAAGCAACGCAGCAGCCATCCTGCCCAGCGCTACCATTCCAGCGCGGGCTCAGACCCGCCATGTTCCCCAAGAGGGAGCAAGCATCGAAGGCGTGTGGAAAGGCAGGGGGATGAGTGTGTCTGCGATCCTGTGGGACTTGAACAGTAAGTAGTATAGAGCCTGATGGAGCCCAACATTTACTACCTCTGTTGTCCAGTCGTCTACCCTGACTCGTCTGTTAAGAAAAGAAAAAGCCAGTAACACCTGTGCACTTGGTAATTAACTGGGCCCAGTTTAGTGGCCTGAACAGCAGGCCCTGAGGTTCTGTAACTTTTAAAAGGCTCCAGTAACCTGTAGGAGCTATTTAAACTGAGGATGAATATTCAGGGTTTGCTGTTTCACAAATGATTAAAAGGAGAATGTCTACAATTTAGACTTTGGTGGATATTACAGGATATTTTATTAAAGCAGTTTGGCATGAGCAGAGCAGAAGCAGAGTCAAATAATAATAAATAATAAGCTGTTTGCATCATGGTGTTTCATATCCATGTTTTTAATCACAAGCTGGAGAATAATACTCAGACGAGACCCAGACACGGACAATGTCAAGGACTGGAGACTAGTTCGTGACATCGGTCATTCGACCATGGTTCTTCTTAGAAAGAAAATAACGACAACAACAGTGTTTAAGGGTTTCAGCACCTTTGTGTTTTTTGCATTTGACAGTGTTGTGATGGCTGCCTTTACAGCAAAACAGCACTCCTGCTTCCCAAGCTCTTCAAATAGCTGCACAAGCTGTCAAATTGTATTGTTTTGGTTTCAAAGAGACATGAAGCGTTCTTTCCAAAGTCTCACCTGCATCACCCCATTGTGTTCAGAGTGAAGGTAGGGCAGGTAGGTGATCTTTCCGATCCTTTTTGGATTTCCAGTGAGCAGTGGATAGGCAGCAGGTGAGTAGTAGCAGATAGCAGACCAGCTTCAGACAATCTGAGGAAGTAACAGGTTAGCGTGGGGAGTGATCCAAAGCACCGGTGACAGGAGACACAAGGAGCAAAACACTTAGCACAGAAAGTTACGAGGAGTTTAAAGCAAGCATAGAGGCCGATTTAGCAGTACAGAACATCTGACGACCTGGCGAACGTCTGAGGAGGTCCTAAATACATCCAGGGTGACTGCTGCAGATGACCAGGACTATGACAGATGTCACTTTGAGACAGATGCCCTCGATCCGTGTGACAATGATTGAAAAGATTTTAAGGTGCCAAATCTATAAAGTTCTAATCTCAACAGGTTTGTCCAATAAGAAAAGATAGTTTCATAAGAAACTAAATTCACTTCCAGCCCTATTTTATTGAACAGGAAGCGTTTTCACAGGGTTACACATCCATAAGATAGGGGGTGTTTGCCGTGTGATGGAGTGATACTGTGGTTTAGTCTCAGGTCATACTGCTCATTGAACAAAAAACACACAAATCAGGTGTTAAAATGCTAAACCTTGGGTTTTACCTCCACTGAGAAGTGAGGAGCAGCAGTTTTGAAAACTGAGCTGAATGTTAGCGGGAACGAACATCTCCAAAAACGTTGGAGCAGTTTTACACATGGAGTCTGTCTTGTTAGACTGACCAGAAGATTAGATCATTAATTTCTAGACTAGAAAATATTCATTAATATGAATTAATAATTAATTAAATGTTTAATAATAAAATTAACTGATATTTATTTAATTATTTATATATACTTTAATTGATGCCATATTTAATTAATACTTCATGATGTATTTATTTAATTCATTTTGGCACACATGGCCCTCTGTATTTGTCAGCCTGGCTAAAGCTCTGAAAACAAAGCCGGGGTTATTCCCATCTTATCTTTTTCAAGATATGTATTTACGAGTTACACCAGGGAGTCAAGTACTTGTGATTTGTGGATTTCTTTGTTAGTATCCAGATGTATGTAACACTAATAACACAACAGCTGACCTCTGTGAGAGCAGAGTTGAGGTGGCTGCTCTGCACTGTGTTGGCACATGAAGAAGATAACACTGGAGGGATTACATCCATACACTCAGTTACAGCACTTTCAAAAAGACATCTCCTATAATGTATTCCCCGCTGCAGTGTAATTCATTATTGTAAATTTAAAGTTATTAAGAAGTGATTATGCAAAAGACGGTTTTCAGGAAACACTGTTAAATATTCAGTTTCTATCAGAACGAGAGCCAGAGTGTGATCGGAGAGGTGGGTGGGCTAATTTACACTTTGAGAGAGGCCAAGTGAGTCACAGTATGTTCAACACTGAGGCTGTCATTTTCAGCATCTACGTGTAACTATTTTATCTGAACTGTTCACTAAATTAGATAAAAGACAGATGGAAGAGTAAAAGAGTTCCTCTGTGTCCACTGTGAGTGTCCATCATTGAACAGCGCGGCGGCTGACCACACCAGCTGTCTGCCACTTACAGTGTAGTTTTGACCTTAATAGGTCACATGACAGGGTGAGGCAAGGTCTCACAGTGTTTTCACCTGAAACCTCAGGTGATCATTACAGACGCCTTTTTCACTCCTTGGCTCAAGTGACGAGGCTCGTGATTAATAGTGGGCCAACAATCCTCTTAAGAGACAACCCCCACTAGGTTTTTTTTTTTTAATTTAATTTGTATTTACATTTTTTTAATCATCTATAAGAAGATGTACATTGAAAAAAATGTGTGAATAATTTCATTTTTTAACTTATTAAATGCATCTAAGACTAAATCAGTCAGTGAATGTATTACAGCTCTGAGACTTCAGCCCTAGGATGTCAACATCATGATAGTGCTGCTTTGCTGGGACCTCAGCAGCTCATTAAGATCCACTTAGTGCTGACGTCACTAAGCTGCTTACTGCTGCAGGTGAATGGAGGAAGGAACTGAAAAAGATTTGTTTACACTGATGTAGGACTCAAGTCTAGCAGGCAACATCATGAGCACGGTTTTATTGTAGATAGTAAATTACCTGACTGATTACTGACAATCTGGATTTTGGATTTTGTGGGCTGCCATGGAGTGCAGTGGCAAGGTAACTGCTGCTTGATTCATACAGGATGAAGATTTTGTTTGTTGAAAAAAGAAATAGGTCAGGAATACAATTAAAAGGCTCCAGTATTTAATCCATTATGTGGCAGCACGTTTTCACAGCAGACACCATGTCATAGTGAGTGAAACAATAACTTCAGATATAAAAATTAGGATGTTTTAATGGTGTGTTTGACCTAAATTCAGCAGCACAGTCAGGACTTCTACTCCTTTTCTTACAGCTGTAAGCAGTGCTTCCATTTTCTTATTACACCGTGAGATAGTAGCAACAGAAGATAAATTTAGTCTTTGTCTTACAAATGTTTTGCATAAACACTGTTTTACAACAAGTGATTCAAAATTTATGTAAAATAATAAAGTTTGATCAGTCTTAAACTGTCAGTAAAGAAGTAAAACTGATGCATTAATATGTGGATTAGTAGTTTTTTAAGATGGTCTGCGTTTAAGGATTTAAGTACTTTTATACAGCATGCCATGCAATTTTGTGTAAAGTTGTGTTACACATCATAGGATCTGTGTACATTCGTACTATATATGCTGATGTATTTGACTGTACAGCAGAAGCAGCACTCCTGACATGACAGGGATTAGACTTTAATTTTATTACAGGCTTAGCTATAATAATAGTTAGCTTAGAAGCTATAGCCCTGCAAATGAAAGAGCAAGCACACAAATAAATATAAACTATATAAAACAAACTTTATTATAATTACTATTATTATTAATTTCTTTCCTTCACCCTGTCACATACACAATGATACAATGCTTTCATCTACACTGATAACACTTTGAAAACAAGTCAAGAAACACAGGATGTCATATTGTTAAATGGAAGGTAAAAGTATCAGCCTACAGATGGATGAGATCAGTGAAAACAAATCAAAGTGAAAAGAACAGGGCACCACTGAAGTCACTGGTTGGTGGGAGACATTACTGGCCTTCTGGTGGTCATTTTGTAGGACTATGGCAGCACTCACCCAGTTCCTGCTTGCAGAAAGAGGCAGATACCAGTACTGCTGATGGGTTTTTACCTTCTATGAACATGTCCAGCTCCCCTGTATGCTCTTGAGTCTGTTCAGGGAGACACAGCAAACCTTGTTTGCCTTGTTTGTACCATCCTGGAGGAGGTGAACTGCCTGTTCAACCTCTGTGGGGTCCAGGTTTCCTCATGCTACCAGTGGTTGCACTGACCCTAGGCAAATGTAAAACTAATCAAAAATAGTCAGAGAATATGAAGAGGGACAGATGTATTCATATTTTGGGAGTTGTCTCAGTGCTGCCCCTCTAGTGCACCTGTTGTAAATTTCATTAACACCAAAGTAGCTGAACCTGATTAACCACCCCCTCTGCTACTTAACTAACCAGATCAATAGATATATTTACACATGCCAATCGATGCATCAGGGATTAATCCATCAACGATAAACATCCTGCATCCATCCATTCAAAGTTTACACAATATTTCAATTAGAACTACAGTGCAATTCTTCTGCATTTCTTCTAATAATCCAAAATAACCTCTTTGTTCACCTAAAAAGTCTTGAAGCCATGTCTGAGTGTCAGCATCTAACTGCAATACTTCAGTCCTCCATGAAACACTTCTGTCACTCTGATGTGCTCTCTGGGGTTTGATCAGCTCACTAAGTTTGTCCATTTTGTTAAATATACACCTCACATTCCTGATGATGCTTGCTGAAACAGCTCGATTGAAATCTCATTGTTTGCTATGAAGTTCCTCCAGGATTACGATCCTCATTCTGGGTACCACAACAGTCAGAGCAATCAGCTGTTGCTGATTTCTGTTTCCAAGAGAGTACGGGAAAACGAGTAGCAGCCTGGTAAAACCTGACTTAACCAGTCAAGGTAGTGCAGGTTTTCTTCTAAATGGAAGATTGATGCTTTGATCCCTTGCTCCTGGGCAAGATACTGTACACCATGTTTCCACAATCCATCCATCAGTGAGTGTGTGAATCTTAGACAAAGCAAAGGCATATATTGAAAATGCTGTGCTGATGCATGAACGAGTTTTGCAGCTAGAGAAATAAAGTGCTACATAACTACAAAATATCAAAAGAAAATGTAACTTTTGCATGAATCAAAATGATCGAGAGAAATGAATGTTATCAAGTGATAAAGTTAATAGAATAAAAAATAGCTTCAAGAGAGCTCCAAATTTGATCTTTTTACCCACACACAGTTTTAGGAGGGTTGTAACATGATTAAAAAGGGATTTTTCCTCTTCCAACAGTAATTATCAATCTTCTCTTTCTGTCTTATAACAATAGGTGACGCCCCAGCTGATGATCACAATAGGGACAGCTGTGATTGGCTCGCTTCAGTTTGGCTACAATACTGGCGTCATCAATGCTCCTCAAAATGTGAGAGTTTCATTGTCTGAATGAAGAATGTAAAGGAGGAAAAAATATACATATTTGAAAATGTGTGAGAACAAATGGAATTAGAATAGCGATACAGTAGTTAGTTTCACTGATGAAGATCAACTCTTTTTTTTTCAGTTAAGGTTTTGAAGCTGAATCCATGTGGTATATTTACTGTTTTCACATGTATTAATTTATGTGGCTTAAACATTCCCATCTCAAACAAACGCGTCAGTGTTAAATGCTGTTAACACATAGTGAAAAGCTCCGATGACTTAAAAGAACATTTTTATGAAATCACAATGCCAGTTGCACTCCACACGATGACTTCAACAGGGTTAGCAGTTGTCCTCTGAGACCCACCACCCTGCAAGTAGATAGCCAGTGGTCACTCCAGCCTCTGCAACTCCGCTGCCTTTAAGCTGTGGCATATCATAGGCCCTGGCCTGCACAGAGAGACAAAATAACACCTCCACTATATAATTCATAGCACAAAACCCATCCATCCCAAATATATCCGGTTTCATCACATTACATACCTGCACAGAGAGACAAAATAACACAGCAGTGTTTGTAGTGTGGGCTATAAGTAGACCAGTGTATCAGTGCAATCAATTACACCTGCCTAGTAGTCCAACCACATTACAGCCATTGGCTCACCAGAAATGTGACACACACACACACACACACACACACTCCCAACCCAGTGCAACTTCACACAATAATATGGAGATGAATTAAAACAGGCACATTAGTGTACCATGTTACACTCTGGGTCTCTCCTGAATGACTGAACTTCTCACCTTATCTCTAACGCTGATTGCAGAAAACTAATTTTTACTGTGTGTATCTGCAATCCGATTCTATCGGTCATTACCCAGAGCTTGATGCCATCAGTGAGAGTAGGGACATAGAGTGACCGGTAAATTGACAGCTTTACTCAGCGCTCTTCATCTCAACAGACCAGAAAAGCACTCAAATCTGCAGTGGTGTGGAATCTCATTACCTCCCCCCTTACATGTGACCAAGAACCAGAAATACTTAAACTTCTCCACATGAGCCAACAACTTCCCGACCCTGAGTGGGCATTCTACCCTTTTCCTGCTGAGAACCATGGAGTCACATTTGGAGGTGCTGATTCTCTTTCCCGCTGCTTCAAGCCACCACCTGGTTAAGGCAAGAGAACCATGTCATCTACAAAAAGCAGCCACAAGATCCTGTAGAAGGCGTCTACCAAAGTAGAAGCCTGCTGCCACTTGGCTCCACCTACAAATTCTACCCATAAAAATTCTGAACAAAGTGGTGACAAAGACTCACTGTAAACAAGTCAGACTGAATTCAGTCCCAATCATATAGCACCAAAACACAACAGTTGCCCCAAGGTGCTTCATATTGTAAGGTGAAGACCCTACATTAATACAGAGAAAACTGCAATGGTCAGTAAACCCACTTTGAGCAAGCACTTGGCAACAGTGGGAAGGAAAAACGCTCTTTAACAGGAAGAATTCTACAACTGTGCAAGAGAGACAGATAATAAATATAACTAAGGATTAAATGAAGAAGAAGAAGTATTCCTTCCATACCACTGATTTTACTGTACCACTGATCCTCGGTTGAAGTCCGCGGTGCCTATACTATACAGTGTGAGTAGAGCACCCCTCCTGAGTTACCTGACATTTAGCCAGAACTGCTTTAACCTCCTAGAACCCTGCGTCCACATATTTGGACATCACATTTTGGGTTATTTAGACCAAAATACTCAATTTTGCTCTACAATGGCCTGATATCCACTTGCAAGGACATTATACTGCCACTGTTGTATCGAAATTTTAAACGAATATCCTCATTTGTGGCTCTCATTTTTCTTAGAAACAAAAATCAGGTAAAAAAAAAAAAATCTGGTAATTCTTTGTTTTTACATTTATCGGGCCCCAATATGCCCAAATATCAAAAAGAAATTAAAAATGCATGCTGTGGAAGACTTTGGGTCTTAGGAGGTTAAGGCTGAAGAAAAATCATCTTTAAATTGTCACTGGGTCCCAGTGTTTGTGAGTTTCTTTGTATTTTGTTATTCATTTGTGTTCTTCATTTCAGCTTATCTAGCTAAATTCTGCCACACCTAGGTTACAGTTCATGGTTTATCAGGTTCCCCTTGTGGCTCACCCCTGTGTTTTAGTCTCCCTTATTGGTTAGTGTATCTAATCTGTCATGTCATGTCTGCGTCTTTTTATGGTTCCTGTTTTACTTTGAGGGGGTCTTGGGGTCCATGTTCATTGTTTTAGTTTCACTTCCACTGTGGCATCATTAGGTTCATTCTTGTCAGCTGTTTTTCCATGTGCCTCCATTTCCCCTAATAACCTTATGTGTGTGTTTAAGTCCTTTGTCTTCCTTTGTTCTGTATCTGTGTTCTGCGTTACCTCCATCATGTCACAGTTCTCATAGTCATTATCTTGTTTCAGTCATAGTAAATGTCATGGTTTTCCCAGTGTGTGTTTAGATTTTCCCTCATTTTGTTTGTTGTGTTTTATGTTTGTGAGTTTCAACCCCAAAATAAAGGCTCGCTTTTTGTTCAAGTTTAGTTTTGGCTCCTCGTCTGTGTCTGCACCTAGTCCTCCTCACACACTCCACACGGTCTGCCTTTGCAGGCCGTGACATGAATGTAGCTACATACATGCGCATGAGGTATCATGTTCACCAAGTTAGAATGGTATCAGAAGGATAATGACTGACTGTATTACTCTTACATATGACCTGTTGATGAAAGTTCTGGAGAGAAAGTTAAAGACCACCCAAGTCATGAAGTCTGAAAGAGTTGGAAATATTAGACTCTGGAAATTAAATGACAACGCAGTGTATCCAATATTTGTCTTCGTATTTCACCCTGAGCGTAAAGTATTAAATCACCAAGGGTCACTAAGCAAAAGTTGGGATTAAAGTGCTGTTGTGTACATAAGAGCTACTTCACTTTACTTTAATCTGTCTTTATGTGTCTTACAATAAGACTGTTACTGCGTACTGTTTTATGTTTTAGATCATTGAGAGCTTCTACAATGAGACATGGAGCAGCAGGTTTTCAGAGCCCATCCCTCAGACCACTCTAACAGCTCTGTGGTCTCTCTCTGTGGCCATCTTCTCTGTGGGAGGGATGTTTGGCTCCTTTTCTGTCGGTCTCTTTGTTAACCGCTTTGGCAGGTATGACTCTCTCCGTTGCTAACAAGATCTATATACATCCATATTTTTTTTTTAAATTAAATTTAAAAATTAAATTTTTTTTAAAGTTTTCTTATTAAAGAGCATTTATGGTAAATTATTTTTTAAAGGAGGAACTCCATGCTCATGGCCAATGTGCTTGCATTCATTTCTGCAATATTTATGGGATTCTCCAAATTGGCTGCTTCCTTTGAGATGCTCGTTATTGGACGTTTAATTGTGGGTGTCTATTCTGGCCTGTCCACTGGTTTTGTGCCCATGTACATTGAGGAAATCTCACCCACATCTCTCCGGGGAGCATTAGGAACGCTGCATCAGCTTGGTGTAGTGATCGGCATTCTCATGGCACAGGTGAGAGCCTTACATTTTTAACCACAAAAACAGTTGATTAATAATGCGTATAATCACTTTCATAAGTTCCTAGATAATGACATATTTTTTGTGATTTTTGCCTCTGTACACTCTGCACACCACCACAGGAGAGTCCAGTGTTACAGGGCTATACTCTGCTCACATTCAGCTAAATGCTGTAAAAATATTCATTATCCACGTGCATTGTTTCGCAGTGTAGACCGCAAAAGCCACCCAAGTGTTATTCAAGGCAAAGAAACTGTATTCGCTATGACCAAGAGAGTCACCTGATTTCAATCCAATAGATTGTGCTTTCTAGTTAATGAAGACAAAATGAAGGCACAGATGCCAACAAACAAGGCAGCTGCAGTGAAGGCCTGGCAACGCATTGACAACACTGCAGTTTCTACAGGATAAGACACAACTATACTGTAGATAATTTTAGTAACTTCCAGGTAAACAGTAGAACAGCACCACCAAGGTTGGAGATGGGACAATACTGGAAGAGCATATGGGAGAAGGACGCAACACATAGCAGCAATGCTCAGTGGCTAGTGGATCTAAGAGAAGACCACAGCAACCTCCCTGAACAGGGTCCAGTAACCATCACACTGGCAGACACCCAAGATTCTCCAATATGAAGAGTCAGACAGCACCAGGCCCCGACATAGTTCGCGCCTACTGGCTGAAGAAGCTGACTGCACTCCACAAGCGTCTGGCTGCAGAAATGAACCAGCTGCTAGTGGATGAGAGACACCCAGAATGGCTAACCGAAGGCCGGACAGTCCTGATCCTCAAATACCCCCAGAAGAAACCAGTCCCATCCAATTACCAGCCAATAATCTGCCTCAGTACCACATGGGGGTTCTTGTCAGGCATCATAGTGGCTAAGCTGGATAGGCACATGGGTCAATACATTAGCAGGGCAGAGAAAGGAATTGGTAAGAATACCAGAGGCACAAAATACCAGCTACTGGTAGACCGAGCAGTCAGCCAAGACTGCAAGACTGACCAACCTATGCACTGCCAGGATTGATTACAAGAAGCCCTATGACTCGATGCCCCATACCTGGATCCTGGAACTATACAAGATCAACAGGACCCTAAAAGCCTTCATCAGGAACTCAGTGGACAAGCAGAAGAAGACAGCTGTAGTGATAGACGTAGAGATACCAAATGACAGCAAGATTAAGAAGAAGGAACACAAGAAGCTTGAGAAGTACCAAGGGCTCAGAGAAGAGCTGGAGAAGATGTGGTCCCAGTGGTAATCAGAGCACTACATGCAGTCACTCCCGAGCTCGGCGAGTGGCTCCAGCAGATCCCAGGAACAACACTGGAGATCTCTATCCAGAAGAGCACAGACCCAGAAACAGCTAAGATACTGTGCAGGACCCTCAAGCTCCCCGGCCTCTCGTAGAGGACCCGAGTTTGAAGGATAGACCGCCCGCAGGGACGAGAGGGGAATTTAATTTTTAAAAAATATATAAATGCTGACACTTCAAGCATTTGATGTCGTTACTAATTTACTGTTGTGTATATTCCAAGTCTGAAAGGGGCTTTCAAATAAGGAGTCTATTGTATACATTGTTTAGATTTTTGGGCTTGAATCCATCATGGGGAATGCATCCCTATGGCCCCTCCTACTGGGTTTTACTCTGCTACCATCTGTGCTGCAATGTGTCCTGTTGCCTCTCTGTCCTGAGAGCCCCCGATACCTCCTCATCAACTGCAACGAGGAGAACAAAGCCCGCGGCGGTAAGATGAACACACTGTCATGAGAGACGACGAAAAAATCAAATGCAATCAAACAGGAACATTTGGGGATTATAGATTACAGTACAAAGAGGCAGGCATGTTCTCAAATGTCCTGACTCCCAATGTCTAAAACTAAAAATTGCTATTCATTAGAATAAACACAGAAGAATACACACATAGACACTCAAATACACAATAGAGACTCATTGTAAACAACACCTATATCTCAAGTTACACAAATAAATCTTCTTTTATCCACACAATTTCTGCCAAAACCATCTAATATACTGCTAGACAGTTGTAACATAACATCATAGAAATAACTACTGTCTTCCAGTCCTAATTAAACTACGGGGTACTGATGACGTGAGTGAGGAAATGGAGGAGATGAAGGAGGAGAGCCAGCAGATGATGAAGGAAAAGAAGGTGACCATCCCTGAACTTTTCCGCTCCCCCGTGTACCGCCAGCCCATCTTTGTTGCCATCATGCTGCAGCTGTCACAGCAACTGTCTGGTATCAATGCTGTAAGTCAAATGAGCAAAAGAGAACTTGTGCATTCTATTGTAGTGAATGCCATCGAGTATAAAACAAAGGGTATAAGATAAAATGTTTTACATCTCTTAAGCTACATAGATTACAAATGACCTAAACAATAACTTTAACGACCATTAAGTAATGAGATCCTATTTAGTAACATGAACTACTGCTACTACTACTGTACTACTACTACTACTAAAATGATTAGTCATAACTCATGTTCTTGAAATCATTATTCATTAACAGTGCATTCGAGTTGAAGTGCAAGGTGTAGAGAAGAAATTCATGCACAGAAAGATATAAAGTTCAAGTATCGCACCTGTGTCTTGTGTCTGTCATCTTCTGTAGGTGTTCTACTACTCAACTATGATCTTTGAGCGAGCAGGCGTGTCCCAGCCTGTCTATGCAACTATCGGCACAGGAGTGGTCAACACTGCATTCACAGTTGTTTCTGTAAGTTGCAAAAGAACAAGTTGAAACAAAAAAATAAGCTCTATGTATATATACATATATAAATCCTATATATATCCTAGGAACAGCTAAAATACTGCACAAGCTCCCAGGCCTCTGGTAGAGGACCCAGGCCTTAAGGATAGACTGCCTACAGGGACGAGAGGGGAATTTTATATTCCAGAATGAGAGAATCTCGGTCGGAGGGTAGGCGGCTAACAGAGGTGTGCAACAGTATCATTAGAAAACAGGTCCTGTATGAATAAGATACATAACTGTACATAACTGAGGATCTATAAACTGCCAAACAAAATACCAGAGGTCAAAAGAATAAATAGCCTGTCCTCCAAAGACCTATCCAGGGTACAGTCCCAGCTGCATGGGAACAATAGTACAAGAGCAGACCCATGAAGAGCTAATACTGAGCAATGTTGGAAAAACACACAGGAGGAAGGAATTCTCGTGGAAGACCTAAACCAATACCAGGTGGATAGCTGGGAAAAATGATTAAGGAAGAGAAAAGATTTTGGTATACCGCGGTGTTCTTTTTAGCCTCCAGAGCTGTAAACTGGCTACATTTATTAAATGTATCATTTATACTAAGGAAGGCTGAGTACCTAAACATGTAACACACTGAGCAGGAAAGTGCAGCTAGCTAGTTGGTTATGAACTAAGCTAAGCTGACAAATCCCTAAAGTCACAGTGAATGAATACTGTGAATATTAGATAGATTCAACAGAGAGTGTGCTTTGAATAAGACACATGAAGATTAAACTATAATAATAACAATAATAATAAAAATACATGTTATTTAAAGGCGCCATCCTCCTGCAAGTCCACCACCCGCAGGAGGCGCCATAGGGGGTCGTGTGCATTGTGTGGTGGGCAGCGGCCAGGAGTGGAGGCCCTGGTGGACTGATCCAAGACTGGCATTTGGGACATGGAATGTCACCTCTCTGGTGGGGAAGGAGCCTGAGTTAGTCCGTGAGGTTGAATGTTCCTGGCTAGATATAGTCAGGCTCACCTCAACGCATGGCTTGGGCTCTGGAACCAGTCCCCTGGTATTTTAATATCTCCTTGGCTTACTGCCTGTATGTTGGGGTTCCTCCCGGTGGATGAGAGGGTTTGTTCCCTGCACCTTTGGGTCGGGGAACAGGTCCTGACTGTCATCTGCGCTTATGCGCTGAGTGGCAGCTCAGAGTACCCAGCCTTTTTAGAGTCCCTGGGTGGGGTGCTGGAAGATGCTCCGCCTGTTGTCCTAATGGGGGACTTCAATGCTCACGTGGGTAACGACAGCGAGAACTGGAGGGGCGTGATCTGAACCCAAGTGATGTTTTGTTATTGCACTTCTGTGCAAACCACAGTTTGGCCATAACGAACACCATGTTCGAACATAAGAGTGTCCAAAGTGCACGTGGCACCAGGACGCTCTAGGCTGCAGGTTGATGATCGATTCTGTAATCATATCACCAGAGCTGCGGCCATATGTTCTCGACACTCGGGTAAAGAGAGGGGCTGATCTGTCAACTGAACACCACCTGGTGGTGAGTTGGATTAGACGACGGGGGAGAACACTGGACAGACCCGGTGCACCTAAACGTATAGTGAGGGTGTGCTGTGAACGCCTAGCAGGCTGTGCTAACTGTGCTGTGGCCGCAAGGTGGTTGGTGCCTGTCGTTGTAACCCCTGAACCAAATGGTGGACACCAGAGGTGAAGGGAGCCACGAGGCTGACGAAGGAGTCCTATTGGGCTTGGCTAGCCCAATAGGACAAGTGGAATGTGGCTCCGGCAGTGGCTGAAGCAAATACTCAGGTGTGGGAGGAGTTCGAAGAGGCCATGGAAAAAGACTTTCAGACTGCCTCGAAGAGATCCTGGCAAACCGTCAGGCGACTCAGGAGGCTGTATGCGGTACTGCGTATAGTGCTGGTGGAGCGCTACTGACTTCGACTGCGAAAATTGTTGGGCGGTGGAAGGACCTCCTCAATCCCACTGACATGTCTTACGAGGAGGAAGCAGAGTCTGGGGATGAGGGAGGTGACCTGCCAATTTTGGGGGGTGAGGTCACTGAGGCAGTTAAACAACTCCTTAGTGGCAGAGCCCCTGGTGTGCATGAGGTCCGCCCTGAGTTCCTGAAGGCTCTGAATGTTGTAGGGCTGTCCTGGCTGACACGCCCCTGCAATGTTGTGTAGAGGTCAGGGGCAGTACCCCTGGACTGCAGACCGGGGTGGTGGTCCCCATTTTTAAGAAGGGAAGAAGGGAACTGGAGATCAACAGATGGATTGGTGCTGCGGCTGCAGTGATGCAGATGCTGTACCGGTCTGTTGTGGTGAAGAGAGAGCTGAGCGTAAAAGCGAAGCCCTCAATTTACCGGTCGATCTACGCCCCTACCCTCACCTATGGTCAGGAGCTGTGGGTAGTGACCGAAAGAATGATATCGCGGATACAAGCAGCGGAAATGAGCTTATTCTGAAGGGTGGCTGACTTCTCCCTTAGGGATAGGGTGAGAAGTTCAGTCACCAGAGAGGGGCCCAGAGTAGAGCCGCTGCTCCTCCACATTGAAAGAAGCCAGTTGAGGTGGTTCGGGCATCTGACAAGGATGCCTCCTGGGCAATGTTTCCTCTAATTTAACTAACTCCCTGAGCGGTCCCTTGGACCACTGTGAGCAACATTAGACGTGTGCACTGTGGACACGCCGCATCGAATCCATCCAAGTTACATGGTTTATTAAAATAATCAAATTACAGCATTTACATTTATGTTAGACTACTTTTAATTAACTGCTTTAGTCCACTTACAATGAGAATTAAAAAAAAATCTTGTTCATGACCTGTGTAGTATGTTAACACTATTACAAGTAAAAATAACTTGAACTCCAATTTTGAAAACAAAACTTTCTTTCTTTCTTTCTTTCTTTCTAAAGCTCTGACTTGTATTATGAGTCTGTGGTCTGGGAGAGAGTCCTGTAGCTCTCTGTCTGCAAAATACAGTATATTCAATTCAATTCAATTTTATTTATATAGCGCCAAATCACAACAAACGTCGCCTCAAGGCGCTTCATAGATACAGATATAATGAGCAATGCTGGGCAATTAATTATATAGTTACTTCTTCAAAAAAGTAACTGAGTTATGCAAACAACAAAGTTTTTTGCAGCAGTTTACCTAAAAATGCAGCCAAGGCGTTTTTTAAAATAAACATTTTAAACTATTTACAGAACAATCAGCTGTTCTGCATCAAATTTGATGCCACACAAATTATTTGTGTCACTCCAAAAATAATTTCTGTCCACTATGAGATAAAGGAGAACATCAAAAGCCTGATACCTGCAGGCCTGACAACAGGAGATGTATCACTCCTGTAACACCTGTAACATTCAGTAGTCGCCGTATTGTTCTGACACACACAACAAAACTATTTACTACACTACACACTAACTGCACAAGATTTTCCCTAAATGTCGCAAATCTCTCACATCTCAAAACACCGCAGTCACTCCTAAAACTTCCCCCTCCCTAAACAACTATGTGCCATGTTGCCATAACATTTTCTGATTGGTCGACATGGTACATTTTACGACCAATAGGAAAGGGTGGGGGTTTTTCTTGGATTTGGCTTTGACCGTTTCTTCCCGCAGTAAATATAAACAATGATAGTATTCAGGAAGAAAACCAAACATTGCATATATTTTTATCTTTGGTTTTACGTGGCCTATCAACACAATTTAAAAACTGGTATAAAGTCAACACATTTTCCGTCAATTGTTCTGTCTGTCCTGCTCACATCTCCAATAGTTGTACACGTTGTCATTTACGTGGCTTCACTCCACATCAGCCACGCCGCTTTGCTAGCTAAAGCACCGGTGTCGGCACATAAGGACGCTGTCATAGACGAAGTTGATTAGCTGCCTATATACGAATGTGAATCGCATAATTGGCTGGACTATGGGATAAGGTGACATCGTTCTAATCCCATACTGGAGCAGCCAGTCACTCACTGACTAACACTGCAAAACAGAATTGTTAAAGTATTAATTTTAATTTCAATTCAGGTTTTCTGTGCGCAGAGACCGTGCCACCAGTGCGCAATTATGCATGCGCGCAGCTTAGAGGGAACATTGCTCCTGGGCGCCTCCTGGGTGCGGTGTTCCAGGCATGTCTCACCGGGACGGGACCCGGTGCACACCCAAGACACACTGGAGAGATTATATCTCTCGGCTGGCCAGGGAACACCTTAGTGCAGCGGTCCCCCACCTTTTTTGCGCCACGGACCGGTTTATGCCCGACAATATTTTCATGGACCGGCCTTTAAGGTGTCGCGGATAAATACAACAAAATAAAACTAGTACCGGTACCGAAAAAAAAGAAAATTTATTCATAACACACATGAAAAGACCCAGGAAAACAGAGTAAATGATAAAAACGATAACAAAATAACGCTTAAAACCGATAAAAACCCTGAAAACTATACATTTCATACCTGAGCCTCAACTCTCGCGGCCCGGTACCAAACGACTCACGGACCGGTACCGGTCTGAGGCCCGGGGGTTGGGGACCGCTGCCTTAGTGTTCTACCGGACAAGCTAGAGGAGGTGGCTGGGGTTGAGGGAGGTCTGGGCTTCTCTACTTAGGCTGCTGCCCCGCTACCAAGCCCCGGATAAGTGGAAGAAGATTAATGGATGGATGGATGGATGGATTGATGGATGGATAATATGAAATAAGATGTTATCTAAAAGTTTCAATGAAATGGGCTACACAGATAAACAACACAAAACACCACTGTGCATTGCAACAGGAACAGGAAGTGACACTGTGTCGCAGAGAGAGCCAACACCAAGTGAAACTACCCAATGAATAAGAGAAAGGAAATCTGATTTTATTAAATGAAATATGGCATCACAGAAGTTCTGGCACAATCTTGTGCTTTTAATGTGTAACATTATAACATATAATGGAGTCATTATATGCTGGAGTCAGTGTCCGATGACCTCGAGTCACTGAGCGCAGCACAGGCATGGACATGTCCTATCTGTGGTTTGGTGAATTAAGGTTTGCGTGAAGCCCAAGTCCACTTGTGGCTCTCGTGAACCCCCTTGGCATCTTACTAGAACGCTATATATTCCTCTCAGCAACACAGAATACTGGACTGAACGTAGCATCTCAAGCTGGTGCTGGTTCACCACCACCTGCTCTGCTGCATAGAGGCTAGCTCTGCTACCATCTTTGCCAGTGCCTGGACTGGCTGCGTGGGTTGTGGGTACATCATGTTGCACTGAGTTTTATGAGTTTTAAGTTTTATTCCATATATTTTGGGGGATTTTTTAAGTACTGTTGAACAGTAGATGATTATATTACTGTTTTTATGATGGTTTCCTTTGGGCATTTTAAATATTAAATTTTTTATTAATGGATTACAGTTATGATCCATTGATATTACCTCCACTGTGAATACTGGTATTATGTTTGGTTTATGTTGTCATTTTGTAACATCTGTATGTCTTGTAGTTGTTTGTGGTGGAGCGTATGGGCAGGAGACCCCTTCACCTCATTGGTCTGATGGGAATGGCCGTTTCAGCAGTTTTTCTAACCGTGGCCATGGCATTGTTGGTAAGTGTTTGTGGTCACCATTACTGAAAGCAGGCCTTTTGAATTAAAGGGTAGGAGTGCTACAATGTTACTGTAGATCAGGGGTCCCCAATCCCATACCACGAGGGCCGGTGTCCCTGCAGGTTTTAGATGTGTCCCTGATCCATCACAGCTGATTTAAAGGCTAAATTACCTCCTCAACATGTCTTGAAGTTCTCCAGAGGCCTGGTAATTAACTAACCATGTGATTCAGGTGTGTTGACCCAGGGTGAGATCTAAAACCTGCAGGGACACCGGCCCTCGTGGACTGGGATTGGGGACCCCTGCTGTAGATCAAGAGTAATAAAAATCTGACCATGTAAAAAAAATAGACCATGAAACTGATCATTTTCTGTGATATGCTTTGCTCTAAGGACCAGCTAAAGTGGATGTCTTACATTAGCATTGTGGCCATCTTCAGTTTTGTAGCCTTTTTTGAAATTGGCCCTGGCCCCATCCCATGGTTTATTGTGGCTGAACTCTTCAGCCAAGGGCCCCGTCCTGCTGCCATTGCAGTTGCTGGTTTCTCCAATTGGTCTGCCAACTTCTTAGTGGGGATGTGCTTCCAGTACATTGAGGTAAGACAGCTTTTATTTAAAATTTTGTTTGTTTGTTTTGGGGCTCCTATTTTCAGTTGTACAACTGAGTGCTTTTGCTCCATGGATTAGACAACAACAGATTCAGTTGGCTACAGGTATAATCCGGTGAACATAAAAACTCTGTAAATATGCACTCTAACAACAGAAGATCCAATCAGAGTTCATAATTCAGTTTGAATTGACTGCCCTTAAAAGACAAAGAGCCAATTTTTTTTTTTAAAATAAATTTGGTATTCAAGCAATACACTCTCAGCACCGGTCTAGGAAAGTCCTGTTCTGTGAGTGTCTTGCGGACCATTTGTATTTCAATTTCTATAGCTCCAATTCATACACACACACACACACACACACACACACACACACACACACACACATATATATATATATATATATATATATATATATATATATATATATATATATAAAATGTATAATGTATAATGTAATTATTAGCTTGTTGTCTGCAACAACAACAGAATTGAGCCTTTCCCTTTAATCCAGCAACTCTGTGGCCCCTACGTCTTCATCATCTTCACCATCTTGCTGCTCGGCTTCTTCGTCTTCACCTACTTCAAGGTTCCAGAAACTAAGGGCTGCACTTTTGATGAGATTGCAGCGGGCTTCCGCCAGACAGCAAGTCAGGGATCTGACAAGTACTCAGCCCCGGAAGAATTCAACACCCTGAGGGGGGATGACCCTGATCTTTGAAAGTTTGTTCATGTAGGGACCACTGTTGTCCATGTTTTAGATATTTCATCCATTAATGTTAGAGCCAGTAATCCACAGTGTAGGGGCTTTCACACAGAGTTACCATGGGCTTGATCTGTAGCACAGCAAACTGTTGGTCACTAGTAAAAATGACATCCCAGTAGGCATTCAAAATGAACCAAGTGTCATTTTGTAACAGAAAAAAGCCGGGTTAAGTATATGGAATCACTATATAGAACCCTCTCCTTATTTATTACAGGAAATAGAGTTTTGAACCTTTTTTTTTCTTTTTGCCCACACGTCTCTTTCAGTTTTGGAGTTAATGATATAAAACATTAGATGGACTGTTTCATGTTTGATAGGTGACAGAAAATCTTGGTTGTGTGCTTTTTTATATACATTTGATTTTGTTTAATAATTAAGACTTTAGTCAAACGTAATATGTTAGAACTACAAATGTGTTTACATGTGTGTCAAACAGAGAAAATGAAACTTAACAAAGTTTAATAATTGATTTTTTTTTGTCTTTCTGAGTTATTAAATTAATACCTATAAAATGGCACTGGATGTGATGTGACATACATGAAGCTTGACTTCTGCATTGTGTGGCCTCACTGCAAATGCATGTTAGTGTTTCGTCTCCCTGTACGCTCCCGATGTTCCCACTCTGCCTGCAGAATATCTTTGGAGAGTCTCCAATGCTTTTAAATGTTTTTCCTTCAATTCAAGTAAAAAGCATAGACGAAGAATCTTGTTGAAAAGAAGTTAGTCTTCTTAGCCTTTGGTTTATATTGAAAAATGGATTTTACCCTCAACTATAATCTCTGGGAAACCTATCCAATTATTTTGGTGCCTAAATCTAACCACACACATGTTGTTCAGCTCCATGATGACAAAGCTCTAACTATTCCAAACATTAATACTTTAATTAAACATTCAAAAAATAGAAGTGCTAGATCTCCATCACTCATTTTCCAATTCAGTCTTATTTATACAGTGCCAAATCACAGCAACAGTGATCTCAAGCCATTTTGTATCCTAAGGTAAAGACCCTTTATTAATACAGCCAGATGGCCACCTCTGTTCAAGCACCTTTGCAATAGTGGAAAGAAAATCTTCCTTTAAACTAGAAGAAACCTTTAGCTGAACCAGGGTTCAGGGACAGGGTGTCTGTCTCCCGAATCCAAACTGGAAGCTCGTTCCACAGAAGAGGGGGCTGAAAGCTTAAGACTCTGCCTCCCGTTCTGCTTTCAAATATTTAAATAATATCATTAAATATACCATACTAACGTTACAGGACCAAAACTTGTGTTTCAGTTTCTCTCCTCTATGTTAAGTACATTGCTCCCTTTATTTAGAAAATAGACATAACAGTGAAAACACCACTATTCTCATGCTAACACACGTTAGCATGTTGGACACACTGAGTGTGAAAGTCAAGCATGCTGTAGAGGTATTTTACAGTTGTCAGAGAAAACACTGCAAACATCAATGCGTGTGGGAAGGAAACTATTTACTGAGACCACTAATCTACATAAACACATTAAACATCTTTTTCAGCAACATTATCTTACCCATATCGTATATTTAGACATTCAAATAATATATTTGGCCCATTTAAATGTGTTTATTTTATTATAAGTGAACAAATAGACCTCAAGCATGAACTGTGAAAATGCCTGAATATAGGCCTTTTGTGTTAACCAAAGTCAAGTCACTGTCATTTATATAACATTACGTGTATAATTACATGGTTCACATGCTGCTCCAAGGCAGAGCTGAGCTCTCTGGAGCTGCACGGCTCCCCCTGCTGGTCCTTAGAGCTTCTAGGGGCAGGGGGCCAACCACAGCAGAAGTATACCTGATGGGACCTGTAGTTCTTTTGATGGGCCTGGACACGGTGATTAGAAACACTCATACTTGTTGAACAGGTTCAGTTAATGAAATACTGGGAGTACCCGGAATGGGTAGACTGTACAATTCACATTCATCTCTCATTATGACCACAGGGTATGTATCTGTACATGTCTGCATTTTACCCAACTCCTCAGCAAGTGGGCAAACGAAAACCAATTATTTTGTCCTTTTCTATCATGCTCAGCATCCTCATGCAAGGGCGATGTTGGTTTGTCTGTTTGGATTTGTTGAAAGCGTTACATTCAGTGTGTGTCACCTGTATGCAGTTTTTGATACGGGCGACACGGGCGGTTGCCCGGAGCGGCATCGTGGTGGGGGGCGGCATCACGGGCATCGGCAAAAAAAATAAATAAAAAAATGCTCGTACTCATGCTGCCCCGACGTCAGCCAGCACATATTGGGAATGGTACAGGCACCAATCGGTTTTCTATTGCCCATTTGCTGGCAGTAAGGGCGCCCTCCGTTTGCGAGGTGCCTGCTGCTTGCGGCACAGGGAGGAGAGGGCGGGGCGGAGGGGGATTCTCTGACTGGCTGGAGCAGCATCTAATAACCAACTCGCAAAGTAAACAAAATAAAAACAAAACAACAAACACGAAAACACCAGACATCATGATACAGACTTATAATTTGCTCGGTGCGCCTGCTCGCTGCTGAAGTCAAAGTAAACTTTATTGTCATCTCCGCTACATACAGTCCAGTATATAGAGAGACAAGACGACGAGGCTCCAATTACAGCAAGAAAACAATAAATATAAGAAGAGTAAGAAAATAAATATACACTTTAGGACTCGGGGTAAAGGGATCAATAACAATTTAAAATTTATAATTTACAGTTTGATGATTTAAGGTCTCACACACAACCCGTTGAAAGGGGAGGGGGGGGGGGGCTGCTTTCAAATAGAGCACATTTCATTCATAATGATGTAAATCCAAGCCCATTATGTATTCACGATTTGAATCCTGGGTTGTGTGAAATCCCAGAAATGCACCTTAGACAAAGTGAATCTGTGAACTAAGGTGTAGGTGTGTTAGGTTATGTTGTGGTGATCCTCGAGTTGGGGGATGGCTGTTCATGGAGTGTAAAATTAAAACCAATGGAAGATGGACAGGAAAAGTTCAAAGCCATCAGGTGCTCAGTTTAGAAAAAATAGAAAAGGAGGAGAAACGAGCAAAAGATACAGGTAAGCAGATGTGTCATTGGATTATGGCAGCTCATCCTGAAACAATCAGTCAGAATACTTTATTAATCCCTAAGGAAATTATGTGGGTTACAGTTGCACCAAGAAGAATTGGTAAAAATAGCAACAGTTACAGAATAAACTCCAAAAAAATACCTTATGTTACAGATTTTAATATTAATTAGTCATTGTTAATTGTTGATTTGTCCTGTTCTCATTGTATGACGAATTATGATGGCTTTTTGGTAGCCGTTTGCATACCATGCATATCTGTCTCTCTTCATATGTGTATGTTTCTCTGGTGAAATACAGTATGGTTCCGACAACAGTTTTATGTTAATGTACAATCCTTAATAAGTTGTGTGTGTGTGTTGGGGGGGGGGGGGGGGGCGCCAAACAGGCTAGGACCGCCAAACAGGCTAGGACCGCCACTGCCTGTATGTTACTGACCAGTCAACATTTATATTTGCAATAGATTTTGAGTAATCACTAAAAATGGAACGTAGATTTAGAAACTACACTGCAAGCTAGTGCTGATTATTCTGACACCCATTCTAACATGTCATAAAAGCTTATACAGATACAAGAACCCAGAAAACTAACTTAAACTGGACTTTAAAAAAAAAAAAAAAAACTCACTGGAAAATACATTTTGCAAAATGATAGAAATTTTAAACTTTAATTGCTTCTTCCATTACTAATATTTTTTGCAGAAATACAAACTATACTTTAAACGTGTCTTCTGCTTGGCTCAACATGATGTAGGTGATCTGGTCAATAAGCTGTGACATGTACATTTACACGTTGAATTACTCAATATGTGGAAAATCCCCACATGCCACTTGGCTGCTGGAGTGTCATGTACTGTATGACCTGGACTTTGAACTTGACGTTAGCACTAGCACCTAATAAAGCCACTTGTCACTACAGACCAGCGTCGATGCCCAGCTCCATACCTCCCACCCACACAGTTACTGGACAAGTTACGTAAGTGAAGGAAAAGTATTTAATAAGTATTATTAATCATGTACATAAGGCAGCAGGTGCTTTAAGTGTGACTCTTGTCATGACATCAAGTTCATCATAAGGTGTAAGATTTGCACACATCTTACATATATTTGATCACTACACTAGGTTCTCACCTATAATAACACATTAATGCTCATTCTTACATGTAGGCCATCTGAACTCTTTGTAAGAGTAAAAGTGAAATGTTCACAATTCATGTTCTGAGGTCATCGTTTGGAGGTTTAGTTGTTTAGCACAAGTTTCCCTTTGAACAAATGATCAGCTCCACATACGTAAAAACAAAACAGGTTAATCTGCCTGACAGTGACATTACTCATCAGGAGCCAACATGACTGCACAATTTCATTGATCATTGTTTCCTATTCACTCAAAGGTTTGAAAAATCAATAAAAACATCTTTACAGTTTGATATTCATACTCTGTAACGTTAATGGCATTTAAAAAAAAAAAAAAAAAACTCAACTGTTCTTAGTGTTTTCTTTTTTTTTTCTTAAAAAAAAAAAAAAAGACTTTATTCAGACAGTTTCTTCACTGTGAAGCTCTGGAGGAGCGTCGAGCAGCTCAAACATGTCATCGATGACTTGCCACAGGCAGTTCTCCAGAGGGAAGTCATTGTCCACCAAATTGACAAGGAAGTAATTGTCATGGATATATTTAATTATCATCCGAGAAGGAGACTCGTCTTCATAGAGTTTGCCCCACTGCTCAATCCACAAGGCAAACGCCTCATCCTGAGAAGATATGAGAACATCTGGGTCAACACAACATGCCAGAGCTTTTACATCACACTGCACTCTGTCTTTAAAGTTAAAGATTATACAAAAATACAGAGAAAACAAACAATCAGATAAGCCCGTATGAGCGAGCAGCTAGTGACAGTGGGAAGGAAAAACTCCCTTTTAACAGGAAGAAACCTCCAGCAGTACCAGCAGCAAGGAGGGGCGGGGCCATCTGCTGCGACCGCTTGGAGCTGGTTCCAGAGCTCCGCCTCCTACTCTACCATTAAACGCAGTCATACTTTATTATTACCCCTTTAAACCTTAAATATTTCAGTCATTTAAAAACACGACACAAGGTTTAACATTCCCCAAACTGTGGACAGAAAGAAGACAGTGTCTCACCTTCCAGTACATGAAACTAACTGGGTCCACTACAGTCGGCTGAACAATCTCCCTTCCGGCGAAGATCCCCCAAGTCACAGCATTTGGTTGCATTTCAGGGGCGTTGGTCAGGTTATGGCCCTGCATGCAAAATGTTCACCATGACCAATGTTTACACACACACACAACCATGGAGTGACTGATGCTTTGTGAACAAACTTACATTCACATTAACAATGTGATAATTCACACGGGGCTCGTACTTCTTCAGTACTTTAAGAAGAGCGGTCACATTTTCACTGGAGGTGAAAAACTCCAGATAGGCCTGTCGGTTGAATAACATCCATATTAACAATAGCAGACTCTGAGTATCCCATCTGAAGGTACTGAAAATACTGTTAGTGTTTGTACCTTCTGGAAGACATAGCCCCCTGGAGGTCCCCAGCCCACAATGGGGTCTGTGGAGGGTTTGCCATTGATGTTGGGCTGAGAATTGATGGTGAGGACTCCTCGCCTGTTCACTTTCTCCAGTTCATCCTTCAGAAGGTTGGTCTCTGGGGCCAGAGGCTCGTCATTCCAAGGCAAACACATCACCTACAGCAGAAGAGAAAGCCTTAGCCTGCTGTTACTGCTGCTATATACAGAAGACTTGCTGTGGAAGAACGAGTGGCTACGTGGGGTATGGTTAAAAACAAAAACCTGTTCTCAGAGTGAGTGTCAGTGTTTCCAGTGCACTCAGGACAGGATTCATTTAAACAGAGTAACAATGGCACACCAGCCAACCACAAGGTTAGTTTTCACACTTGACTTATCTAATTTAGCTGGAACATACAGTAGACAACAGCTTTGTATACTTAAACCAAGGACAGATATAGGAAATCTGTGGTGCCACAGGCTGGGAAAGCTACGAGTGACCGAGCTCCGTGGTTCATCCTGGATACCTTGTGTCCGCAGCGATTTGGCTGAGCTGTAATGTAGCAGGTAAAGACTTCGAAGACGCTCTCCTCATTTTGTAGCTCTTCACCCCACATTTGCAGCAGTGCATCTTTAGATGATTTGCTCTTCAGGTAGAACAGGTAATAGTCATTCAACTCCCCAAAAGCTGGAGACGAGGAATTTCCCCTGAGGACGAAAACAAGACTCTGAGCTAAAGTTCAATAAAAGCTGAACGAGGTTCCAGAAAGTGATTAGATTAAAAAAAAACAAGAAACAATAATAATACAATTTAACGCGTGTGCACATTTCATAGTGTCAATGTGAGCGCTCGAGCAGAGTAGGAAACAACCAGTCCATCTGAAGAATGAGTCACATATTTAACCTCCTAGGACCTGGCGTCCACATATGTAGGAATCACATTTTTGGTTGTCTAGACCAAAATACTAAATTTTGCTCTACAAGGGCCTGATATCCACTTACGAGGACATTATACTGCCTCTGTTCTATTGAAATTTTAAACAAGTATCCTCATATGTGGATCTCATTTCTTAGAAACAAAATCAGGTTTAAAAAAAGTTAACTCTTTGTTTTTACATTCATCAGGTCCCAATCAGCCCAAATATCAAAGATAAATTAAAAATGCATGCTATGAAAGCGTTTGTGTCTTAGGAGGTTAAAGGAGAAATGCATAAACAAGCAAGCAACAGGGTCTTCTGATGGTGAGCTTTTGAGCAACAGCGAGCCTAAAACCTGCATCATACTTCCCACGTCTGCCAGTCTGCCAGGGTCCACTCAGCTCAGAGTGATGGCAGTTTTCTTGTTAACACACAGTGAATACAATGGTCATGAGGACATCAGTGTGTTTGCCGGTTTAATACCGAAAAAGAAAAACTGCAGCTACAAGAACACACATTAGAAAACTTATCACATAGAACAGCTGTTAATGTAACTCCAGTATGCACTTAACAGAGTCAAAGGCTGGAGATGAAGGATGATCCCTGTGGACAACAGCACGACTCACAACTCGTATGCAAGTTCTTACATACACTTATGCAATAATTTGCATAAATTGAGGCATTCAACAAGAACAGCCCTCATTTAATGTCTGAAATGCAACAATGAGGACATCGTGATAAATGAACCCTACCATCTGCCATTGGGGAAGTCGTCCCAGTCCTGGGTTCTGTAGATGTAGCTCTTGGGCCTGGAAGCCCAGAAGATGGGTCGAACATCTTCTACCTTCCGTTTGGGATGGGCGCTCACTGCCCAGGGCAGAGGCCGCCTGGCACAGAAACACACTGTCAGCCTCTACAGCACTCTCTCAGGGCAGGAAAAGAAATAAAGGCCTGCTCTACAAAAGACACTGCTCAGTGAAATGAAGCAAATACTTTGGTCACTACTTTGATCACACATGAGTTCTTGATGAACGAAGCATTCAAGCTGAAATACTTTACTCATGTAACACTGTAATGTAATGATAATAAAATTGTCAGTGGAGATGTAATAATCAACCTTTTAAGCAGATTCAAAATTACACCTAAATTGGAGTTAGAACTTACAGTTTGATTCAACACAGTGTTAGCATGTCAACATGTGTCACGAAAGTTGGTGTGAGGCAGTAATGTTTATGGGAATCTCCTCCCAGACTTTGAAAAAGGCATCAGTGAGCTCCTGAACAGTTAATACAACCATCGGCAGATCTGCAACTTGAGCAAATCTCACTGTGGAATCAAATTCCACCCAAGATGACTGGTATAATATCCTATTAGAGCGATTAGAACATGCTGGTAGGTATTACAGGTACTGCGCTGCAGTGGTTTGTATCATATCTATCTAATAGACTCAGATTTGTTCATGTAAATGGAGAGTCCTCTTCACACACTGAGGTTAATTATGGAGTTCCACAGGGTTCAGTGCTAGGACCAATTCTGTTTATATACATGCTTCCCTTAGGCAGTACTATCAGAAGACATAGCATACATTTTCACTGCTATGCTGATGACACCCAGCTCTATCTGTCCATGAAGCCAGATGACACACACCAATTAGTTAAACTGCAGGAATGTCTTAAAGACATAAAGACCTGGATGGCTGCTAACTTTCTGCTTCTTAATTCAGATAAAACTGAGGTTATTGTACTCGGCCCTGAAAATCTTAGAAATATGGTATCTAACCAGATTCTTACCCTGGATGGCATTACCTTGGCCTCCAGTAACACTGTGAGGAACCTTGGAGTCATTTTTGACCAGGACATGTCCTTCAATGCACATATTAAAAAAATATGTAAGACTGCTTTCTTCCATTTGCGCAACATCTCTAAAATTAGAAATATCCTGTCTCAGAGTGACGCTGAAAAACTAGTTCATGCATTTATTACTTCCAGGCTGAACTACTGTAATTCATTATTATCAGGAAGTCCTAAAAACTCCCTGAAAGCCTTCAGCTAATCCAAAATGCTGCAGCAAGAGTCCTGACAGGGACTAGAAAGAGAGAGCATATTTCTCCTGTATTGGCTTCCCTTCATTGGCTCCCTGTTAAATCCAGAATTGAATTCAAAATCCTGCTCCTCACATACAAGGTCTTAAATAATCAGGCCCCATCTTATCTTAATGACCTTGTAGTACCATATCACCCTATTAGAGCACTTCGCTCTCGCTCTGCAGAACTACTTGTTGTTCCTAGAGTATTTAAAAGTAGAATGGGAGGCAGAGCCTTCAGTTTTCAGGCCCCTCTTCTGTGGAACCAGCTTCCAGTTTGGATTCAGGAGACAGACACTATCTCTACTTTCAAGATTAGGCTTAAAACTTGCCTTTTTGCTAAAGCATATAGATAGGGAGGATTCAGGGTCACCTGGCCCAGCCCTTAGTTATGCTGCAATAGACGTAGGCTGCCGGGGATTTCCATGATGCATTGAGTGTTTCCTTTCCAGTCACCTTTCTCACTCACTATGTGTTAATAGACCTCTCTGCACTGAATCATATCTGTTATTAATCCCCGTCTGTCTTCCACAGCATGTCTTTATCCTGTCTTCCTTCTCTCACCCCAACCAATCACAGCAGATGGCCGCCCCTCCCTGAGCCTGGTTCTGCCAGAGGTTTCTTCTTGTTAAAAGGGAGTTTTTCCGTCCCACTGTCGCCAAAGTGCTTGCTCATAGGGGGTCATATGATTGTTGGGTTTTCTCTGTTGTATTATTGTAGGGTCTACCTTACAATATAAAGCGCCTTGAGGCGACTGTTGCTGTGATTTGGTGCTATATAAATAAAACTGAATTGAATTGGTGAACACTGAGGAACCCAGCATGCCATAATCATCATTTTACGTGACTGGAGGCCTCTCACATAAATCATCACTTTAAACAGATGACATCATCTTACACGGTGCAAACCCCGTCTCGGCAATTCTCAACACACCAACTCGATTTGGGAAACTCTCAGGACACAAAATTAATTTTAGTATATTATTATTATTTATTTATTATATTACAGGCCCAAACGTGTCATATCGCATAGACGAGGATCTGTCTGACAGAGGTGAAGTATGGCTGCGAGTCGAAAAGGCAAGATAGTAATGTGCTTTGGGGAGTCTATCGCCATATCCTCTCATTATACCCACATGGTCAGGGTTTGATTTCCAGTCTTTAAAGTAGTAAATGCAGCATCATTCCAGACTCCTTACAAGCACGTGTCAAACTCCAGGCCGAAATCATTTTATACAGATTTATTATTAGTGTTATGCATGGTGATATGAGGTGCTAATAACACAGAAACTACAGATCCCATAATGCAGCGCTGCAGCCTCCTTGCCGAACGCTAGGCTAACTGGGAACATTCCTGCGTCAATCAAGTCAAACTTCTGTTATTACAAAGCTAGCCACTCACAATGGCGAAGCGAAAAGTCGATTCTGAAAGCAGAGCCTTTCAGCACCGGTGGGAGGCTGAATATATGTTTACAGACATTGCTGGTAACCCCGTGTGTCTTATTAGTGGAGCTAATATGCTGTAATTAAAGAATTTAATTTAAGACGGCACTATGACAAAAAAACATCAGGATTAGCTGAAAAACCTAAATGCAGAAACTACAGAAGGTAGAAGAGCTAAAGAAGAATCTAACATTTCACCAGAGAAAAATCACAAAGTGAAGCTGTTGTGAAAGCAAGTTTTATTGTAGCAGAGGAGATAGCCAAATCAGCCCGGCCATTTATGACTCTGAAGAGCTGCATGATGAAGCTGTGCGACGTCATGTGTCCAGACAAAACGCAGATTTTGGCAAATGTGAGCCTGAGCAGAAACGTATGTCAAAGTGTAACCGACATTAGGGCTGGGCCATATTATACCGTTCACGGTAATACCGGTATAATGTTAGGCAACGATAGGAAAATGAAATATCGCGATAGAATATGAGTAAAACGCGCATGCGCAGTGCCTTTGTTTTCATACGCACATGGCCGATTGTTGAGTGAAACAGATGAACCAGAATTGGTTTGTAAAAATGGTGCAACTTCCGTGATGTGGAACTGGTTTGGTGTTTGTCCACAAAGCACATTTTTTTGCAGAACATGCAAGCGGCCGTCGGACTAAGATGCCCTTAAATCTGGGAGTAATCTGGGTCCTAAACTCCATCTTTTTCAGGTCAAACGAACACTGCAGCATCACTAAGAGTTAAAAACTGTCTAAATTCTTTCATCTTTAATAAAACGATCAGCATTGCTGCTTTACCAGGTGTAACTATGAAGTTTAACTTCCAGGCATCCATGAAAACAAAATGTATTACATTTAACGGAGTTAGAAGCTAGCAGGAAGCTAGCGGAAGTTAGCTCGCTAGTTACCTAAGCATGATATTGCATGTTCTGACTGAGAGATTTCTGAAAAAAATCAAACGTACAGCTCTGCTATCACTTCCAACATAAATGAAGACAGGAAACTAAACAGCAGTGACGTTTGCAGGGTTACTGAAGTTGGGCTAGCTGGTATATAATGATGTGCTACGTGATCGCTAGCGACACAGCTATGTTAGCATAACATAAACAGTGAAGCTGGAGGACGAACACTAACACTTTTCCACTTATAAAAGTTAACGTTAAGGTTCCTCATGGTTAGAGACAAATGCAATCGCATGGCAGGATGCTGTAAAAGGACCAATCTTCAGTCAGGAGAACAACTGAGATAATCCATCCACAATACGAGGTTAGTCATTAATATACTGCAACAACATGGGAATAGAGCAGCTGCCAGAGAATTCAACATTAATGAATCAATGGCACAGAAGTGGAGGAAGCAAGAAGAATGAGTTTAATAAAGTTTGATTTATCTGACTGCTTTGTTTCGCTTAATGTGCCTTATAATCCTGTGCACCTTATGGTCCGAAAAATACGTACTGCACACTGCAGTTTAATGTTGCAAAGCACCTCTTTTTAACTTCAGTGGATATTATACATGGTTATGCTCAGGATATGTCAGCCCATTTCTACTGGAAATGCCTTTTGGTTAAACTTTCAGCAAGGAATTTGCATTTGCACTGTTACATTTTTATAAAGCTTTAATGTACATAAAAACCAGCTTCTTGTTTAAGTGAAAATAAATGGAAGGTTGTCTTTTTGCGCTAGTAATGTTGTGGAGTTGTATTTTGTCACGCATCAATTATATCGTCAGTTATATCGTTATCGCAAATTTTCAAATATATATCGTGATAAATATTTTTGGCCATATCGCCCTGCTCTAACCGACATGAAACTGCCCCGGGACAAACAACAGATCGAGCGCCGGTGTTGTTGTCAGGATGCGAGTAAAGATGCAGGAGAACTGTATCGGCGAGTTAACAGCATACTGCATCACACACCAGGAAAGGCTGTGTGGTAAAGTCCTAAAAATGGAGCATGTAATGATCACCGTAACGCAAACCGTAAATTTAATCTGAGCTAAAAGTTTAAATCACGGTCAATTTCAGTCTTTTATGTGGGAAATAGATTCAGAGTTTGCTGACATTCCTCATCATACAGAGGTCCGTTGGCTGAGTTGGGGAAAAGTTCTCAATAGAGTTTTTGAGCTCAGCAAGGAAATCTGTCAGTTCATGGACATGTATGATGTGGTGAAGGCATTTCAAGTGAAGCTGTCACAAATGCACCAGTGCAACCTGCCCCACTTTCCCTGTTGCCAAGTAATGTTGAACCAAGTCAGCGGACTTTGCTGATAAACTGAGCGCACTGCGCACGCCCGGCGCTTTGGTGACTTTGAAGCACAAAAAGAGAATTTTGAGCTGCTTCGCAACTCATTTACGTGGAAACTGCACCTGTGCAGATTCAGATGGAGCTGCAGTGTAATGATACACTCAAGGCAAAGTACGACACTGGATGGCCCGCACAGTTTATTAGTTCCATTCCTGAAGCAATGCCCCAGCTCCATCTACATGCGGCTCCAACCTTGTATATGCTTTCATTTATTTTTTCTGTGGTTTTTGGCAGCATGTTCATATTTCTAACTTAGAATCGGAGTTAATATTGTGTGGAGATGGTTGACGAAACTACATTTTCTTATTAAACTCGACTGAATCTCACTTTTGCTCAAAGCACTGGTGTTTGATTGACTGACCTGGGGTCTTCTATCCACAGGCCCAGCTGTCGAAGCACCTCCATGGTCGCAACTTCACGGTTCAGCGTGTAAAAGTGGACACCTGGCACCTTGCCACTATCCAGCAGCACACGGCACATCTCCACTGCTTGCTGTATCCCATAATTACGGATAGCAGCATCGTTGTCTTTGATAGGCTCGATGACTTGGGTGATCTCCTCTGGGACCTCAAGCTTGGAGAGCTTGACAAGCTGACGCAGAGACTGGTAACCCTGAACAACATGAACACACGAAAGTTGAGATCCACTCCTGTGCAGCTCTAACAGAACGTACTGTTATCCAGCAGCTTTACGTGTGGTCAGGACGCACTGCTGTCACTGTGAGACTGCTAATGCTACAATGTCTGTCTGAAACATTAGCTCCATCGAGTCGTCTTTCCCTGTGTGGAAGGCAAAAGGGAAATCTGGACCATGACGAGTACATTTAACACTCTTTAGTATCACTGCAACCAGCTACCCCTTTGACTGCTCCATGGTTCAGATGACGAAAGAGGAAAGCACAATCACAGGGAGTGTAAAGAGTAACAGAACACAACACTATCACTTCAAAGAGGAGAAAATTGCTTTGAAGATAAAGGTAAGAGGATTCCTGTTCCTAGAAGAACTTAGTTACCTGAATGGGGAAGATTCCTGGTAAGATGGGACATGTGATGCCAATGGCTCTGCAATCATCCAGGAACTTGAGGAAAGTGTCGGGCCTGAAGAACAGCTGGGTGATGACAAAGTCTGCTCCAGCATCCACTTTCTCCTTCAGGTGCCTGAGATCAGCTTCATAGCTCTCTGCTTCAGGGTGGCCTGTGGGGTAGCCTGGACACACACATTTAAATTAGCGACAATCCACTCAAACTGCATCCTGCTGACCTCGACGGTGAGAACATACCAGCGACGCAGATGTCAAAGTAGTCATCAAACTCTGAGCGGATATGTTTGACAAGGTCGATGGCATAGTTGAAACCATCCTCCTCTTTCTCCCAATCTTCTCCTATTGGGTCTGTGAAGATATTTGGCACATGCCTAAGGTTTAAAAACATGCACAGCTGGATGAGACAGGTCGCATCCTTGTACAACAAACTAGATGAGCTTTGAGCGCCGATTAAAACAAAGAGGGAGATCCATTAGTTTGTATGAATCGGGGAAAGTGCAGCTGAATCGAGGACGTGTTACGGTGAAGGAACGTCTCCACAGATTGGGAAGCATTAGCAGTGGGAATGCATCGATTTTAATTGCCAAAGAAAAACTCGTCCGTCAGCGATCAGATTGTTGACATTCAGCCATCAGCTGATTCAGATGTAGCGTGTGACATCACTCGCTGCATGTAGCATGCCTGCTAACGCAGCATTTAAGTGCTTTTATGGTTGTGACCGATGATTTTAACAAAGTGTCACAGAACATTACAAACAGGACATAAACTGTCCGCCTCTGCAGAGCACTGCTCGTGCATGCGGCGCTGTGTTAACAGTCCATTGTAATGTCTTGATGGATGTTCAGTCATCCAGGTAAAGAAATCCCAAAAGTTGATTCTGTTCATCTGGACGTTTTCAGTGGGAGAAACGTGTCGTCACTCATCCAGATGACTTCTTCAGTCTCAGCTGACTGCAGGTTTCCAACCTTATAAACATAATGATCATTTGCCTGAACTGAAACTAGCACCACTGAAGGAACAATGGGCCGGGAGGTCAGTTCCTTAATCATAATTATGCAAATTCTCATGAGCATTGATCAGCAACCATCAGGCCAGGACTCTGCAGTCTATTTACACCTACAGGCCAGAGGACACTCTTTCAATGATGAGGATGAACACATCCTGGACAGGGAGGAACGCTGGTTTGAGGGCGGAGTCAAGGAGGCCATTTACGTGAAAAGGGAAAGACCATCTCTGAATGGAGGAGGGGGTCTAAGGGTACATCTGTCACCATCTTACAATGCTGTGATAGCTGCCATTCACCAACTCTGTGAATCATACTCATGACCACTGATCAGTGGCTGTTGATCAATGGTCATGAGAATTTGCATAATAATGATTAAGGGACTGACCTCACAGCCCATTGTTCCTTCAGTGGGCTGGTTTTAGTCATTATGCAAATGTACTGTTTATAAGATTGGGGAAACCTTCAGCTGAGACTGAAGAAGTCACCTGGATGAGTGATGAAACGTTTCTCCCACTGAAAACGTCCAGATGAACAGAATCAGTGTTTGGAGAGTCCACTGTAACCCACGCCAGTGTGGAGAACACAGTCCACTGTTACACCGAGCAACTTCACGTCACCTGACATTTGTCTTTACTACATTTTTTAAGCCATTCGAAATCATGCTGCTTGTTGATTTTCAAATATTTTTCTTGCTTGCAGTAAGACCAAAGTAAAGGAAAAAGTAGGTCTGACATTGTGTTTCTAATTCTCGTCTCAGAAGCTGAATGATCTGGAATATTTCAGAGCACAAACGCTGCAGCAGGATGTCTCCATCAGGTTTTACATTTGCAGTTTATTAGGAGTTTTTTTTTCTTTTTTTCCCTTTTAAATAAATGGTACATCCTGAGAGATTTAGTACATCACAGGCTGTACAGAAAAATGGATGATTCCATTAATAATGCATTTAATTTACGAGTACGAGTGTTGTTGGCGTGCTGCTGTGTGAAGACATGATAAAAATACTCGACAGCCAGTGCTACCCTTCAGTGGGTACGCCTCTCTAAATCCCACATCCTTTTGTTCTCGAGTTATTGCATTCACAGGATGACAATGCCCCATCAACCTTTATGGCTGCTGAGCTGCTGCAGCCCAGGAAGTACAGCGGATCATCTAATGACTGAAAGGTTGATGGTTTGATCCCTGGCTCATACTAACCCCAAGCTGCTCTCCGGTTTATCTGTTGGAGAGTAAGTGTTAAACAGAAGAGTGCTGGTATGGCTACCATCAGCATTACCTCCTCTTAGTGCCATGATATTCTTCAGGCCCAGGTGCTTTGCTTTTGCCAAGTAGCCAGTGATTTTCTCTTTGCTTTGATTGCAGCAGGTTAGGTGGAGGATGCTCTCCAGGCCACAATAGTTGACAGCTGTGCTAGCAATCATCATGGATGAAGTTTCCTTGTCTGAACCCGGGTCGCCTGCTGGGTGCCAGGTAATGTCGATGAACAGGGGCCCACCAGAGCCCATACGGTCAAACCTGTAGAAAAAACACAAAGGCACACTCAAACCAGGGGTGGGAGTGAGGTAGTAAAGATGAACACATACATAACAACTACAATCTGGACTTGAGGGCTGGGAGCCAAACCGGGACACGTTTTCCCAGATGGGCTCAGTAAGGTGTTTTCAGTTTTGCAGATAAGATCATAGTGTGTACAGTGTTATGTTTCATGAAGCTTTTATTGTCACACATTTGAGGACGTCTGCTGTGGAAAATTCATATCAATGTTTGTTAATTAGTCTGTGTTGGTCTGCGTGTTGGATTTATTAGTCTACCAAGAACTGGATGTGCTCCAGACAGTGAAGAACACTGTTTTGTGTCTTAGAGTTCCCTGGATACATATCAGAGAGATCACATACTTCATAACAGAACAGCTGTCAAATTGCAACCTTCTGTTGATTTTGCTCATAAATAAAAGCAGGACTGACCGCCATCATGACTTTTCGGGATATGTTACTGCCAGAGTCTGTCACTTCTACTGGATCCCCCCCCTACACACACACACTATCATCTCTCCTGTTGCTATACATAGCCCTACTAGCACACTCCTGCCTTTCCTTGTCCCTCTTCAGTTCCCATCTGCACCACCAACAGCCCCACCAGCGGTCGCTGTTAACCCAGGGACGTCTCATTCTTGATGCGTCCCGTTTAAGTTCACATACCGTGATATGAGGTTAACAGCCCCACTGGCTGTGCGTGGAGGGAAGAACTCCAACGAGAACCAGCGGTCTCCGGACTCCATCCTTCTGCGCATCTTGTCCCGCAATCTGTCCGACCGGTACGCATCCAGCACCGGCGTGGAGCACCGGGAGCTCTCCTTGGAGCTGTCCCCGCCACTGTTGCTGGCCCCGCTGGAGTCGCTCTTGCACTGGCAGGTGCCATCCCCTCGCTGAACCTGGTTCACCATGACTGTAACTTACACTGGGAAGAAGAACAGATACGGCGGTGTGTTCAGATTTAATGTTGCCTGCATGAGAAAACGTGTTAAAGCACAACTTTAGCTAAATGTTCTCCACGAAACTTTTCCACATCCCGCATATAACAGCTGTTTCGGACTTACCACTATAGCAGGCAGCACGGCACTCACACACTCCTACCTCTGACCCTTTACATCACGGGTTAATTATGGTCTGACTGAATGGTGACCGACGGCTGTGATAACGTCGGTTGCTTAACAGCGACGCGAGCGGCTCGTTATAGCTCTTGCGCGCACGCGCTGCTTAAGCTAGCTGTCCGGGCTCAGCACGTGCTCAGGCTGCATTCACACGTAAACGCAGAATCGACACATCGAGTCAACCGAGTGCGCCTAACGCCATCGTGCTGGACTGATTTACACTGGTGCAATGTGCAGATAGTTTATACCACCTCCTCGGTCCTGCTGCCTTTATGCCCCTGAGCTCCCATTCGTCCACAGCCACAAAAATAAGCACTGCTACAGCTGCTGCGAACTTTACGCTAAACTGCTTCCTCTTTGGAGTTTTCCAACAGTTTGCATCCTTTACAGTTGCAATACTGCCCCCTTCTGTTCTTAGTGCTCATTCTCCAAATGGTCTGCAACACAAAGCGCTCTTCTGAATCAGAATTCTGCTACACGATTTGGTCTTTCGTGTAATTATCAGCTTTATGTTGATCTTTCCAGATTCTGCTGCCTCCTTTCGATTGATCCCATCCTCCTCCTCCTCTGACGCACAAACTCTCCACATGCCCTCCTTCACTACATCCGAACTTTCAGAGGTCTTCCTCTGTCCCTCCTGCCTGGCAGCTGTCACGTATCCTCTCTGCACGTGTCCAAACAATCTCAGCCTTGCATCTCTAACGTTGTCTCCACTGGCAGCTAAGGAGAAGAGGCTGAGGAAGAATCAGTAAGGGCCAGCTCGTCAGTTAAGGACTGAGTGAGACACGGGTGGAGTGGAGGATTTACCCAGAGGACAGGTGCATTATTACAAATGATCCCACTGCATAAACTAGAATGTGTGACACCTGACCGTGGGCTGTGTGGAAGCACACCAAACATCATTTCCTATCCCGAGCCCTCTGTGCTTAAACGCGCGTGTTATTTATGGTCCTGTCACATCATCAGCTGTGGCATGTAGGCTCAGACACGGAGAAGCTCATAATCGCTGTGTACTGAGAAAAGACGTACATACCTGCAGAGACGCCACAAGAACCCGAAACACACTTCCTCCTGCTGGGCTTCAATACAACACGGGAGGCCTGTGACCCTTTACTGGGATCAGTGAATCTCCTTTTATTACCACGTTAACGTCCCCACAGTGCCGTTGGGACTGCGGCCACTCCTGCTGCACCTCTCCATGGCTGATGGGCTCAGCCTATCAGGCCTGGTTGTTGCTGGTACTGCTGTCCACGGTGCAGCAGCAGCCACCCGACAGCTAAAGTGGCGCTTAATTGGACACATACAAACAAACAAATGTGTGTGTGCTTTTTTTCAGGTTCTGCCGTTAATAATCTTATAAATCGCCCTGGTGTGTTTCATTGTAATATTCTCCTCCCGAATAATATCCGTGTCTGCGCCTCTCTGTCGTAAAACTGACGCTGCGTGTCTTCTTAAACCCGAGCGGGAGTTTTTAAAAAGGCTCCCGCTGTCGTGTTAGTAACAGCTAGTGATGGCCAAATGAAGCTTTCCGAAGCACTGAAGCTTGTATTGAAAAACGGTTCATTACTCGAAGCTTTTCAACACAGTCCTCTCCGGTGACATCTGGTGGTGAAAATTTTGAAGAGCAGCTTGAATCTGCAAAATAAAACGGACTGCTCAATCATCGCTGCTCACTCAAGAGTGGAGTTCTCTCTGATATTGGGCCACCGTTTGAACATGTAATTGGTTTTGTTTTCTCGATTGGGGGGCTGAAAAAAATGTAATGCGTATTTGCGTAATACATTTTGATCAATAAACTTTCCCTATTTAAACATGCACTATGGTGTGGCCTTTCTTTGCTCATAACTCCTTGATGTTGGTAAATACAATAAGTGAGCAATATATATAATATACATATGATAATGCACAGCACATTATGGAGTATGCCCCTGCTGTGAAGTCCTGCCTCCATCTACTTGTCGTTTAATCACTGGACAGCTGGACAGGTTCATACAAAATATTAGATGAGGCCAATTGTCCTATACATATTTTTGACCTAGGGGTGGGATTGATTGTGAACTGGAAAGGGAAAATGCTTAGGGAGCTGAGTACGGCTGCATCGTCACTGATTTGTAGAATCATTTTTGATTCGATACAGGATCCGATTCAATTTGATTGGAATCTGGAAAGTTTTGCCTCAGTCAGAAATATTACAATTCTGATCATTTAACAGTATATATCTATAATTTCGTATCTATTAAAAGAAAGCTGACACATGTGAGACTTAATTAGAGATGTAAACAGAGAGTTATGAAACATGCAGCTGCAGAAGCCAGCGAAAAAAAAAGAGGCAAACACAGCGCGGACCCGACGACACATCAAAATCTGACTCTGACGCGTCGGGTCCGCGCTCTGTGTTCACGTTTGTATGCAGAATCCGTAAACCTGCTCCCAGTTACTGTTTTAGCTGCATGGTGTTTGACGACATGTTGTGAGGTTTAACCTGAGATGCTGGCGTTTCAGGCATAATAACGTTAATTTACAAATCGACACAGGATTTTAATGAATCAATATCACTTTATTCAATTTAGCATGGATTGTAATCAGAAAAGCGATAATCAAAACCCACCCCTAATCAAGAACTTGCAAAGTAAAAACATGCTCTATGTCAGGTAGCCCTTTTGTTATTTACATTTAAAAAGAGGATTAGTGTTACTGTGCGCTGGCTGAGTCTGTTTCTTTTCTTAGAAATAGTTTCTCCTGCCCTGGAGAAAATCCACTTGCATGGAACAGAAGAGGCTGTGGAGTGCAGGAACCACACTGCAAGCTGGTAGATATGCAGGTATTCCTGGGTCCTGCAGACTATCACCTAAAAACAATAAACAAAATGATTTTCTAAACTGTGTAGCAATGTCATGTACGTATAGTGTCAAATACATTGTTGTAGTCTTCATTAGCTTTAATTCACATGGAAGTGTTCCTAAAGTCATATGCTGTAATGATATTTACATTATGAAAACATGATTTTGGACATTTCAAGTTTTTCACTTCGGCAGATAAAATGAATTGAGCAAAATCAACTCAAAATATTCCCACACGCCAGAACGTCCTCTCTTCCTCGCTGGCTCCATATCTGTCAGTGGAATGATCACCTCGTCGCTATCTGTCACCATCAACACACTCCACGAATCCCGTGGATGATTCACTTCCTTATATCCGTTTGAATCAGGTACCGAAGCAGTTACGTGCGTAATGAAGCTTCGGACGTCACTGGTCACGTGACTTTTGCCAAACGAAGCAAGCCTCGACACAGTGCTTCTGAACCAGTGTGTTGTTTTTTTCGACACACGCTCCGGAGCGTCAGCTTCAAGCGGGCCATCACTAGTAACAGCAGATGACGCCATTATAGATTAGAGTCACAGGAGAGCCACAGCAGGCAACCAAGACACTTTTAAAGTGAGCCTATGAAGCTGCAGCGTTTAGTTTAAATCTGTGCAGTTCGACTCTGAAGTCTGTCGCAAATCCATCACACGGCTACCACAGACGAACAGTCGCAAAACGTTCATATTCAGTATGGCCAGTTCTGTGTACTGTCTGTTACAGAGCAGACATCAAATATCCGAGGTTGGCACTTTAAGAGGAACTGTCACTTTCTAATTTTCTACGGGAAGCAAACGCAACATTGTCCTCACGCGAGACTTGCGTTGTTGCGTTTACTTGTCATCGGAAATCCGCAACTCAAACTTACTTGGAACGTTATTTGTTATGAATACATTTTAAAAATGTAAAACGTTAGAATTCAGCTATATTCAGATATGTTCGGTTATTTTCTCCGTTCTTTGTTTTACATTGTTTATTCTACTGTATTTTCAAAGTCGTCTAAAACAACCTTTACTTTTTATGACAGCCCCTGAATACAGCATGACACAACAACGAAAATGGCGTGCTGTGGAAGATGTTTTTGTTGCCAGTGTTGTTGTAGAGAGGGAGAGACACGGACCCCAGAAGAGCTGGTAAAGAAAGACGTGATAACAAGCACAGGAAGCATCATCTGCTTATGTTGTGTTTACTTTGGGGTTCTTAGGATTTCCTCTGAGCTATTCTAAGCGCTTTATTCTGGCTGAGCTGCTCCACCCCGCTGCTCACTATGTTCTCTTGTCTTGGTTCTTTTGCAGGAAAGCGAGGAATACTTATTAATGCACATTATGAATGTATAGTCGTTAAGTCAGCTGTAATATTGCTGCTTACAGAAGAGAGAGCTTCCCGTTTTTCCGTGTGACGATATAGTCCGTGGACCAAACTCCATTTATAATTTCCTCAGATTAAGCAATCTTCTTATTTTAATCAATTTAATCTCTGCCTCATTTCATATGGTTTTAATCTTTCAGTAGGTGTGGGAAGCTATTGTGCAATGCGGCGTGTTTGTCGCGTGGAAAATAACCTCTTTCTATTTATTTCCCCACATTTTGAATGTTGTGATTACACCAAGCAAAGGCGTAGTCTTACAGGACCTCCGAGAAGTATACTGCGAAGGCAGTATGGACATAGCCCGGCTTTATTTGCGTTAGTTAAACATGTAACCTGGAGTTTGTGCATTGAATTGAACGCTGCTCTTAAGTAAAGCTGTGTAATTCTAACGGGACAGCTTGACATGAAAGCTCTGAAACTTTCAACTACATACATTTAAAAAGTAAAGGTTACTAATCGCTGTAGTTTGTAACCACAGCAGAGTAAATGGAGTTTATTGATGGACTAGGAGACCTACTGTGGAGACAATTACCTTCCAACTGTAACTGTTCTAGTTCCACAATGTAAAACAGATTTAGATCAGATTACAACCAAATATAAAAACTTTCATTGATTTTCTGTATTGACAGTTTAATATATGCAAATTCCAGCAACAGTGCTGCTTATGTCTTCATTTTGTGGTTTCACTGAGGCACAGCTTCACATGTTGCACATATAAAACATATTCCATGTCTAAGAATCTGTGAACAAACTGTTGCTTCTCGCTGGTTTTAAACCATAAGTCTGAGCATCACTTCCTACAGGAACTAAGTGTGTCCAGTGTTGGATGCTTTGGATGGTGGTGCAGGAGTCAAGTACTAATTCCACACTCATTTCTTTGTTTATTTCCTCTATTTATTTGTTATTTATTATTTTTTCCAACATGCAGGCGCACACATTTAGCTGAACTTTTAGTAGGAAGCTTAATTTGTGGTCAAATATCTTTGTGTGTATATGTAAATACATACATAATTATTATTGTTATTTGTTTGTTTGTGTGTTTGTTTGTTTACCCCCCAGACAATCCTTGGGGAAATCCCAGACGAGGAACAGATTCTACCCAGGAAAGACTATGAGGTGAGACTTGCTGGAGAAAGCCTTCAAAGAGATATTATATTATGTGTTTAGAGCAGAAATGCCAGAGCAGATTAATTTTTTTCAGTACTGGACACAATCGATGTGTGAGGCAGGAAATAGTCACACAGTGTTTTGTGTCCACAGAGCTTGGATTATGACCGCTGCATCAGTGAGCCTTATGTGGAGGTCCTGGAGGGGATGGACAACAAGGTAAGACAGGTTAAATGTGTCATCTGCTCCTGTGTGGATGACGCCTGTGCAAAGGCTGTCACCGATGCACGTTTATTGTTTTACATCACATGATGAGATCACTGATAGTAGGACTTGTGCCAGCAGCTGATCTGTTAAACTGTATGTGATCTGTATTAAAGTTGATGTTCCACAAAGCTCTGTGTTTTTAATCTTGATCAGTGTTACTAATCAGCTTTTCATATTTGATTGCACAGACACACAGAAACCACTCTATTATAAATATTGAGCTAGCTCAAATATTTTAATATTAATTTGAACAAACCTCCTTTTAAAAATGTTTCCTATTTTCTAAAAGTTGTGAATGATTCATTATCAGATTAAGGAAACATTTTCTATGCAGTGTTATGTTAGAACAGGTCACGTGGGATCTGTCCACTTTATTGGGGCAGATCTCAAAATCCAAAGAAATATGACTGTAACAGTAGTTTGAATCTAGAAGTCACGTGGATCGTTGATGGATTTAAACTTAGACAGCATCACGATCTTTTAGCCTCCATTTAATCAAAGTTTCTGTAACATGTCACGGTCACTGCAGTGATAATAACAGTGTTCCAGGAATTAGGAAACACAGCAGAGAACAGCACTCACCTACAGCTGGGAGGAGGTCAGGGATGAAAGCAGCAGGGCCGTTAGGATACTGTCAGACAGTACTGCTACACATGGCCACAAGAATATCAATGAAGACTCTGAAGAATTACTGTGAATTATTTGTCAGCGTTACGTTTCCATTTATCCAGTCATAGAGATATTGATGCGACTGCCCTGGAGTGCCACTGTTACGCCACCATACCTGCAAACGTTCTAGAGCTACGTCATTGTCACCAAGCTTTATTCTTCGGCCCTACATTCGATGTATGAGGCATATACAGATGGCAGCATTTGTATACAGATCATTGAAAGTCCTGCGGGCTGTACTACGAAGCACGATTAGCATGGTTAGCTAAAGTTAGAGGGGTTTTCTGTATCACTACAGTGGCTCTCTTTTTACCTGCTAAACCACTATAGTAGCTTATGCTGAACACAGCCTGGTGACAGGGAGGTTCTGTTCCACGTCTCCATCACTTTTATTTACAGCATTTTTAATCCTGTATAGATTCAATGCTGGGGGAATACATTTAGTATGTGGAGCTTGTGAACTCTCACTAAAACCACAGAATAAAGCACAAACTGTGCGACTGGGAACGTGTGTGTATTATTCATCCAACGCAGAAATGTTTTTAGACTCTTTTTAGTCTCTTATATATGAGAGAAAAAAACTGTTTTTTATTTTCTTGTCTGCCAACAGAAAGCCAAAAAATATGAGGCGGTGCATTGGATGATGGTGTTTGCGATCGGGGTCACAGTGGGCCTGGTAAGGTGCATTCTGGGTCTTCTTTTTGTTTTGCTGGATTTCAGCTGCTCAATAAGAAACGTTGCTCTCTTTCAGCTGGGCCTGTTTGTGGATTTTTTCGTACGCCTCTTCAACAAACTAAAGTTTACTGTGGTTGGTGATTGTATCCTTTAACATGACTCTGTACGTGGAGGATGGGCAGATACCAAAGCAGCTAAATATTGGGCAGAAATGTTGTGCCTTAGAAGATCCTCGCACAGAAGGAGAGCGTTTGTAAAGTTGCACAAAATATTGCATTATTTCCTTCAGAGATTGCTGACAGCAGGTGCGCATTTTTATGCCCTTTTTCTTTTGTGTTTGTTTGAACATTGTCCAGAGTTGGTCCAAACAAATGTCAGGTCTATCTTTTTGTTCTAGAAAGAATTCAGAGTGCGTTCATATGATGCAGATGCTGTAATAATAGTGTGAAGTAATGTTTGGTTCATCCTGTGTTGTATGTGTGTGTTTTCATGCCTGGGTTTGATCCCTTCGCTAGTATCTGTCATATGGTTTCTATTTACTGCCTGACTCTTCATCTAAAGAGTGTTACTGTGTGTAACCACACTTTGTTTGTTGATGTGGTGATTCTACTTTAACTGAAGCCTCCAGCTATAGAGAAGTGCAGTGACAAAGGCTGTCTGTCTTTGTCCTTGCTGGAGCTCCTGGCGTTCAACATGACCTTCGTCTTCATTGCCAGTGTACTCGTCCTCATCGAGGTAAACATCTCAGCTGCAGCTGACAAACTCAGGAAAGAACTCCTGCTTTAACAGTTAAAGTGTGCAAATTCTGCGGTCCTTGCATTTGAGACCTGTCTACCTGCATCTCTACCTGTCCAAGTTTGTTAACTGGTTGTAGCATGTTGTTTCATTCTGGTATGTTTGTGATAGTAGATTACACACTGACCTGCAGTATCGTGTTTTCAGCCTGTGGCTGCAGGATCAGGGATTCCAGAAATCAAAAGTTACTTGAACGGAGTGAAGATTCCTGGAATTGTTCGACTACGAACTTTTCTCTGCAAGGCTGCTGGAGTCCTGTTCAGTGTAGCTGGAGGTAAAGTGCGTTTGACTCCCTGACATTTACTGTACGGGGCGATCGTGGCTCAAGAGTTGGGAGTTCGCCTTGTAATCGGAAGGTTGCCGGTTCGAGCCCCGGCTCGGACAGTCTCGGTCGTTGTGTCCTTGGGCAAGACACTTCACCCGTTGCCTACTGGTGGTGGTCAGAGGGCCCGGTGGCGCCAGTGTCCGGCAGCCTCGCCTCTGTCAGTGCGCCCCAGGGTGGCTGTGGCTACAATGTAGCTTGCCATCACCAGTGTGTGAATGTGTGTGTGAATGGGTGGATGACTGGATATGTAAAGCGCTTTGGGGTCCTTAGGGACTAGTAAAGCGCTATATAAATACAGGCCATTTACCATTTACCCAATAATAATATTATCAACAACCCAGGGTAGATGCACACACACAACCTCCTCCTCCTCCTCCCTGGCTACTACTGTTGTTTCCTTCCTGGAGGCGCAGGGTAGACTCTGTGTAGAGTTTTCATGTTCTTGGGCTTGTTTCTGAAAGTTGTGTAAAATATGGACGTCACAGATGCCCTGCGGTATTCCCTGCGTGATACTTGTTAAGCATCTACTTTTGTAACCTGCAGACACCACAGGCAGTCCTGTACTCTGACAGCAAAGCACTTTATTGGAATATTTTGTGTTGTGATCATAATGACTTCATATGGGAGGTGCAGAATTGGGAGCAAACATAGAAGAAATATCTTTGTGCTCCCGGTGGTGTTTTAGGTTAACTAAGGCAAAACAAGATCACTAATGAGGTTTTATACTTTGAGTCAAGCAGTGTCAGCTTCTGCTAACTTTAGAGCAAAATGATGTTGATGATGAATGATGAGCCAGGGTCAGAAGGCTGATGGACTGACTCTGTGTGCTCAGGTCTCTTTGTGGGGAAGGAAGGTCCAATGATCCACAGTGGAGCCATCGTGGGAGCCGGCCTTCCTCAAGTACCCCAAAGCTTATTCTAGTTTGCTTAGTTCTAGTTGTTGTTGTTGTTTTGTGAAACATTTTGGACACTAAAAATAGCACTGGTGTTATTCTTGTGATTTGTCTGGTCGTACTTGTGGATATCAGACCTTTTCTCTCTCCATCAGTTTCAGAGCATTACTTTCAGGAAGATCAAATTTGACTTTCCCTACTTCCGCAGCGACAGGTATGTGACAGTAACGATCCTGAGTCAAACTAAAGTTGGAATATGGTGTAAATGTAAATAAAAACAGAATACTAGGATTTGCTCAGTGCTGTGTGATACACAGCAGACCTTGATATCCTGAAAACCTCAGGGACCTGCTGGGGACCTACAGATGTAAATCTTTACTGATCTGTGCTGCATAATTGCCCAAAGTTAAACCAGACTCTTAAACTGGACCCTGACACTGACTGGGAGCCAGTATAACTGCTTTTGCAAGGGTGTGACATAAGTTTACTTAGAAGCCTTGTAAGTGACGAACTTGCAGATTGTGGTCCGTGGCTCAGCTGCAGGAGGCGTGGAGCAGTGGACGCATCGTTGGAAGAAGCTGACCGACACAGCTTCATTCAAGGAGAGTCTGTTGAGAAAAAAGAACAAGGGATTAATAATCTGGATAAGATGAAACATGGGAATGATTTCTAATACAGAGCATGGTGTGAATTCACAGCTGCACTCTTGTCCTCCTTACTAATCCTCTGCAGTTCCTGATTCACTGACTTTGCTCCATCCGTCCTCTCTCTTCATTCCTGAGCCCCTCACAGCACTCCTACCATCTTCTCAACACACTCTCTCCACTTGTTAGTAGATTTCAGTTGTTATTGTTAACCACACTAACCTGCTGTGCATCCTTTCCTTTCCAGCTCATTTTCTCTTTGTAGACAATCAGTACAAGTCCTTTTGTCCTTCGTTATCATCCAGCCTCGCATCCACATCCTAACCTCGCCTGTGCTCCCGGCTGCTTTGTTCATCTTTCTGCCTAGGCCACATTTTCTTTGACTATTTCCTCATCTTTCTCTTCTGACTTCTTCACTCACCTCTTTTCACTCTCAGTTTGTTTATGCAAACCACTTTGCATGTAATCATTAGTTACTACTAAGCTTTGACTCTTTTCCCCTGCTCGTCTTGGGCCCTGTCTCCTTCCCTTCACCCCCAGCTGGTCGCTGCCCCTCCCTGAGCCTGGTTCTGCTGGAGGTTTCTTCCTGTTAAACAGGAAAAACTTAACAGGAGGCCAAGTGCTTGCTCACAGGGGATCTTCTGAGTGTTGCGTTATTATACTTTCTTTACTGTACAATATAAAATGCTTTGAAGCAACTGTTTTTGTGATTTGGCACTAAATAAAACAGCATTCAACACCACCCCTTTAATTTCCAGCTTCAGGCTCATGATCCTGTATGACGCTGTCTTCACCTTCGCATTATTTATGTGTCCTCTCTTAAAGATTATCCCTACTCTGGTATAACAGAGACTCTCCAATATTATCGACCAGCTCTCTCTCTGTACTATACAAAGTCTATTTTTAGTTGTTCAAAGAGTTTGAATAATCTCCAAAGCAACGAATTTTCTTGTAATTTGTAGTTTACACAATGTTCCAACTTTTTGGCACAAACACTGTTACTGCCTCCTAGCAGTGTAGCATGTGTGACATGTGACTGACAGTTTTCTTACCTGTTCTTTAGGGACAAGCGAGACTTTGTGTCAGCTGGTGCTGCTGCTGGAGTAGCTGCTGCCTTTGGTGCGCCAATCGGTGGCACCCTCTTCAGTCTGGAGGAGGGCTCGTCATTCTGGAACCAAGCCCTTACATGGAAAGTGGTAGGTCACCCTTTATAGTTACTTCACCACAATTTCTTTGATAAAGATGCACGGATACCTCTTTCGATATCATATTTAGGAGTTACACTGAAATGCTATAAAATAAAAATTCATTCTATTCTTCTATTTCTATTTTACCTGCTTCATTTGTCATCAAATAACAAGAGAACAAGCTTTACTTGCTCGTCAGTCAATTGTAAAATTGAGCTCTGAAAATGTGCAAAAACGTCTTTAAACCTAAACAGTTGATGGTTTTGACCTAAAGCTGAAAGTTTGCACGACAGATTAATGTTTGCTTTGGATCAGAAGTACACCAAGAGGATAAAAGTACATGAAATTTGATCCTGTCATTTTTCCCTTATTTGCAACAACAATCCATCTGCTTTATAGATATAGCCAGGTAGACCAGGACACAGTGCACCATCCAATCTCTCTGACCTTTACTGACCAATGAGTGTGATTAAATGTTCCTCTTGTCTATCTACTGTTTTAGCTCTTCTGTTCCATGTCGGCCACTTTTACTCTCAACTTCTTCCGTTCGGGAATCAACTTCAGCAAGTGGGGCTCCTTCCAGCTGCCTGGCCTCCTGAACTTTGGAGAGTTCAAGGTTAAGAGTTTCTTATCTTGTTATTCCATGTGGTACAAAATGTATCTTCAAAGATTATATATAGTATTTTATTTTTTATATAAAGTATGATGCTGAAATAACAGACTTTAGGTCTACACAGTGACTCATTGTATTGATTGACTCATTGATTTGATTTTGAGGACGGCTCCAAAAGCAACATGCCAACCCTGTGGGTAGGGAAACACTGATCTGGGGTGACTAAACTTTACCATATGGTACTTTTTTATGTGGTTTCTTCCTTTAAAAAGGGAGTTTTTCTTGTCGCCAAATGCTGTTCACAGGGGCTCACGATTGTTGGATTGTAGGGCTTTACCTTACCGTATAAAGTGCCTTGAGGCACCTGTTTTTGTGAGTAGGTGATATGTAAATAAAACTGACACAAATGAAGTTAAAACATCTGAATCTCAACTAATCTGTTCTGACATGTTTACATATGGATTTAAAAAACAGAGTCTGTGGGGTCACCATTAGCCCAACTGTTCCACCATCTCACCTCATATCTGCTCCTCACATCATCGTTACTGCCTCTTCCTGTCTGTGATATCTCTTGCAACCGACCCAGTTAATACCCGCTGTGCAGAGCTTTCCAGTACTCGATAACAAAGTTGATGTTGAACTGATGTGACAGCTGCTGACATGACTAAAGATCTGCAGGTCATGCACCACTCAATTTATGTAACCTGGCAGCTGTGTTGAAGACGCGAGTGTCGGATTTCGCAGGTCTTTAGCCCAATTTTAATGATGTGTCAGTATAGATGTGCAGAGATTGACAGATTCTACAGAGGGAGATGTTGCAACACTTTGCAAAGATTAGACTTTGTAGAAAAAAACTTGGAAAAAGAAGCTTGGTGATTCGTTTGCTTCCAGTTTTGACTTTTCCTTCTGTACCCACATGATGGCACCGGTTCTGACATAAACGGTAGTAACCAGACCGAAAAGCAGCGCACATTTCGGTGCTTTATTTCGGTGCTTTTTTTTTCCTGAGCTGTGATACACTTTAGATTCTAGCCAATCGTTTTACGTTTCCGAGGATAGTAGGCGGGGCCAGGTACGTACGTTCTGTTAGAGCAGAGCTACAGATTAAAAATGCCCAAGGCAAAGCGGTCAAAAGTCTGGCTGTACTTCACAGCAAAAGATGCAAACTCAGCAGCAACAAGAGCTTTAAAGTGATACTGTGATACTGTCAAAAGAGGTAACACCTCAAATCCGATGAAACACCTGGTGACGCATAGCGGGGTTTTTTTAAAGCCGAGAAATGCACCGTATTTGATAGCTTGCTGCGAGACCTCACACCAAGCACATCTACTGCGGGTGGGTTGCCTGTTATCGGACCCGGATTTAGCAACATCCCCCAAAAACACGGGTCAGTGTAGCAGAAATGATGAGGATGATGATGCAGCAGCAGCCGTTCTTCTCTGCGTGAGTAGCTTAATGTTGTTCGTGTGTAATTTACGTTGAGTAGGCTAACCACGTTATTACATGAATGCATGTAAGGTGAACTAGCAAACACCGTCGTAGTTACATGCAGCTGTCTTCTTGTTTGATGGCAGATACTCCCTTCACCCTGGCCAATAAGGCTAAAATGACCAAAGAAAAAGTGGAAAACAGTTAAACATGAGAGGTTTAGGACAAAGTTTGTGTTTTTTCCATTGTTTAAGCACTGCTTCCAGCCAAGAGTGATACCATATATGCCCCATAGCTGCAGAAAAGGCTAACATTGTTATCTTTTTACAAAAAACAGCTGAACATGAGAGGTTTTTGGACCATTCTTTAAGCACCGTTTAAGCACCGGCACCGTTTCAAACGCACCGGTTTGGCACCGGTATCGGATAAAACCTAAACGATACCCATCCCTAAATATCAGCCTGATGTAAATATTATTATGGTTTTATTCCTCTTGCTGACCAGTGTCCAGATGGAGACAAGAACTGCCACCTGTGGACAGCTGTGGATCTTGCCTTCTTTGTCCTGATGGGTGTGGTGGGCGGCCTTCTGGGGGCGCTCTTTAACTGCATGAACAAGAACCTGGCCAAGTATCGCATAAGACACATTCATCCTAAGGCCAAGTTTATCAGGTGAACTGTTTGACCATCTTTGATCCCATCTGTGCTTTTCATGTTCATCAGACTGTGACACTAGGACGCGAGCAGTTTGGTGTAAGACAAACATGAACTGAAGTGAAAGGTTTTTAAAGTGATCAACTGATAATGCATAAATGTGTGAACAGCATCTACAATTCAATTTTATTTATATAGCACCAAATCACAACAAGAGTCTCAAGCTGCTTTATATTGTAAGGCAGACCCGACAATAATAATGTTATCTCAGAGCCAAGCTGCTGTTCACAGTTGGAACAAACATAACAGGGAACGTTCAGAGCAGGACAAACGTTAGAAAGGCAAAGGCTTTATTACAAACAATTCCTCAGTAAATTCCTGAAATCTGTGTATAACAAGCTGGTAGATGTGTGGTTGGTCAACACCCAGAATATTACCTGAACGTTCCTGTGTTACATCATAGCATAAATAAGCATACCACTGTCATTTTGTTGCATGGAGTATAAAGCTGCATGCAAAGGAATGGAAGAAGTCTCACATACTGACATCTGTAGAGAAACAAACAAGGAAGCCTAGAATGGGCCATAAAGCCTAGATACGAGACCTGTGTGGCGCACACACACTGTTCCCTGTGTGCCTGCACGGTTCCTCTCCAGGTATTCCAGTTTTCTCTCACAGTCCATGCAGCATGTGTAATAGAGTCATTGTTCAGTCTAATTTGACCATGCATCAGTAAGTGGATCGAATAAAACTCTGTATGAATGTATGATTAGATGTAAAGAGGACAAGATAATATATCGTCTGAAGCACTTGGTCACATGGTCAGTAAGACTAGAAAAGTGCTTTATAAGTACCAGTACAATGATCTCCATGGTAACATATACAAAAACCTGGAAAGTAGAGCAGGGCGATATGACCAAAAATATTTATCACGATATATACATTTGAAAATTTGCGATAACGATATAACTGATGATATAATTGATGTGAGACAAAATACTTTACAACTCCACAACTTTATTAGTGCAAAAAAACCCATCAATGTATTTTCACTTAAACAAGCAGCTGTTTTTATGTGCATTAAAGTTATATAAAAATTAACAGTGCAAATGCAAATTCCTTGCTGACAGTTTAACCAAAAGGCATTTCCAGTGGAAACTGGCCGATATAGCCTCAGCATAACCATGTATAATATCCACAAAACTTAGAAAGAGGTTATACACACACAATACAGTAATATTATGTTGAAGCGCAGTGCGTATCACTCTGCGAGGCTCCTGCCTACGATAGTCGTAATGCTCCGACAATCCATCAAGCGGTGCGGCTTCGTAGCTTAGCAAAGTCGTAGTAAAACATTTGACAGATTTTCGAGCACCGTGTGCCACATAAAATCGTTTCGAGGTCAGTAAACACAACCAGAGTTCATACATAAGACACACGGGATTATAAGGGGCACTGTTGATTTTCAGAAAAATCAAAGGATTGATTTTAAGTGTGCCGTATTTTCCAAAAAAGGTAATAACGACGGCCCGCTAGCATGCGCTACCAAAAATAGTGCTTTGTTGTGTATCTGATGGACGAAATCTAAACCAGTTCTACACCACTGGAGTTGCAGCATTTTTTAAAACCAATTCTGGTTCATCCGTTTCATTTAACGATCCGCTTTTGCCCTTCACATTCTCCGTCGCCGCCATGCTTTTTCCGCCATGTGCGTATGAAAACAAAGGCACTGCGCATGCACGTTTTTACGGAGCCCCGCAGGGGACATGGGAGAAAAAAAAATTAAGACGGACTTTTGCGAGATCTCGCAAAAGTTTTAGCCACATTCTTCGGATGCCGGCTCGAAGCCGACCGGGAGGTCGAGGCACGATGTGCGGTGTTCCTCCCGGCTGTAGTAGGTCTCGACGCTAACGGGAGGTTGAAGGCCAAAGAATGCAGCTAAAACTTTTGCAAGATCTCGCAAAACTTTTGCGAGATCCCGAGTTTGTTTTGTGAGATCTCACAAAAGTCCATCGTAATTTTTTTTTCTCCCATGTCCCCTGCGGGGCTCCGTACGTTTTACCCATATTCTATTGCGGTATTTCTTTTTCTTATCGTAGCCCAATATTATACCGGTATTACCGTGAACGGTATGATATGGCCCAGCCCTACTGGAAAGTCACAAACCGCTCTGTTCATTATGGAAAGTAACTGAGTTGTGTTTAGAAACTCCTTCTGGTGATCCATGTTATGTATCAGGACCAGGAACATGCAGAACGGGTCTGTAAACATTTGGACCAAAGATTTCACTGTTGTTTCACTGCCACAGTGGTTAGAGTGACACTGCCCTCAAAGCTGTGATACATCCACATTTTCCACTGGAAAATACATTTCTGTTCTCAGTAGAAGCTGGCACAGATATGTCAGACTCAAACGAGATTCGTCTCCTTTACAAACAGCACTGTTAGTAATGAATGAGCTCCCGTCCCAGTTTTCTATCATTTGTTTAAATAGATTCTTCCCTAAAATCTGCGCACTGAGAGAAAGATGATGTATTCTGCTGAATAAATTAACGAGGCGCTCCTTTTAATTGATAATTTTCCAATCAGTTACTGTAATTGTGTTTCTTTTTATAAAGGTGCAAACTGTCGTTAAATATGTGCCTAACTTTGTTAACCAGAGGATAATAAACGATTGTTCTAATGTTCCAGAGTTTTAGAGAGTCTGCTGGTTACCATGGTGACAACAATTGTGATTTTTGCGGCTTCCATGCTGGGTGAATGTCGTGACCTGTCCACTCCCACAGCTCACAACACCACGGTAAGAATTTTAATAATCTTTGCATTACTCAACAAAAACACCACAGGTGTGTTTTCACTGGTCTAAACGTTAAACGTATGTTATGATTACTGTGATATTTTAGCTTCAAATACTCTTTAAGATATATTTGTGTGAAAAACAATCTGTCAGCCCACTTTCAGGCCTTTTTTTTCCTCAGATTGAAATCTGTCACACCATTTGAATGGGAATAATTCAGAAACTATTAATGACAAAAGCCTGACATTTCCATGAGCCTTTCTTACCATTAAAATGAACCAGGATCTGTAATCTGGGGCCGATGTATCAAAAAGACACTGGCTAATTAAAATATCAAAACTAATTCAAGAAGTCTTGCAAAGTTAGCATTAAACTACATGACAGTTTTTATTTAATATTGTACTGACGTCTTAATGGTGCATAGTTAAATTTACTTTACATTTCAATGTTCTTGCTGGATTGAGCAAATATGAAAAGTTGTACCACAAAAATAAGACTGTCCTATTCAAACAGAGCAGGATTCTTGAGTTTTCAGATGCTTTGCTAACAGAAAATACTTTAGTTCAATATGTTTTCCTTTTTCATTCCATCTGTAATCATCAAAGTTTCAGAATATTTTCTGCTCAAATATTTACTTAAATATTTATGAACATGTACCGTGAATACCATCTTCAATTCATTGGCCAACATGGTAAATGGACTGGTTCTTGTGGCACTGGTCTACTGTGCTGGAGCATGTAAGTGCTTTCTATCCAAAAGTCTCACACATTCATCAGAGAGTATCTTGGCCCAGGATATTTGGCATGCAGACAGGGATCAAACCTCTGATTAGTAGGTGACCTGCTCTACCTCCTGAGCTGATGCCACCCCCAGCACAGCTGCTTGCTGTTGGCTAGAGAGAAGCCTCAAACCATCAGACGGCCTTTTCAGCTTTAGACTGAGACTCACACACGCATCAAGAGAAGTTCCCAAACCATATGACACCAACCTCATTGAGGCCAGATATGGTACTTACAGCTATTTCTCCCTGAAAGAGTCCTTGTAGTTAAGCTTACAGTTCCCTGTGAGGATCGTGCTGGAAGAAGCAAACAAATGCAAACATCCAAAGTACCGAGAACTTGTAGATCAGTGCCGGTGGAGAGGCTGAGTACATGTGAGTGAGTGACTATAAGTCCATAGAAGCGGGATCCCGAGGTTTTCCTGCCTGCTCCCTGTGTACGACCTACGACCTTTCTTGGACTACAAGTGTTTCTACCATTAAAATAAATGAGGATCTGCAATTTGGCACAGATGCATCACAAAATATGAGTATTGGCCCACTAAAATATGGAAATTATTTCAAGCTGTCTGGTAAAGACCCATACAGTATTAAACTTCACATTTTAATCAGTGATGATGTCTGAATGATATATAAGCTTATTAATTTTTTATTTATATGTTTAAACTTTAAATCATAAAAGTTTTATACAAATCAGGTGGTCAAGCAGAACATCTCCTAAAAATGTGCTGATTTATGACAGAACGATATATTAAAAATGACAACACAGCATTTCATCTGTTATTAGACTCAGTTGGCTTCTGTCAAAATGTAAAAGAACCCACCCACCACTTTAACCACACTCCACATCTTGTGTTAACATATGGCATAGAAACTGAACATTTAACAGTGTTTCCTGAAAACCCTCTCCTGTCTGATCATTTCCTGATAACATTTACATTTACAATAATTGATTACACAGCAGTGGAGAGTAGACTTTATCACAGTAGATGTCTTTCTGAAAGTGCTGTGACTAAGTTTAAGAATATAATCCACCCACTGTTATCATCTTCAATGCCCTGTACCAACACAGAGCAGAGCAGCTACCTGAACGCTAGTCCAACAGAGGTCGATCATCTTGTTAATAATTTTACCTCCTCACTACGTACGACTCTGGATACTGGAGCTCCGGTGAAAAATAGAGCCTCACTATGTGACCATGTTAACCTGTGACGTATGTTTTTTAGCTGGCTGGCAGTGAGGACATCAACTCAACCATTCGACAGTTCTTCTGCTCAAACAAGACCTACAATGACATGGCAACACTGTTCTTCAACCCACAGGAGGCAGCCATCCACCAGCTCTTCCATCAGGATGGTTAGATGAGTTCACACATGATTCATTCCATGCATTACTCATGTACCCCGTACAGTGAAGTGGCATTTTAGGCCATTTTTCAAAAATCAAGTTCAATTCTATCAATAAACTGGTTTCTAACTCTCCCCCTCAGGTACCTTCAGCCCTGTGACTCTGTCAGTGTTCTTCTTCTTATACTTCCTGCTGGCCTGTTGGACATATGGTGTGTCTGTCCCCAGTGGCCTTTTTGTCCCCTCACTGCTGTGTGGGGCAGCTTTTGGACGCTTGGTTGCCAACGTGCTCAAAGTGTAAGAACTAATTAGAATATGCTTTTTCTCACTTTTTCTCTGTCACAGCCTTGTGTTGAGCTGAACTGAGAGCAGTCACTGTTGATACAAGCACTTTTTTCTGCTCAAGTGTTTTCTATCTAAGGCTACGTTCACACTGCAGGTGAAAGCACATCAAATCTGACTTTTTTGACCCTATGCGACCCATATCCGATCATGGTATGACAATGTGAACAGCACAAATCCGATATTTCAAATCCAATCTGGGTCACTTTCATATGTGGTACTGAATCCGATACATATCTGATGTTTTAGAAAGCGACTGCTGTTTGAATGGTCATGTCGCATTATATCCGTCTTTTACGTCACTGACACAAGACAGATGCCAATTATCAGCGCCGGAGAAGACAAACGAGAAAGCATGGCGGCCATTGTTAAAGCACGGCTCTCTGTTTTCTCAGTGTCCTTCTTTCTCTAATTAATTTGTCAAAATTCTGTCGGTTACGACTGTGCAGAAATTGATAGACTGCTGCAACAACACCTACTCACTCTGTAGCCGCCATTTTTACTTCCGTAAACAGAGCGCGTTGTCTGTGACGTCTTCTTTTGCGCATGCGGCCGCTTTGAGGGCCGTGAACCGTTCACACTAGAGCGCGTTTGCTGTCACATTTTATTTGTAGTGTGAACAAGCAGAGAAAAAAAAATCGGATTTGATCAAAAAATCGGAATTGAGCATTAAGACCTGCAGTGTGAACGTAGCCTAACATTCACATCTATGGGTGGATGCACCAGAGAGCACCTTGGGGTTAGTGTATGGCCCAAGGATATTTAGCAGGTGTGATATTTAGGTATCAAACCGCCCAGCTTCCAGTTAGTTGGTGCCCCTACACTTTATATTACACCCCAGCCTAAGACAGCCAGAGAATACCATAGAAGTAACTCCTTGTTCCTCACTCCCAGTGCTGCGGCAAGATTTGCACTCCAAACATTTTGGTGTATTTTCCACTTACAAAAGGTCAGGGTGGGTACAGCTGAAACTCACAGTGTTCTCAGGGGAATTACCCCAAAAATAAACAAAAGCAATGCAGGACTCTTACATCCTTCGCTAACAGAAACAGGAGAAATGTGTTTACCTGGGCTATTTGTAGAGAACTGACAGTACATACAAAGCTGCTAATCCAGCTCTTCTAGATTCAGACATTTCTTGATTCAGAAACACGACACAATCTGTCTGGGAGTCAGGAAGAAGGTGGAGCCAAACTGGTCTGGATGGGTATCAATTAAAAGGTGGTGCATCCAATCTCCAACAAGCTGCCACCTGCAGCTTACATGATAGAAAAGACTGAACAAAATGAACAGACATTATCGACCTTATCAGAGTAAAAACAAAGCAAACTGAGTCGTAACACTTTCAGTTGTCACATTCTCTCATAGTGGTTATACTGGTTCTTAATGAGTCTGTCCTCTGTTAGGAAACTGGGAATGGACATCTACTCAGGAACCTTTGCTCTCATTGGAGCTGCTGCCTTCCTTGGAGGTGTGGTCAGAATGACCATCAGCCTCACTGTCATCCTCATTGAATCCACCAATGAAATCACATACGGGCTGCCCATCATGATTACGCTAATGGTACACAACCATGTGTTTTTGCACTTTGCACTGTTCGCCACTGTGACCTGAGTTCATGTGCAAATTCTTTTGTGTTGACTGTCAGGTTGCCAAGTGGACTGGTGATTTCTTCAACAAGGGCATCTATGATATACACATCCAGCTGAGAGGAGTGCCTCTGCTCGAGTGGGAGACTGAGGTAGAGATGGACAGGTAAGAATTGTTGTTGGCAACAAAAAAGGACAGTTGGCCCTTGTGGTGGATGAACTGTGTTGTCAGCATTGTCAGTAGGCGTTGGTATCCCTCCTTAGCCCAGAGCAGTTCAACTCTCCAGATCAATGCAGCTGCCAACCTCAAGTATCTATTCGTTTTTTTTCTTCTGTTGCCTACATCATTGAACTTCTACAGCCTTATGTTCCTAGCAGGTCTCTGAGGTCATGTGATCAGGGTCTTCTTGTCATTCATCATACAAAGCTGAGAACTAAGGGAGACAGCTTTTGCCACTGTGGCTCCCAGACTGTGGAACTCTGTCCCACTGAGCATAAGATCTCTGGACTCAGTAGCTTCTTTCAAAAAACAACTAAATCACACTTTTTAGAATTGCATTTTGCTAACTGTTGTCTGTTTGTTTTATGCTTTGTTATCCTTGTGTGAAGCACAAGAAAGGTCTAGAAAGGTGCTATATAAATAAAGTTTTACTTACTTACTTGCTTACACAAAGCACAGGTCTGATACTTCATTGTTCCATTCAATGCTCGTCTGGGGCCGGATTGTGGAGCTAGCACCCTAAAAGCAAGAATGCCCAGAGCTCCAGCTTATCTGCGGGAACCACAATCTCATTCTTTCGATCGCTACCCAGAGCTTGTGACCACAGGTCATGTAGGGATGTAAATCGATCAGAAAAGCTTTACTTTTATGCTTCGCTCTTTATTTACCAAGACGAATCGGTACTGTAGACGCAGCATCAACCCATGTGTTAATCTGCCTCTCTTCTCACTTGTGAAAAACACCCTGTTATGACCCGGCTTGAAAGCCGCAACATAAATATGGAGACGAACACCAGAATTTCAACAAGAATAGTTTTTTCTAAAATTACATGGCAAGTTGGCTAAAGTAGCTGGCACCACCAAGGCAAAGACTAGTGATCCTCCCTGAAAGCCTGCCTCAGGTATGCCTTTATCCACAGGTGTGGTCAATTAGCAACAGCTGAACACTCTTGCACTGTCACTGCAAAGAGATTAGGGACTGCAGAGGGGCGTAACACACCCTGAGACCCCGAGACACAATGCTCGGACCTTTATGGCGCCTCCTGCAGGTGGTGGGTCTACAGAAGAGAGACGGGCTGAGTCCGGCCAAACCCCATGGGCTAAAGCCCACCCACCAGGCACTCTCCATCGAGCTACCTCCCCAGGCCTGACTCGAGGGTGTGGCCCCAGTAATCCTGTCCCGGGGAGGGTACAAAACGAGCCTCCTCAACCTAGCATCACTGGAGCACACAAACCCCTCCACCATGGTGGGCAGCTGAAGGGTTAAGGTGGAAATTGAAAAATGAGGTGGTTTATGACAAGACTTTATATTGCAGAGCTGATCTGTCAGGGGATTTGATGTTGCCTTTCATCGGTGAATACACGCCTCAAACGGTTTAGATGCTTGAGATTTTTGCAAATAGTTGAAAAAAATGTAGGTGAAAAATGAATTTAGTCCATTTTGGTGAAAGGCTGAAGCAGTGTCAAAGCTTCCTCGATGCACTTCATCAAAAAGACAAAGCTGTCAGTCTCAGCATTAGCATGAGAGGCTCTGTCTTGTTTTCTGCCTTTACAGATTCTAGGAACCCCATGATAGGGGCAGGGATAGCTCAGTAGGTAAAGTGGTCGCCCCATGATCGGAAGGTCGGCGGTTCGAATCCACTTAACGGCTACCCTGAGGTACCCCTGAGCAAGGTACCGTCCCTACACACTGCTCCCCGGGCGCCTGCTTAGTGGGCTGCCCACTGCTTCACAGAGTGAATGGGTCAAATGCAGAGAAAAACAAGTAATTTCCCCATGGGGATCAATAAAGTATCCATTATTATTATTATTATTATTATTATTATTATAAGCCTGCAGTGTGAGGGTGAGGTTAAAAACCCAAACTGTGTGATTCGAGCATGGTCGCTCTTCCTGTGGACTCAGGTTGTCTTTATCTCTCATTTCTTCAAGGCTGACAGCCAGTGATATCATGGAGACCAACTTGACTTACGTGTACCCCCACACCCGAGTCCAGTCTCTAGTCAGCATTCTGCGCACCACGGTCTACCATGCCTTCCCCGTAGTTACTGAAAACCGTCAGAATGAGAGGGATTTCATGAAGGGCAACATCCTGATCAGCAACAATATCCACTTCAAGGTATGTCCTGCTCTTTTACAGAGCTCAAGCTTCCCGTCCAAATGGAGGTGATTAAGGCTCCCCCCACCAGGGGCAGCAGTGACTTTGAAACATTTCTTTAGTGACACTGTAGCCCCTCCAGCAATGTCCTTCAGGTTGCTTCTGCTTTTTTCTTCGTTTTTTCTAATTCCTCATTGCTCGTCCCATAATATAGTTTTGATACAGACACGTCATCGATTTAACAAAGAGCATGCAGACTTTTACAGCAGTCAGTAATTTGTATAATTCTGAAAAGAATGTGGATTTGTTTCCCTTCCAAGATTAAGAATTAAACAGTAGAAACTATGATTGATTTGGTCAGCTCTATTTTGCCGTGTCATTCATGCAAATTGATCCTCACAGTGTAAACCTTTGGTGTATCAGTCTGTCCAGTAAGGAAGCAGAAACCAACATGCATCAGTTTCATCTGCTTGGGTGCAAATGAAAGTGTGAACATGAAGAGAACGGGGAGCCACCGGTGGTCTCCACATATGTATGTGCAGCCTGAGTGTGTCTGCAGTGCACTTGTTGTCACTTGTGAAGCAGATCAAATGGATTCATACGGTTTGTGCTTCCTAACAGGTCAGACTGTGATGATCGAGTTTTCTGTCACTGGTTCTATCATTTCGATGGTCTGTGTTGAAGTAGTGTTTAACAAAACCTAGAGGCAGCAGGAAATGTTACTGAGCTAAATAAAGTATAAAAACCAAAGTAACATCAGCTACCGAGCTTGTATTTTTGTCTCCAGGGAGAATCAGTGGGTTTGAAAGTGCGAGCCCATAGGTTTGGCTCTGTAGTGAGCAAAGCTTTGCAATATGTTGATGTGCAGATAATTATTTAAGAATTTCATGTTTCTTTATTTTTGGATGAAATCATTGTTGTGGTTTTTGAAGGCTGTGTTTTCTTCTAACCCTTGACTGTTACATGTAGAAATCCAGTGTTGTGTCACGTGCGGGCGAACAGCGACGGCGCTGCCAGTCCATGAAGTCGTACCCATCGAGCGAGCTGAGGAATGTTTGCGATGAGCAAAGTGCTGCAGTCGAACCTTCAGAAGAGGGAGAAGACCTGCTGCAGCAGATGTTAGAGAGGAGGTAGGCCAGATAAACACATCCAGACAGTCTCTGAAGTTTTACCTCTAAATTTGATCTCAGTGGATTTTAAATCAAACAATCAAGTTGTGATTAAAGTGCAGACATCAAGCTCTAATTCAGGATGTCTGATAACAATACGGCAGTAACTATTAATACTTAGACATTTATAGTTTCAGAGGGCCAGAAGTAATTAGACAGCTGACTGACGAGCACTCGGCCTAGTGTAGCATAGCAATAACAGAGTTCAGGGTCACCTGATCCAGCCCTAACTATGTGTTTTATGAAAAAGGAACGTTTTTAGACTAATCTTAAAAGTACAGACAGTGTCTGTGTCCCAAATAAAAACTGGGAGATCCACAGACGAGGGGCTTGAAAGCTGAAACCTGGATAAAATGGGGCCTAATTATTTAAGGTTTTGTATTTGGTAAATGGACCGAAAACACAAACATTTATACCGGAGTTGGTCAGGCTTAGCATCTTGCCCAAGGTATGTATTTGTCATGCAGACTGGTGCAGCCAGGGAATCAAACCACCTCCCGATTAGGAGATGACCCGCTGAGCTACAGCTACAGCCACCCCTTGAGAGGAAAGATTTAAAATTCAGAGAAGTTTGAATGTTACAGATTTGATTACAATCTCTTGTCATCATCAGTGTCAGAGGTTTGTTTTTTGTTTTTTGAAGTTTGTCCGAAATAATTCTTTAGACCAAGAGGAGGCAGTATAACCAAGGGGACCCAGAAGCAGCGCTCAGGAGCAGGGGTGGGAACTCCAGGGGCCGCTGTCCTGCAGGTTTTAGATGTGTCAGCTGATTTAACCCTCTCAGGCTCAAATTAAGTTTTTGTTGCTAATGCACAAAAGAATACCTGCAGTGGTACTTCTGAGTAAAAAAAAACCTCATAAAATATGTATGTGGGGTAATCAGGTTGTTAGCTTTTAACTGTTGCAAATCTGCAACGCCTGCCTTGAGAGGGTTAAATGGCTAAATTACCTCCTCAACATGTCCTGAAGTTCTCCAGAGGCCTGGTAATGAACTGAACATTTGATTCAGGTGTGTTGAACCAGGGTGATACCCAAAACCTGCAGGACACCGGCCCTCAAGTCCTGGAGTTCCCACCCCTGCTCCAGACAGATGACAAATGACCAGAGAAGCTGATGTCGAATGGCGTAGTATAATGAGTTGAACTGCTAATATTTACCACAAGTTTTTGAATTTACTCCTGATGCTGTCAGTGCACATAGTAACTACAAGTATTTGTAACACTGCCTTTCATTCTGTCTGTGTTTTCTTTGTGGTGCATAATAACTGCAAATAAATCTGGCACTCCTGTGATTTCTGTGCTGCAGGCATGCTCCCTACCCTAACCTGTACCCAGACCAGTCTCCCAGTGAGGAGTGGACCATGGAGGAGCGCTTCAGGCCGCTAACCTTTCACGGTCTCATCCTTCGCTCCCAGCTGGTTAACCTGCTCATACGAGGGGTGTGCTACGCCGAGAACCAGTCGGTCAGTCATTGACACACATGTGTAGATAATAAATGAGATGACTTTTTCTTATACGAGCAGTTTCTCTGTACCCTCTGACGCAGAGCACCAATCAGCCTAGGTTGTCGTATGCAGAGATGACTGAAGATTACCCACGCTACCCTGACATCCATGACCTCGACCTCACCCTGCTCAGCCCTCGCATGATAGTGGTACGTTCGATTTACCCGACTGAGACAGAAAATAATCAAGCAGAAAACTCAGATTCATTAACAGGCCGTCCTTTCTGTGTACCCAGGATGTCACCCCCTACATGAACCCGTGTCCCTACACTGTTTCACCCAATGCCCGCATCTCCCAGGTGTTTAACCTCTTCAGGACTATGGGCCTGCGACACTTACCCGTGGTTAATGCTGTTGGAGAAGTAAGTGATTTGGGCTTTCATGCCTCTAGTAAACGTGTGAGGAAGCCACAGAGTTGTTGTGTTATGTTGTCCTCACCAACTCAACTCTTTTTTTTTTTTTTTTTTAGATTGTGGGAATAATCACACGACACAATTTAACCCACGAGTTCCTGATGGCCAAACTGCGACAGCACTACATCACCATTTGACCCAGCTGCCTCCCCTCAAACCTCCTCCATCCCTGATAGCGTTCTGACACACACACATGCACATACATCCTCTGTACAGTAGGGGGCGTCGTTATCCAGGTAACGAAACCTTTCAGCTGTCAATCACTGCAGTCTTTTTGGTCTTCTTCAGTCCAACCTCCAGTGTGCTAACACACACACACACACACACACACACACACACACAATAAACCATAAACCACAGATATCGATGCTGATTATTCAAGAACACTTGCTGTGCATTCAAGCTGTGAGCCGCAGAGAGTCATCCTGCCATCTGATGAAACAGCTGCAGAATGATTGATAGCATTAAAAGCATTACACACGTTAATGCGAGATTCTCACTAGTATTCCGATAATTCTCAAGGACATTATGTGTTCCCAGAGGAGGAACAGGTCCATGCACGTCCACCTTCCTACAAATATTTAACTCTAGAAGTGACGGCAAGGATTTTTCTGTCATATATAAACATGAAGCAGCTTGTTTATCCAGTGAGAATGCACCATTAACCCTGTCGTCAGTACATTTGGTGAACATTGTATCATCTTAATTTGTCTTTTGTTTTGCTGAGCTTCCAACGTGTCTCCACTGGTTAAAGAGTTGATACTAAAAAGAAAGAAAAACTCAAAGACCCTACAGTACTAGAGGGAGAACCCCAGCAGTCAGCAGCAGCAATGGTAAGAAGGAAGAGCCCCCTTTAAACGGGAGAGATCTTCGTGTGGTTTGAGGGGGAAACCAACTGAACAGCTCTTAGACAGAAGGAAGATCTGCATCTTATAATAAATTCAAACTAGCATGTCCGTCTCACTCTAATCATCTAAAAGCAGCAGTGGCTTCAGTGCGTTGCTGATTGTTTTTCTCGCAGTTTGACGCACAGGACACAAACTTCCAAAATGAAATGTCATCTACTGAGGATTCCCGAATGGCTTCATGACTGAATGTTGCTTTTGATGTTTTGATTTTGCTTTATCACTATAGCACTTTTATTTTTGTCTGTATATTATTTGAATCTTTGTGATGAACTGGATATGTGCACTAAAAGCAGGCGGATGTCCCCACGGTCTGACACTAACCCAGAGCTCAGCAGTAACGTTGTGACCTTGTTGCACATGCCGTACTGTAACATTTGTAACCACTTGAGCTGTCTGTAAATCCATGTTTGTGTTCACAGAGTTCAGTGTTGGACTTGTGAGGGCTGTGATGATCAGGTTTCACTGACCAACGTGTTATGTCATTTAAATATTTTTTAATGCAGAGCCATATTTTAGAAAAACAAATGTCTATTATGTATTTTGTTTCTCATACTATTACTTTTTTCAACAATATGTTTCTAATCTGATTTTCCGGTACATCATTTCACTGTCATTCCTAAAAGGGACTAAAGATGTGAGTAAAGGCAAGTCAAAGAGGTGAAATTCCTTTATGTGTATGGTTATTTTATTATTGGCAAGCACAACAGCACACGTGTACGTCAAACATTTCTTATTTTAGTGTAGCCTCTGCGCTGTGGTTTATTTTTATACAGTTTTATCTTTATGATTTACTGACTCTAGTCAGTGAGCCCATCAGTGAGCGATTCGCTCACTGATGGGCCGAGGCTGCCCTGGATCGTGGTCACATACTAGAGAACGCGCGATGTAAAACCATTCTTATGTTGCCCTCTGTTCTATGACTTAAATAAAGATCCTTGTTTTGTGTGTTTGTGTTTGTTTTGGTTTAAATAAGATGTACGGTCCGTCCTTTCTGAAAGCATTGGGGCGGTGTGTAAAACAGAATGTAGTGATTAGCAATAAAGGCATCGTTTATTCAAAACAGAATAAAATCAGAGTTTAAAGTGAGGAAATGTACCATGATGGCAGCAACATGTCTCACTGGACGTTTACTGCCGTGAAGCATCTTCTCTTGTTTTCATTTTTATAGTTCATCTTGTTTCACATTGTGCCAGCTGTCTTTAATTGGTGAAAGATCTGCATTGCAGCCAGGCAATTTCAACACTTTTTTTACTATTGTACTACGAAGCCATGCTGTTATAATAGATGCAGTGTTCCATGTAGTTCAGTTCAATTCTATTTATATGCCACCAAATCACAACAACAGTTGCCTCAGGAAGCTTTATGTTGTGAAGTAAAGACCCAACAATCAAACATCCCCCTTGGAGCAAGCACTTGGCAACAGTGGGAAAGAAAAACTGTTTCAGCATGAGAAAACCTCCAATATGCAGACAGTTTATGGAAGTGAACTTTATGCTATGGACAACAATGCAAAGTGGGGATGAAAGGTGGTTTTACAGTAACATTTGTAGTGCAGAGAACTAACATGGTCCATATAGAGCTTTGTATTTTGCCTGAGAAGCAGTTCTTAAACGGTACCGTTGTTTTTGTTGTAAAATATGCGTGGTTTCTTAATTTCGTGTTCATTTTGGGATCTAAATGGGTAAATCATTTTATTCAGTAATCACAGAAGCTGCACTTTACACAAGAGGGCTTGGAGGGAATCTGGAGGCAACCACTCCAGTGCTGCATGGGCTGTTTTTGTGGGGGGATTATACATCTGTGGGGCAGCTTGGAGGGATGAGGGAGGTGCCTGGTGTTATATATTTCTCCTAGTTCAGTGTTTTATTAGGAGGAGATCTTATTTCAAGTTGTTCACATTTATTTTTGGTTTTGTTTTACTGTATGACATTGATTGTGGCACAATTTATTTTGATAACCCTTATTTTGTATGGCAGTGGAAATCAATCAGAGACATACATTTACATGACTAATTATATAAGATTTCTCTCCAGGGCGCTGGACCTGGGGTGAAACACTCCATGCATAGTCAGGAGCTTCCTGGTCTTGATATCAGTGGGTTCTATCTCTTCCTTTGGCCAGCTTATTATCCCAGCAGGTTACCTGATCAGGTGTTGATAGCCCGGATCTTGTTCTTACCGTTCAGCTGACTCCTCAGGACTTGCCTGACCCTCTGCAGGTACTTGGTGGTTGCAGCTTTTCTAGCAGCCTCTTCATGGTTCCCATTTGCCTGTGGGATCCCCAGGTACCTGGAGCTGTCCTCTGTGTCTGCAATGTTGCCTTCTGGTAGTTCAGTCCCTCAGTTCTGACTACCTTCCCTCTCTTTGTTACCATCCGACTACACTTCTCCAGTCCGAACAACATTCCGATGTCCTTGCTGTAGATCCTGGTGGTGTGGATCAGTGACTCTCGTTCATTCTTGGCATACAGCTTGATGTCATCCATGTATCCGTAGAGTGTCTTGTCAATGATCTGAGGGGGTTCGGGCCTATGCAGAACAGCATAATTTGCGCTTTGGCACAGTACTACTGTTTGCTCTTGACTGAGTAACTTTGTTGGCATGTTTGTATGTCTCCATTTTGGCCAAAGTTATAATGTTATACCATAACGATGCACACATCCTATCCTGTTTCTCGTTATGATGCTTCAGCACTAAAGTAATCCAGTGGCAGTTGTCAGTATTGCACTGCTACAAACCATAACTGTGGATAGTTAGCAGTTAGCCAAACAGATACAGTTTAAAAAGGCATTTATGTTGCTATTGTGGTGTAACATGTATGTGTCATTATGGTTTGTTGTTTGTAACACTGTCATCCTAGATCAGCCGAGGCTGATGGCTAACCTCTGAGTCCAATTCTGAGGTTTTTACCTGGTAAAACTTTTTTCATCATGGAGATTTCAAATAAAATCACTAGCAAATAATAAAAACATAATATGTCAGTCTCTTCGATGCTATAATGACGATGTGACACTTTATACTCTAACAGACCCTTCACACTTGAACATGATGATGAGAGGTGATGGTATTTATGAGAGGCTCTTTCCATCTGACCTGAGCTGATTGAATACAATCCTGTCATTTACCTCCAGCCATTAAAAAGCGTCACCCGTAACCAGCAGGGTAATCAAAGGATGGCTTATGTAACAGACTTTTTAATAGGAGAAATACAGATTATTATGATGGATTATTAAAATAAGACTAGAAAAATCCTCGTACTGCATGAAAAATGTAGCCAGACTGCTAATGGTGATGATGTGGCTGTAAGCTCTTGTAGAAGAAGAAATCTGGTGCTATGCATCATGTTTGCTTTAACAGATTATTCTGTTTTACATAGATACGGAAAGTGGACTAAAAGAGCATCTTAACCAAATAAATCACTAAATCTGACAGGCTTTCACCATGTAATGACTTGATTCATAAGAACTTCTCCATGAGTGACATTTAATAATTGTTACATTCAAAGATTATTTTAATGTCCTAATTCATGTTAGACCCTGGGTTTCTACATTAAGTGTTGCTGATGTTATCAGGTTATTTTATATTGGAAAATATGTTGAAAAACATATTCTGATTAATTTTAGTGTTTATTAAATGTTGTGTGAAATAACTAGGCAGCTTAGAGCAGATGAAACTGTTTAGTATCATGGTGCAGAAACAATAACTCGTGCTGCTGTCCTCTCAGGGTGAATCACAGACCATGTGTCATGGCTGAAGAATTTCTAGCAGCCTGAGACGGTGCGTAGCACAATTACGAGCTTTGCTTTTGACAACATAAATAAGGCAAAACAAGGAGGGAGAATCACAGCTGACACTACACGTAGCACTGGCAGTCAGGGAGCGTCTGCAGAGGAGAGGCAGGATTAGTGTGGACAGGAAGAGTTGGCTAAGGTTACGGCAGCTAGTGACTCTTACGGACTTCTGAGAACCGGGGAAGAATTTCCTGTAGGAGACTTGTGAGGATGACTTGGCAGGAGCCGTGGAGAGCTGGGAGGCAAACCCTGCCCATCAATCCACCTGGTGATGAAAGAAGAGGGAAAAACATCCAGTCTGCCCTGATCCTGACACCAAACTAGTCTCATATTGGTTTCTTGAACACCACAATGAGGTCATCACATCCAAAAGCCAGTGTGGAGTCTATGCCACAGATAAAGCAGCTCTAAAGGCTGAAAGAAAAACTTCAGACACAGAAATATAGATAGAATATAACAACAAAAACCTAAACCCATTACCAAGGCAACAACTTTTATTTATCTATTCTACTTATTGCGGTCAGGCAGGAAGTCTCCCCCGTCTTTGTTTCTACCTTCAGATCCATGTATTTTTTTCTCTTTCTGTTTGCTCAGCTGCATGTTTTTCTTATTTTTATCAATCTAATCTTTCCAGAGTTAAACATGGCTTCTCTCTCTGTACTCAGTGAGCTGTGAACTGCATCTGGACATACAGCACCAGTTATGATAACTTTACTTACAATACTAGTTGTTGACAGTGTTACAGTATATCAGATAAACACTTCTGTGTTTACATCATTCACTCTCATCTCATTAATGCTGCCGTTCTAACAGGTGTCTTTGTTGGCTCACTTTCATACATGACTATTTTTTTTCCATCTTTCGTCCTTTTCGTATATGTATTATCCTCCTCTGCTGCCCTCCCCTCTTCCACACTCATGTCAGCCACACTCACTTGTCCTGAGGTGTGGAAGGTGGCTGAGATCGTTAGGGGAAATGACTCTTGTGCTGCATTCCAGCTCTGATAATAAAACTGCCACAAGGGGGGACAGCGTGATGACTGCAACACTGCAGTGATTAGAGCGAACACGCTCTCTGTCTGACTCGTTTGCTGCTTCTTTCAGTTTCTCTGTGTCAGTCGGTTGGTTTTTCCTGCCTTGCTTATATAAGCTTTTTAATGATGTCAAAAGAGAAGCATCACTTTCTGAAATATCACAGTAGCTGAAACTTGCATAATTTGACCACTAATACGTCTCACAAAGGCTTTCAAAGAGCAGGTCAATCATTTCATTTCTTCAAGAACAGAGGCAGCAGCCATTTAGCCTGCTTGTATTATATTCATATTTATGTAACATGTAGTTCAGAGTTTAAATGTGTCATTTCAGGTTGTGTTTACCTGTTATAAATACAACTGTGCCTTTCAGATGCACATTAGTTACTAAAGTAGCATGCACACACTAGCAGTGGCGTGTTCATCCAAGACTGCGAAACGAACTTTGTTGAGTGTGATGACAGTTAGTCCCTAAGAACCCACAGTCTGGAATGTCCAGAGTGATGGGTGACCCGTGCTCGCGCACTGGAATTAACCACGCCATCACGCAGTCATCATGTCAAGCTTTGTTCACTGTGGCTTAAAACAGCAGCTTTACCACACATACAACATTTATTAAACAATAGTTATTAATATCAGCTGATGTTTTATCAAAACACTTTCAAATTTACTTCTGCCTACTCCTTTTCAAACAACTGTATGGAATGATTTTATGAAACGTTGGTGAATGTATATGTTTGAAATAAAAAAGAACTGAACTGCACTGAAATTTGCAGTCAGCTTCAAGTCTCTGTTTGTTAAGTCCAGTTACGCACACACCTCACCAGTGGCTCACAGTTCTCATACATGTCTGCCACCAACCTCACATACTTCTTATCAGAGGTGGCAAAAGTACACGCTTTCTTTACTTAAGTAGAAGTACAGATACCCGTGTTTAAAAAATCTCCAGTAAATGTTGAAGTACTGAAGAAACAGAGAGTGAAAAAGTACCAGCTCTGAAATGTACTCATTATTATTATATTCTATTATATTCTATAGTCTACATATTATTCAAATCTAAATTCTGAGTCCCGTGTGGACTTTTATGTTTTTAAATATGTGTGAATATGCTAAATGATTGCATTGTAAACATTACTGGAATCTGCTCCAGTGCTCTAGATCTCAGAATGGTAGCAAGAGAAGGTCTTGAAAATCTCTACGTGCCTGTATGGGAATATGACCCAGAGCAAGGTGAGATTCCTGATGAACAGTCACAATGTTACACAATGCACACTGTTTCATGGAATATCACTAATCATTTCCCAAATGACTTTAAGTGCACCTATTTATTTTTCTGCCAGGAGAGCCAAGGGCATCTATTACTCATTACACAATAACACGCCCAGTTTCACCAAACTTCACAAAGCGGTAAAGTTTGGGCAAATGCAGAAGCTTCATAAAGATCTGGGAAAGAGAAAAAACAAAACAACAGTGTGAACATTACTATGAAATCATGATAATAAATCATTTTTACAAACTTTAATATCGTGTGCACTTTCCTGAATGCTGTACAGTCCTGCGTTTTACGTCTGCGTCTCTAAACCTGAACTCTAAAAGAGACACAAGCATACTTGATTTTAATTTCTAGTAATGTGATATTTTATTTGTTAAAACAGAGACAATGTAAAAATAATCACACAGCTCGAGGAATGATGGAGGCGCCACACAAGTCGAGCAGAACAGTCCTGTTTGCACTGGAGTAAATGAAATACTACATACACAATCCTGTCATCAGGGGCTGTGTCACTGGAGCTCGTCACACAATTGTCTGATAATTTTGATACAGCATCAACTGTATCAGCATCAACGAGTCTGTGTGTTACATGTATGCACTCACAGACATACTGTAAATCTGAATATTAGACTTAATGGCGCATGTTTATGATTGAAACAAGGAGAGTTACATACATTTATACAGCGGTGACGGTTCCAGGGATTCCAAGGGAGGGTCCGGGGCAGGGGATACATGCTCCTCTTCCTACAGCCCGTGACAAGAAACACACTTGCACTCATCCAGGTTGGGTCTAAGGGAAACAGGCAAAGGTCCAGGAACATCTGTACATGGAGACAGAGGCAGCCTTTGGGGGAGAAGAACCAGGAAACACAAGGAGGTACGCTAGAGACAGCCGGGGCTACACTTACAAAGGTAAGTACAACGATCCAGTGAGGAGCCACGATCCACTGAGGTCTTGACTATTGTCTGGATCATTCAGCAGTGATGAGCAGCAGGTGAACAGTGCGTGGGTGTGGGGATCAGTAGGAAACTGGGGCCCCGATGCCGCCCTGGCGGAGTAGGTGAAAAACAGCACACCAGAGAAAGCAATGGAGGACCATGAGAGTTAGTGAGTGTGACCAGATTGTTGTGTTGTCTTCTTTTCTTTGTATGTTGTAACCAGTCCATTAGGAACTGTTGGAGTCCTGGAAGCCGGAGGTAATGCCATCAATATCTGTCAGCACGCAATAGGAGGTCAGCAGTAGGGTGTGTGTGTGTGTGTGTGTGTGTGTGTGTGTGTGTGTGTGTGTGTGTGTGTGTGTGTGTATGTATGTGTGTGTGTGTGTGTGTGTGTGTAGGGAGGGGGGGGGGGGTTAGAGGTTTAATGACATTGTAAAAAGCTCTTTTTCTCATTTTTGTCAAATCTGTGTCTTACATGCAAATGTAACAGACTCTGAGTGTGTTTTGTTGCCTTGAGGAAACACTAAATGGAAAGAAGGAGCTCTGTGTACCACTGTTATATGGGGCTTTATAAAACACACTTTTGTTTTCTTTCATCTTTTTATATTTTCCACATATGAATGTATTTCCACTGTACGTGTAGTAAGACACTCAAATGCAAATTGTCTTGTTCTTTGGCTATTTCCAGAGCGAGCTGACTGAGCCAGCTTCTGATTTGGTTTCTCCTCCAATGCTACTGGTATAAAACCAGTCTTTGCTACTTCCACTTTCGTAACATTTATAGACTTTGCCCTTTTCCTGCTCTGGTCACCTCTCACTTGGATTACTGTAATGTCATTCTCTCTGTCTAAATGGAACACTACTGACCATATTACACTATTCCCATCCAGCTTCACTGGCTCCCAATTCCTCAGATTTCTCAATAAAAGATTCTGCTTCTTACTTTCAAAGTCCTTAATGATTTGGCACCTCCCTATCAGTCAGACCACCTTCAGCCTTACACCTCTTGACATGCTTTATGCTCAGCATCATCCTGAGTGCTCCTAGCTTCAAACCAAACATCATGGCGACACCTTCATCAGTTTGATGATTTTACAAAGTTCAAGTCTCAACTCAGAATCCATCTCCTTTGTTCAGCATGTCAGCTATACCCATCCTGCTTTACGATTGGATTATTTCTGGATTTCAAATCTCTTTTATTAATATTATTATTATGATGCACGATTTTGTGCTTCCTTCAATCTGAAACATCGTGCTTTGAAAATTCAAAAGGTTCAACGGGTCTATCGATTACTTAATAATAAGCTCAAATGGTATGCTAATAATCTTTATAAAAGATTTAATTTAAATATAGCTTATAACAAAGTTCTATCTCTCTACAGGTGAAAAGAAAAAAGATAACAATAATAATGAAATCTGTTAACTGATAGAAATCCAGAGTTAATTAGAGGCCATGATAAAGTTTCCAGCAGCTGCTACAGTGAAGCATTTTAATAACTCAATAAAGTAAATCTACAACACCAATCTATATAAAGGCCTGGTGTAGTTAAATCAGACTGTTAGGGAAATATTTAAACTGCATGTAACACCTGATTTTTTATGTGAACAGTAAGAAAGACCGGTAGTGACAAAAAGTACTTCCTTGCTGTATTTAGGCCATTTGTGTTAAAAATAACATGAACTAATGCTAAATATATGCATTCCCACTCCTGTTGTGTGAAAATAGCCTTATCTGTTCAAAGGTTGCACTAGAGAGGTCACATTTACAACATGTGTATGCTAGTCTTTCCAGAGCCAGAGGGAAGGGGAAGGTATGAGGTGTCATGTGCATCTGGGATCAGTTTAGGACAGAAATATACAAGGATTGTTCACTGAAGGTTAGAACAGAATTTGCTATAATTTCAGAAAGGTGTGCCTACTGACAATGAATTACAGTTAGTTTTTAGGTTTTTTAAAGCAGACTAACAAAGTGCACGTGTATGGAGCTACCAGGAAGTCAGCAGGAGGCTTTCTTACACATACTGCAAAGACTGCAGCATCTGAGTCCCTCAGAGAAGAGGGGCATAAAGATGATGTATATTTGATCAAGTTGAAATATTTGAGCTGTCATTTTGTCATCCGATATTGACTCATAAATGAATCCATGAATAGCCACAGTGAGCCAGGTATCACAGCTCACTAACTGAGGACACATGGCCTCCACATGCATTTAGATTTTGCATGTTCTTTCTTTTATTGTCATGCTTAACTTATATGCGCATCTTGAAAAAGAAAACATGGTTCATAGTAGGTGGGTTGTTCCTTTGTTTAGGATTGATGCTAACGTGGCATCGATTGCACACCAGGAACAACCCCCGAGACCTGCAGCTCTGAGAATGCTCTGATATTGTTGCCTGCCATCACAATTAGGGGCAGCTGTTTCTCAGGAGGTAGAGCAGCTTGGAAGGTTGGTGGTTCAATCCCCAGCTGTTCCAATCTGCATGTTGAAATGTCCTTGGGCAAGATACCAAATCATCCATCAGTGTGAGTTTGATGGTTAGAAAGTGCTTGTATTATAAGAGTGTCTGAATGGGAAAATGTGGCTTATAGACCAAGAATAAAGGTTTTTGACCATATAAAGTAAGAACAAGTCCACAGTGCGGCCATCTGTCCTGCTTTCAACACATCAGCTCAGAGCTGACTGACTTGCTTCGTAATATAGAAGGGTACAGGTCAATTGTAATCAAATTTATTTAAATTACCTCCTGATAGGTGTGTGTGTGTGCATATATATATATATTAGGGGTGCAACGATACACAAAATTCACGGTTCGGTTCGATACTTTTTGTCACGGTTCGATATTTTTTCGATACAAAAAAATGTTCATGCCTTTTTAATTTGTCATTTATTAAAATTATAAATATATATATTTAACTCAAAAGTACAGTTTTTAAATTTAACCCTAACCCTAACCCTTGTGCGTGTTTTTTATTTTGACAGCGAATGCGCACCTGCGGACCACTTATGTGCAGCCCTGGTTGTTTAGCTCATCATATTGCAGCCACAGAAATTATTTTGTCCATGAAACCATAAAGCTGCACTTTCTTTTTGCCTTATAGTCTGATTTGTCATAACTTCTCCGTTTTGTGGTAAGCTTTTCTTTGGCTGTCACTTCTTCACCCTGACCTGTCTTATTTGGCTCAGCAGAACTGAAATGCTTTTACACGCGCACTCACATAAGCTCAGCGATTCTCTGCGCGATCAACCTCTCACATGTTTAAGCTGCGGGAGATTTCACTTGTCATGTTTGCATAGTAAGCTAACGATTAATAAGACGATGTCAGAGGAATTGGTGCACAAATTATCATCACTCACCAATCAGTGCTGTCGCTCTCTATACACAGTTCATGCGATTGCAAAGTGAAAGCAAAAAAACAAGCGCAAATTCAAACGCGATTTCAATATGTCACATATTGACAGTGGCTCACCGATGCCAATGACATAATTACCCAGCTACATTTCTGAAAGAATGCAAAAGCATTGACATATATTTTTCCTTCCTACAATAGCCCGACGGGCAGGGAAGAGATAGATTTTGGTAGCCCGACTGGAAAAATCGCTAGCCCCAAGACGTCGGGCTAGAGATATTACGAGCCCTGTATCTGATTGAGGAATCACTCATCTTTGGAAAAGAGAGTTTACTACAGAGAAATGGCTCTTTCCAAAATAAAAGCTATACTATACGCTTCTTCTGGGCTCAGAGGATCTACGCTCGACAGTGCAGCCTAGGCGGAGTAGTCGAACGCAGATTCACTGAGCGCTCAACACAGACAGCATCGTCAGAAGGAAAGTTGATAAAATAAATTACAAATTTTGTATTGTTCGATACATATGCGTACCAAACCGAACGGTTCAATATCGATACGAATATCGTTGCACCCCTAATATATATATTAGGGGTGCAACGATATTCGTATCGATATTGAACCGTTCGATACAGTGCTTTCGGTTCGGTGCGCATATGTATCGAACAATACAACATTTGTAATTTATTTTATCAATTTTCCTTCTGACGATGCTGTCTGTGTTGAGCGCTCAGTGAATCTGTGTTCGACTACTCCGCCTAGGCTGCACTGTCCAGCGCAGATCCACTGAGCGCTCAACACAGACAGCATAGTCAGAAGGAAGAGCGCAGGGCAAGCTAGCGAGACAGAAGTTAAGCTCTCCTTGCAACAGGCAAATTGAACCTCATTCAGATCTGGCGTTTGGAATTATTTTGGTTTTCATGTGACGTATGACCCTGAAGGTAAGCGAGTCATGGACTAAAGTAAAACAGTATGTTGGATGTGCCACGCAATGCTCAATTACATTGGTGTGAACTAGTGTGCTAGCGCAGTTAGCTCGTTAACGTGTTGGCCGTCTAGCCCCATGCACGGAGCGATCGGCGGTAGCTCGTTAACGGAGATTTGCCGTGTTGTGGCGTTAAGGTCATTTCAACGAGATTAACCTGAAAGCACTAGTGGGAACACAACGAATATGACTGCACATTTACGCCGACATCATCCTAGTGCAAAGACAAGTGGAAGCAGACAAAAAAAAGCAAGCATGCTACTAACTTTAGCCGAGTCATTTAGACAGCTGTTAGCACATGATTCTCCTTATGCTGCTGAGAATATAGCCCAGAAGAAGCGGATAGTATAGCTTTTATTTTGGAAAGAGACATTTCTCTGTAATAAACTCTCTTTTCCAAAGATGAGTGATTCCTCAATCAGATACAGGGCTCGCAATATCGCTAGCCCGACGTCCCGGAGCTAGCGATTTTTTCAGTCGGGCTACCAAAATCTTTCTCTTCCCTGCCCGTCGGGCTATTGTAGGAAAAATATATGTCAATGCTTTTGCATTCTTTCAGAAATGTAGCTGGGTAATTATGTCATTGGGTGAGCCACTGTCAATATGTGACATATTGAAATCGCGTTTGAATTTGCGCTTGTTTTTTGCTTTCACTTTGCAATCGTGCGAACTGTGTATAGAGAGCGACAGCACTGATCTGTGAGTGATGATAATTTGTGCACCAATTCCTCTGACATCGTCTTATTAATCGTTAGCTTACTATGCAAACATGACAAGTGAAATCTCCCGCAGCTTAAACATGTGAGAGGATGATCGCGCAGAGAATCGCTGAGCTTATGTGAGTGCGTGTGTAAAAGCATTTCAGTTCTGCTGAGCCAAATAAGACAGGTCAGGGTGAAGAAGTGACAGCCAAAGAAAAGCTTACCACAAAACGGAAAAGTTATGACAAATCAGACTATAAGGCAAAAAGAAAGTGCAGCTTTATGGTTTCATGGACAAAAGAATTTCTGTGGCTGCAATATGACGAGCTAAATAACCAGGGCTGCACATAAGTGGTCCGCAGGTGCGCATTCGCTGTCAAAATAAAAAACACGCACAAGGGTTAGGGTTAAATTTAAAAACTGTACTTTTGAGTTAAAATATATATTTATAATTTTAATAAATGACAAATTAAAAAGGCATGAACATTTTTTTGTATCGAAAAAATATCGAACCGTGACACCAAAGTATCGAACCGAACCGAACCGTGAATTTTGTGTATCGTTGCACCCCTAATATATATATATATATATATATATATATATATATACATATATATATATATATATATATATATATATCCCAGTTTTGGGTGTTCAGGAAATAGCTAATGATATTTTAAAGCAAAAATATTAGGTTAAAGTTACCTTGCATCTATAAAAACTGTGACCATTGAAAAAACTTTCACCAGTGTCGAAAATAGGTCAGTTCCTCTTTTGAATTTATTGTACAATAAAAACGTTTTTTATCGCTCATGCATAAACAGAAATTGTAAAACAGTTTAGATTAGCTCGACCAAATCCTGCTGAGAGTGGCAACACTCTGTTGCTGTACCGTTGTTGGTGCTGTATCCTGCAACTGCAAATCTAAATGGTTCAAGTCTCACTCCAAACTTGTCACTGATGATCATTTGGCAAAGGCCCCTTGATGCCATACTTCAGTGCACTGGGTAACTGTTTAAGATAATGTGTTTAATTAACAGGGTAACTTAATAGTCCCTTCATGCAGAAAACTGTAGCTAAATGTGTAATGTGCTAAAACATCACTATGGTAACACAAGAGAAGTCAGGAGAAGTTTAACTTGAAATCTAACCAAAACTTAACAAGATGTTTTCACTTGAAGATTAATCAATAATCATTCATGAGAAGTTGGGGTGTCATATACAATGATGGTGCATAGCATTGCAGCGGATTCTTAGTTTTCAAAGGTATGATGTACAGAAAGATTGACCTCACTGAGATAAGGGAGTTTAACCATAAAATCCCTAGAGCACACCCTGGTACAGCAGCCAGGAGGCAATAGGAAGCTTATGCAATGGAGAGATCAGGAAGTTGGCTTGATAGCCATTCCAAAAGCTAACAGACTGATCCTGTCTCTTTTTCTGGTCCACTCACTGGACAACAAGGTGGACAAGGTTTGGGGTTTTCAGGAAGTTGAAGAACTGTGCTGTACTTTGACTTTTGGGAACCTTGCTAAACAGCAGCAGATTCAACCATCCAGATCGATGGCATGCCACGCTTTCATGTGTATCGAGACCATCTGGCAGGGAAATATCCAGGATGTGTACATAAACAAAAGTTGGTACAAATCTTGGTTTTGGTAAACAGTCACGGTGTCGAGGTCCTGAGAATATTTGACTGTCAAAGCCGGCCGCACTGTCTTGCAAGTTTACAGTGGTGTTTTTCACGATTGTTTACATCTAATAGTAGTTAAAGAAGAAGTACAGACAGGTTTATTGTGAAATGCTCCAGTAAAAGCTCCACTGGGTTTTGTTGTGCTGCTGCTGCTCTGAGGGTTACTGTTCTTCATGGGTCTAAACAACTAAATGAAACATAAATGTTGTTCATTTATGCTGTTTAATCTGTTGGAGGTGCTGACTGAAATCCCAGACGCCTCTCTCTCACAGGCAACAATACCTGCCATAATCACCCTCATTTATATCATTATAGGGTCTTGCCCATACAACATACAGCTCCTCGAGGCAGCTGTTATTGTGATTTAGTGCTATATAAGTAACACTTGAAACTGAAATAAATTTATTCTAATTGAATTCCCAAAAATGACTGAATGACTAAAAGATGGTGGCCTCCACCCTCATGGTCACGAAGTGCTTCAAACGGCTGGTTATAGCCCTGATAAAGGACATCGATGTCACTGTGGATCCACACCAGTATACCCACAGGAAAAACCATTCCACAGACGATGCCATGTCATCAGTAGTTCCTGCATTTTTCATAAACCTGAAAAGTTTATGCCTGCTCTTTCTTTCTTCAATCTAATTTCTTCCATCAAAATTCACAACATTTACTCCTCTCCCATCATCTTCAGCACGAAGGATGCATGAAGGATGTTGGCAGCAGCCTCTTGATGACCTTACATATACAGCAGCGTCCTGTATTTTTAAAGACGCTCCTCACCCAGGAGATACACCTGTCCCCTCCCATCAGGTAGGAGGCTGTGAAGAATCAGGTGCAAAACTCTGATTTTCAGAGGCTTCAGAGGAAATGTTTACCCAGCTTCTGGAATACTGCCAGGGCATAGTTAATGCTAAAGACTCACAGGAGACATTTACAACCTGTTCCCAACATTTCCCAACATGGAATGTTTGGCACAAGCTGTGAGCCAACCTCTGTAATGAACTGTTTGGTAAATTCTTGTGCTAAAATGCCCAGTGACTGTAAGTCTGGCCAACACATCCCCAGAGACAGGGCTACAGCCCCCAGTTAGCTCTGCCCCCCTGGAGAATCTAAAGCAAGAACAGCCACAGTCCCTGTCCCAAGTTAAGCTCGTTGGGTTCTCTGCTAAGCCAGCCCAAGCCAGAGGTGCGTCTCCTTGGCCATCGCCATTGTAGGCTGCCATCGAAGCCACTTGAGGGTCTCCCTCACCATCATCAGCCGCTGGCCTCCATAGTTACTCCATCTCTGTTGATGCCCACTCAGCGAGCCTCCAGAGTTTCTCCATCTTAGCTATTGACCTCCTGGCAGACCCCGTGAACTATGTTGTCAGCAGTCCCTGCCTCTGAATCAAGCCAGTGTTCAAGCTGACTCCCTGATCTGCGCTGCCTTCTGTTTAGCTCCATGGACCAGGCCCCTGGACTATATTTGTTGTTTTATTTGAGCTCAGAGACTCTTTTTGTTCTGATTTTATTCCCAATGCACCCCCAAACCATCAGAGATGCAACCCTTTGAACTGAGCACTGATAACAAGATGGTCCTCTTTTCTGTGGTCTGGAGCATGCAGCATCCATGTTTTCCAGAAAAATGTTAGAATTGTCTGACCACACAACTCTTTTCTTCTTTGCCTATTTCTATTTTAAATGAGCTTTGGCCCAAAGAAGACAGCAACATATATAGTACGCATGCATGAACCATCAGTTGCTCCTGCTTTTTTCTCCATACTTTAACTTTTCTTTCTCTTTTACTCTTACTTTACGTTTTCTCTTTTACGTAATTTCCTCAGGGACTAATAAAATATTATGATTCTGATTCAGTGTGTCTGGATCATTCTTCTTCTTTGCATCATACACTATATTATTATTTTTTACAAAGACTTGTGAAACAGTGGGTTACTTTCAGCAGGTCCAAACTTTGCTTCAGGTCCCAAAGTCAAACTAACACTGAGAGTTACAAACTGTCTACAAACTTTCATCTTTAAGAAAACGATCAGTGTGGCTGCTCTACCAGGTGTAACAATTAAGTTTAACATCCAGGCATCCATGAAAACAGAATTTATGAAGTAGCCGTGCAACAATTTACTTCAATTTATCCAATTATGAATTCTCCTACTACTTGATATTCCATAGTCAGCTGTTAGTGGTATTATAACAATGCTGAAGTGAAGTCAGCCTTGAATACAGATCTGTTGCCAGTTGAACTAATAACTGGATAAATTTTCCCGTAGTGGTTTCTTTTTAGGACTACTTACTTTTCCACTAGTTTGTTCCCTCTCATTCAAATGAGCTAATGTTTTTCATGAGAGTTATATTGTCTCAGTTTAAACATTTGGTATGTTTTCTGTGTTAGACAATGTGAATAAAAGTGAATAAAATACAGGTTCGTGATATGTGCAAATCATTGCATTCTGTTTTATTTACATTTTACACTGTCCCAACAATTTGGGAATTGGGGATGCAGATGTTATTAAAAATGTGTTAGCATAGCTACTGTATATAGTTTATACATATATCAGAATCAGAATACTTTATTGATCCCTAGGGGAAATTATGTTGGTTACAGTGCTCCAGTACAAACAGTAACAAAAACAGACAATTCAAGAAGTTAGAAATAGCACAATATATATACATACATATAAGTCACTTACTGATTAATATCTGAAAAAGAAAGAAAGAAAGAAAGAAAGAAAGAAAGAAAGAAAGAAAGAAAGAAAGAAAGAAAGAAAGAAGAGCATGTGCAGAAAGGGTGTAGCTATTGCAGTGTTTACAGTGTGTTAGATGGAGGAGTTGTACAGGGACCTGGCCACAGGCAGGAATGGTTTCCTGTGTTGTTCAGTGGTGCTTTTTGGTAATCTCAGTCTTTTACTGAACGTGTTCCTGTGACTGACCAGCATGTCATGGAGTGGGTGGGAGGTATTATCCAACATTGTCTTTATCTTGGACAACATCCGCCTCTCTGACACCACCTTAAGAGAGTCCAGCTCCATCCCCACAACATTACTGGCCTTGTGGATCAGTTTATTGAGTCTGTTATCATCAGCAACCCTCAATCTACTCCTCCAGCATGCAACAGCATAGAGGATTGCACTGGCCAAGACAGAGAAACTGTAACAGGCCACATGCTGGTTGGCGCATGTGCACTGATATGACAGGAATTTGGGGCTTTTATATTTTTATCCATTCATTGTTAAGTTCTTAGACACTTATTGGCAACATGATAGACAACAGGCATTGACTTCCTCTTCTCTTAAACTAAAACTGACAAATTAAAGTTGTACTAGCTGTTTCTTTCATACTTTTATTGGCCATTTTCTCATTTTAAACATAGATTTGTTTTTAAATAATTAGTTTCTTTTTATGTAAAAGTGCAAAGGAGCTAGAGCTTCACTGGCACTTGGTTTTCATATATGCTTGAGAAATGAATGATCACTGTTCTGGTTCCCGCTAAAGACACAAATTGCAAACCTACCTGCCGTTAATGTGAGTTATAAGCTTTGAATCATGCCCTATTATCCTGCATTGTCTTATCTAACGTTGCAGTTCTCTGAGCCATCAAGGTCACACGCTCTCTTCTTAGAAAGTGCACCACAATTAATTTACAATGAATTCTTGTTAGGGTCTTTGTGTTGCAATATAAAACAACTGCTGTTTTGAATCGGTGATACATAAATAAAACTTGAATAGAATTAAATTGACCGTGATGATGTAAAAAGGAAGAAAGGAAAGCACGATGCATAAAAGTCGACACAGCCAAAGTCCTGTTATTTCTACACTCAGTTTCATATGTTGCTGCTTTTCTCACAACTAAGAAATGGCTTTATTACAGAAACAGAATTACCCTGTGGGGGGGTTGCAAGTCAAAAATAGACACAAGCTGGTAATATTTGAAACATTCAGTGTCTACCAACAAGTTAACGAGTTAACTGAAGTTGGCTTATTGTTTATGGAAGTGAATTTTGATGGCTATTTTTGGAATGGTTGTGAATGATTAGCAGTAGGTGGAAATGTCTAAGCTGTGGGCTGGAAGAAGGTCAGAAAGAAACTACACAGTCATAAGAAAAGAAAACAGAAAAAAACAGACGTTTGTCAGCAGTCAGTTTCTTTAATATCTTGGTATACTTTGTGGATTTCTTGATGAACAGAAATAAATACATTTAGTAAGTGCAAAAAATATCCACACACATGCATAATGATCAATGGCGTGTCCAGCGGGGTGGCCTGGGGGGGCACAGGCCACCCCCCAAACCAGACTGGCCACCCCAGGTGCCACCCCAAAGGCAAAACAATAAAATTCAATCAAATATCAATGTTTTCACGGTGACGCTCAGATATCCGAGTGTAAGTGAATGCAGCATCGCTTCTGCGCTATGCGCATCATGTTAGCAAAGGTAGGAGAGCCAAGCCCGAAAGATGGCCAAGATGGCACTGCAGGAAACAATTTTTCGGTGAAAGAAAATGAGGACAGAATAAATGTCCCGGTAAGTAATATCAAGTTTGTTGAGTTTAGTAAACTTCGGTGAAATTAGAATACCAAGGAAAAAAATAACACTTAAAGAATTATTGCAGCTGTGGAATATTTCAGACAGTATGCTACTGAGGGCAGCTAACATAAGAGTTATGCGTTATAAGATATAATCTAAGTCGTAACATTGCTGTATGGAGCTGCAGATTTGGTTGCAGGTTAACATAGCTGGACTGGCCATCGGGCATACCGGGCATATCCCCAGTGACTTATTTTTTATTTTTTTTGTAATGGCCAGATGCAGGTCGATGTGTAGAAATAACTCCGTTGTTTGGTGGTGGCTATGACGGGGGCTTCCACAGAGGCAACAGGTGGATGAGGGAAGGGGAGGCAGGAGGAGAGACCCGAGGCAGCCACCAGTCCGAGTGTCAGGTGAACTGAACTTCAGGTAAGAAGTTATGACCTGAAGTCTATCTGGGTCATATATAAACCAAGTTTAGGTGGAGTTTATTTTCACGTTGCTGACTTTTTACTGTCAGTTGCAATAACTCATACTGCGTTCTAGCCAGTTTGACGGAGTTTTTATACAGCTGGGTGGGTGCTATGATGTTACTGATAGTGAACTTTATTTTATTCATAAGGTTAGTTAGTAGAGTTGCCAACGGCTCCTTAAAAAAATGGAATGGTCCCTCATTCAGAGAAAATATTACGCGTTTCGTATTGAGCTGAGAAGAGACGCAGTTTGTCCCGGACTTTAGCTAGAATGGAAAAAAGACACAAAGCTGGATTTATTCTGTCTTTATGCTGCACAGCTGCCTCTTCTCTCATTCTCTCACCCTCCCTCTCCTGTTGCTACTTCAATCATGAAACTGATCAATGATCAGCTGATCGGCTTTTCTCTCTTGTTTGTTTATCGCCCACTTTGCGCCAGAAAGAGGAAACCAGCAGATATTGCGCTAAACAACAGCAGCACGTTTAAGCTTGATCAGCTGTTGTTAGAATGTATTTAATATTAATTTCTAGTATCAGCTGATGTTTGCTGGAGCCACAGCTGTAAAGCTGCTGGTCATGATGTCTGTTTAGATATGTGGTGAGAGGGAAACATGAAGATGAAACCAGGAGATGTCCTTACTGAACCATCAGAGCTGAACAGGTGATGGAGAAACAGGTTTACCTTTTAGGTGACATGAATGAGTTGAAGTTATCAACTGTTTCTGAGAGATAAATAACACCAGGATCCTTTTTTATGTAGCTGACAGCTGGTAACTGTGCAGGGGCGGGTCTAGCAAAGTTTTGCCAGGGGGCCAGGTAGGGAATTAACAGGGAAAGGTGGGCACAAAGACATACTTTTCTTTCTTATTCTCATTTAAAATACCTAGTTTTTATTAAATAATTATCTAAATCTTACAACCAAAGTTTTTATCTGACGTAAAATGTATAGAAATCATACATATACCAACAAGACAGTGTACATCACTGTCACAACAGGGTTTGTTTTCAGTCAAAGGCTTTATGGCTTTAATACCTGGTGGGTCGGTCTGTAGTCAAAATGCCCGATTTTTTTGTCCCAGTCCAGCCCTGCAGGTTAATACTGGCAGTGTCACCATGCCAGCTGACTGTATTTTATCATCAGCCAGTGTTGTTCTTTATCAATATTACCAAAGTTTACCATAAGGCAGCATAGAAAGTATTTACTTGCTTTCAGGTTTTATTCAAATGTTAGTCTTTTCATTTGTTTCCACACTTTTTTCCTGTTTCAAAATCAAACACCAGTTTGTGAGAAGATTATCTTCTTTTTTTAACAGGCAGATAAAGTTTTGCATTGGCTAATTTGTCAATTGTTTGTTACAAATGTTCGTATTTTAATTTTCAAAAATGTTTTTGCCCAAAACATATGTGCACTATATGTCAGTAAAAATACTATGCAAATATTGCTGTCCTTGAATGCTGAGTAAACACTGACAAAGCACTGATTGTATCTCTTGTACTTTATCAACGCAGTATCTAAAAACTTTGCACCGTAGTGGTTAAAATCTCATTCTAATAAGAGTTAAAAGTGTATTTGGTTATTAGGTTTATAGGATTATTGAATTATGGTTAAGGGTTGGTAGAATTTTTTTTTAAACATTATCTGCCAATTAAATCTGCCACCCTTCTCCAAATCTGTGCCCCTACCTGGCCCCCCCAACAAAAATTTTCTAGACACGCCACTGATAATGATCTCCAAATGCAATACAAACAAAGGCATTGTGTCTTGCATTGTGGTTCCAGCTGAGCTCAGCAGATGTGGGTGGGGGTCACCATTGGGATTCTGATCTGCTACGATGGGTCACTGGAGTCATACAACTTCTTTATCTCAATAAATCGCGTTCAGTTCTTTCAAGTGATCTCCTCTTATTTAAATTCTTTCACTAAACCCACAAAGGATTCCTTAACCTAGTTTCAACAGTTCCTTCCTACAGTTTCATAGCTCACATCCATTCATGCTATATGTGCTATATAAATGTAAAATGTAATCTTTAGAAGGAGACATGTGCATTAATATTATTATGGTATGTGCACATATCAGTTAAACATGGGGTAGTTGGTTGCATGCCTGTTGTCCACAAGAGTCCATAGTCTGGGTGAAATACTGTAGAGGCCTTGTGAACAACAGGCTTGTTGACCTGCTTGCTGTCTTTCACTGGTCAAAGACCACGTCTACCTGTTCTCTTTACATCATGCTAAGTTAGAGGTGTTTATATTTAATCATAAATGTGTAACTGTTGCTTTTTAAGAAAGAAAGAACTACTTAGCCCTGTTTGCTTTGACCTTACAACCGAGTGCTTTTTTTGTTTTATTATTTTTAAAATTTTTTATTATTTTTGGTGTCTGTCTGAAATCCCAGTGATTTTTGATTAGTATTTATCCAGCAACCTCCAAAATATCCTAAAATGTTGTGTGTTCATGTACCTAACCTGATGTTGACGGTTGTTTCAGTTTTGCTCCATAAAGCTGCAAACTTGGATATTTAATCATGCACAACATGAAGGTCAAATTTTCTTTCTTATGACTCTATTAGCTTTAGTGTGTGTATAAAGAAACACAAAGAGCTAAGAGACCGAGAAAAGATATTTAACCATCATGTTTCATCATGTTTCTTCATCAAGCATCTGCTAGTAATGAATCATACCCCATTGAGTGGCAGTGCCCAGTGACAGCACGTCATTACTGGGCGGGTCATACAGTCTACGAGTGCTTAAACACATGATTGGAACAGCAGCCAGTTTGAACCTTGTCCATACATGTAAGACTAAAAAAATCTGAAAAGGAAAATGAGAGTAAAATTAATTGTAGAAGCTGCCCGTCAACTTAGAATACATATAGTGAACACTGAAAAACACTAAAAAACATTGCTTCCATTAACGTCTGTACAAGTACAAGTGCAATAAAATGTCCACTGAAAGAAGAGTTGTACGAGTTGAACAATGACATAAAACATATTGTCAGTTTTGTACAGTAGCTTAGCCATTTGACTGATATTAACCTGTCTGAGCTTCCACTGCTGAAAATGGGCCAAGAGGCAGAAAAACCCTCCAATAATCAACAACTAAAGAAAGAACTAAAAATGGCAGGACAAAGTTTCTCAGCACAGCATTAAAAAATTGCATTTTATCTTTTATCATGTAACTATTGCATATAAGCCCCAAAATTAAAGCACAGTGGTTCATACAATATGTTTGTTTAGTTTCTTAAATGCTGAGAAACAAAGGCTCTAAATGCCTGTCTTCTGTCTGACAGCATCACATCTGGCACATGTAGACATGTAGTATCTTTCTCTGTGTAACAAATTAGAAAAGTGCAGATTTCTTCCATAAAAACCATGTGAATTGTTCACTGCTGCCTGCGCCAATTTCATATGATAGCCCTCCAGCTGAGAACCTGGTGAAATGTCAATTAGCCTCCATCCACCTCCACACGGTGTGCTCAGCTTCATAGGGTTCAGGGCTAATCGCTCATCATTTACCCCTGGTACATGTCTGCAGGGAGGTGAGCTAGGGGCAGCGGTATGTGCACATGTGGCTCATCACTTCAGAACACATTAGTTTGACTGGGCTTCGCCAAACCTTAACCAAACTTTATTCTAATCTGGAGTTGAGGAACAGTTACTCCATTTTTATCTTGCATTTAAAAGTGCTTTAATACAAGTATTTTTCATACGCCACCTTAATTACCTAATACAGTTAAATGTCATTTACATCACTTCAAAAATGCAAAATGTTCAACACAACATTTCGACTTGATAACCCACAATCAGGTCTGAGGGATTAGCACTGGTCTGGTACTAAAAAACTCCAACAAACAAAACCTGACATTTTGAGTTATTATGTTGAAAATTTAAAATAATAAACCAGTACTTGTACCTGTGCTGTAAACATACTAACATCTATATTTGTGCCAATTCTATGTTTGGAATTCAGGCAGGTCTCGCGATATAATTACGACTATGGCTCAGAAATAAAAATGAATGAGCTCAATTACTTGAAGAGTCACTAATATGGTATTTCCAAACCAACTACTCACCATGTACTGTACTTACAGGGCTGATAAAGTTAAGAAGTGATTATAAGGGTCAGCTATCCAAATGCCAACTTCCAAAATCCTTTCTCATTTGTTCTTGAGTAATTACACATTTATAACAAAGTGTGTTGATGCGTATTGTCACAAAGTTATGGCAGTGAAAGCCAAACAGATGCGATGTTCCATGTCGTGAGTAATTCAACTCTAAAATGAAGCTCTGACACTGAGCAGCAGAGAGAGCTTCAGAGGAGTTTGAACGCCTACAGCAGTCAGGTTAGACTCTACTCCCACGTGTGGGAACATTAGTCACACCTCGTTAATTTCCCCAGCACTGATGACGGAATCAGGTCGCGTATAAAAGCTGCACCTGTCCACCGTTGGACAGCCAGTGGAGCAGAGGCGGACTGAGTGCGCGTGCGTCAGCTGGTCCTCACAGAAAAGAGCAAGAAAAACAAAAGAAAATGAGTTTGACTGTCTCTGTTTGTGGCGTGTCTCTGCTGTTACTGCTTCATTTCGTAGGAGCCAAACCCGTTTCTGACCTTCAGGTGAGTTTACCTGAGCTTTCAGCTGGTGTAAATGTCTCCTTTTATAATGATGAGTTATTTATTGCTGAATCTTTGCGGGTTAGTTTCTTAGCACTGTGCAGAAATGGCAACTTTATTCTAAAAGCATCTTTATTTCATTTCTCCTCAGAGTTTCAAGCAGCTTTTAGAAGAGGAGATCAACGCCTCACCGTTACTCCCCGCAGACGAGACTGAGGTGGAGGGGAAAGACCTGCACACGGGCAAGTCGGTGTTCGGGGCGCCAGAGGAACAGCCATGGGACTCCTCTGACCCCAGTAACTCCGCACTGGTGGCTAAACAGAACCTCCTTTCCCGCATCTTCAAAGATCTCGTGAGGACCTCCAAGCGCTCGTGGAGCCGGTATAAGAAGGGTGGGATGAGGAGCTGTTTCGGGGTCCGATTAGAGAGGATCGGTTCCTTCAGTGGGCTGGGATGCTAAAGGTAAGAAGCAGAAAACTTTCCGTTTAACGCTATTTGGAATAGTTGCAAGACAGAAAAAAAGACAAACATAGTTTCAATGTCTTTCTTTTCATTCTGAGTAACAGAAACAATTTGCGCCACTAAATGTTACATTTTATGAATACATGCAGTTAAAATATTGTCTTGATGCAGAGGTATTTTGCGTTCATGTATAACTTGATATGATTTGTTAATATGAATATAAATCGATGGTAGAAGCAGTATTATGGTCCCTATGTGGAAGATTTAAGTCACATCCTATTTTGTTTATTTATTTTTAATAAATATCATTATACATATAATTAATCAGATCGGATTTCGTATGTCATTGTGTGAGAACAGCTGGGCAGTTCTAGCAGGTGAGGGTGGCTCTTCACTGGGACTAATAACGTGTTGTTCTGTCAGCAGGCGGGGACCTTCAGCGCATCAGTGTGAAACGCAACCAAGAGCCGAGCTCCCCTCACACCACAAGGTTTTGACTGACACTTTAAAGGGCGGTTGATTCAGACTCTGCTGTACATGGTTCATATTCAAAACTGTGTTTTCCTTTTTCAAATGTGAGCTGTTAAATTATTATAAATGTATTTATTATTTATTTTATGCTGTTGTATAAGAGTTGCCTTGTAATAGAATGTACTGCAGTAAAACAGTTATTTTGCATAATTGCTGAGTGTTGCATTCAATTCTTTCCTGACATAATTTAAAGCAGCTCCAGACTTTCCCAGGAAATATTTTAATGAGATATATACACGTGAAATAAAGGTGTCTGTGATATGGGGAGCCGGTACCTGAAGGATTTGTTTGGTTTGTTTCATTTGATCATGTGATCACCTGATAGGAAACAAGATCACTTCTGCTGATTTTATTGTTTCCATTAGGAGCAATATAGACGTTTTTTTTTTAAATGCCTATATTTCTTAAAATATAATGAATATATTTTTTAAAATTTCCGTGAATGCACTCTGACTCTCACCCCATGATAGCTGAGCTAGGAGCCATCCCACCCTGAACTGGTTAGCAGGAGATGGATGGATGAAAATAAAAAGCTGCTGGGTTAGGCTTCACAAGCAGTCCATAGTCAAAGCTCTCATATTTGAGTATTTGAGGTACAAGATATAAATCACAGCTTTCAGAGACACGGCATATGAAACATTTGGTTCCACATGTTCTTGATTGTACATGCCAGTAGACCAAAATGAAAAAACAAGCAAACAATTAATGTTAAAAATGACAAAATGAATCAAACTGAATTTCACCAAATTTCTAAACTTTGTTGTAATTTCTCAACCAGTCTCAGAACAAAAAAGAAACCAATAAAAATTCTCAAATGATGAGCAAAAGTACAAAAATGGAAGTATTTTTTAAAATATACTTTTTGGCTTTATTAGACAGAAACAGTGAAGGCTGACAGGAAAGTGAAGGAGAGAATGGAAGACATGCAGCAAAGGACTAGGTCCAAACCCGGCCGCCTGCTCTCAGCCATGCTACATATGCTGTTTGGATGAAAGCAGAATGTAAAATATATTAGCCTGACATCAGCCTTATTTATCTTGTTTTAGATATTGTCTAATAGCTTCACTGCATGAAACTTCATTGTGTTTCGTCTGATACATTATATAATTTTATATGAATCATATAATATTCTGCTGTACAGTAACAAGTAACTATATCTTACAAAAAGAAGAAAAGAAGTGCTTCATAACTGATGGCTAATCCTGCGGGTTGGCAGGTAGAAGTACAACGCACACAAACAGTAAGACTGGCTAAATATGTGGGGTCAGTCAGTCGGGATTAAATACCAGCCCCTCGGTCAACGAACATCTAAAAGTTGGAACTGAATAGTTTTTTATTGACCACTCAAAGGGTTCCAACCAAATATAAACAATAAAAAATGTGCAGTTTATTTTCACTCACTTGAGTAAACATTATTTTTGTGATATTTGTGTGATGAAACCAACTGAATGTTTACATTTACATTGTGTTGAAATCTTCAATTATAAAATAAAACACCCATGAGTTATGACAAAAAGTATTCCTTTGTGGTCAAGTATTTCTTACCGAAGAGGAAATAAAGTATGTTTTACCTACTTATTACTTAACACAGGTGTTGTTGACTGTCGTTAGAACCTCATTTCAAGTTGTTGCCACAGTCAAGGGCAGGATCTATTAGTGAAACAAACCTAATTAGTAGTGAAGCTTGTCAGGTGGGCATGTATACACTCGTAGAGTATTAGATGCTTCCTTTAGTTACTACTTCTCAATTTTTTGACCCATTCCTCATGACTATTGTTCCAATATAGACACATTTTACCAGCACAGCCAGTCCAAACTATGTCGGGGCCTTTTTAAATTGTATGACTGTTTTCATCAGTTAGACACAAATACCTCAAATAATACGAGTGAGTATCTGCTCAAACACTGGATCAACCTTCTGTTGTCATTAACTGGCTGATTTGCAACAGTCAAAATTAAAGTCCACACAATAATTATCAGTTCTTAATGCCCCCAATAGCACTCACAGACAACTGGTTTAAATTCCTCGATGCATGAGCAACAAAAATCTATCGGAAAAACAAGAAACCCAAAATTGCCATAGCAACACTACAAGATAATAAATGACACGATAGATTAGAAGCAGTACAAATTTGCATTATTATGTCACAGTCAACTAAAATATTTAATCAAATGGATACAAAAGAAAACCTACAATGACTCACAGATAGATGTAGAACTTAAGAAGTTAGAAATTAGAAGTTGGTGACATCCTGGTGGAAAGCAAACAAAATCATTAAATCGTCACCATCACCATATATTATTGTATTATTGTCTAAAGTCCATCATTCAAGCTCGGGTCCTCTACCAGGGCCCTGGGAGTTTTAGGGTGCTGCACAGCATCTTAGCTGTTTCCAGGATTGCACTCTTCTGGACAGAGATCTCCGATGTTGTTCCTGGGATCTGCTGGAGCCACTCGCCTAGCTTGGGAGTCACTGCACCAAGTACTCCGATTACCACTGGGACCACTGTTACGGTTAGAAAAACTGCTGGCCGTTTCAGCAGTTTTTCTAACCGTGGCCATGGCATTGTTGGTAAGTGTTTGTGGTCACCATTACTGAAAGCGGGCCTTTTGAATAAAAGGGTAGGAGTGCTACAATGTTACTGTAGATCAGGGGTCCCCAATCCCATACCACGAGGGCCGGTGTCCCTGCAGGTTTTAGATGTGTCATGATCCATCACAGATGATTTAAATGGATAAATTACCTTCTCAACATGTCTTGAAGTTCTTCAGAGGCCTGGTAATGAACTAATCATGTGATTCAGGTGTGTTGACCCAGGGCGAGATCTAAAACCTGCAGGACACCGGCCCTCGTGGACTGGGATTGGGGACCCCTGCTGTACAATATGCCGGCCACTTTGTTGTGGCGTTTCATTCTCTATAGATCTTGTGCTGAAAGCTTGTTTCTGTACTGCCACAATTAGTGCCTTGTTCAGCCACTCTGGGATTTCTGGATTTCAGCCACTTTCTCTATCTGCTCGTGAAGGATGTTCTTTGCAGATAAGGGAATCTGCCAGTTGCCCTTGGTTAAGTCTAGCATCGTAAAAAAAAAAACTAGCTCTGCCCAACTGGTCCAGGAGCTCGTCGATCAAACATCAAACCTCATTCAACTTCAACACAGAACCATATGGACCCATGTTTCTTTAGTACAAGAACTATGGGGCTGTGCGACTCTTCCATGCACTGTTTGACTCTTCTATCATTCCCAGCTTGAGCAGTTCAAACAATTCCTTTTGCACAGTTTGTCTCTGGCGTTCAGGTAACCTCTGAACGTGCTGTCACATCAGGCCGCATTTCAAAATGTTGCTCCATGGCATTTGTACAGCCGGGCAGGGGGGAGAACACATCTGCAAAAACTGCTATTGCAACACAGCAAAATCTGCTCTCTGGGCCTGTATGAGATGGTTATCACAATAGGGGGAGGCCAGAAAGCTGAAATTTGGCACCTCCAGCCACCGGAGAAGGGTCTGGAGAAGCTACAGGGTCACCAGAGAAGCTACAAGGAGAGACTAATACAAGCACTTTGTCTCCCAGTGAAAATTGCCAGAATCTAGCCGCTCCCTTTGTACGGGCGCTCCTGGGCCTGGAGGAAATTTTCCTCAGCACCACTGTGGAAAAAACTCCTGGCACGACCCGGATGCTTGGGCAGTTTTTATTTGATTGATGTGCTCTTGAACTTTGCAGCGCTCTTCCTTTATCTTCGCTGTCAGTTTCTGTCATGCCAGCTCCTGTGTCTGGATGAAAATGCTCCTCTCCGGCCCCAGCAGCTACTGGAATAGGTAATGCATGATTAAATGATGCTCATCAGTTGTGAAGATCAGCCTCCCCTGCTTCCACACCCTAAACCCGCTGCTCCACCCCACCACAGCTGGATTCTCATTCTTATTTGGATTCAGGGCTGAACCTGCTCTCATCTGCAAGGATAATTGGGGCACCAGTGGCAGACCTGCTAGTTGTAGTGTTCTCTAGGTCCGTTCACGAATGTTTTGTTTGAAAATGCAGTAGTAGCTTACTGGTGATCTGGCTCTAGCAGTGCTTTTCCTGCTCCACCTTGCCCCAAACCCAGATAGTGTGATGACCCTTTAATTTTTTTAGAGGAGTTTATTCTGAAGTTAATTTGCTTACAAGAAAGTGAAATTTGTTGTTGTTGTTGTTCATTAAATTATTGTTTTTTTTGTTTGTGTTTGTGTTCATTCAATTACTGAGGATTCTGTGACTTGGTGGTCCAAATGAGACTGCTACAATAATAAAAACGATTTTATTTATTTAGACCTACCAAAATCCCAGCAGTGAGTTTAGCAGTTACTACTTGTCAGTCACTATAACTGCATGAAATATAAAAGATTTCCTGTATCTGTCTGTATGAAAGCAGAGCTGAATCCGTCTTTTAGAGACAGTACTTCACCTAAATTCATAATCATTTAATTCACTGCTATATTTGATTAAAGTTATCACAAGACTTGTGAGTGATATGTGTAGTGTTTTGTTTTTCCTTTGCTTCTCACAGCAGGTCAGTGATGACCGACAATTAAAAATGTTGTAATCATCCAAAGGTGACAGACTTTAAAATACACTTTCAAGAAAAGAACATTAGGCAATGTAAACAGCCCATTAGCAGAGTGGACCCCCCATTTTTATTCCTTCCACTAAAAGATGATTTCTCAGAGCAATTATTACGAGGTGACCGTACAACTATTACATCTGTGTCTTCATTTAGTAACACTATCATGTTGTCACATTAGTTTACTACTTCCTGTAACTCAGTGACAACAGTGTCCCGTGTGAGGTGGGGAGGCTCTGGAGAATGTTTCTCAAGCAAAGTAGCATATGTAAGCGGCTATGTCATAAGAATACTAGCATACAATGCTTTAAAAGGAGCATTTTCCGACAGCTCGTGTTATCAGAATTAGGTGTCAGGCATGCCGGTCCAATTCCTGGCATACCTATGTGTGTTAACCTTAAGTATAAAAGAGAGTGCTGCTGTTGGCTCCGGCATCCAAACACCTACAAGTCAAAGAAGAAAAAGAGAATTTATCCATTCATCCAACTACTAACACGAGCTGCAGCAACCCACAGAGCAACATGCGTCTATCTTCTATATCGCTCTGTAGCCTCCTTCTCATTTTAAAGCTGCAGCTGACTAGTACATATCCCATCAGCACTGGCTTGACTGACACTGACATGGACATCTTGAAGGTAAGTCTCTAAAGTCACTAAAGTTTTTCTTGAAAAAGTTGAGTCTTTCTGGGAGTTTCAGGCAATCTGTAGCAGCAATCAGAAAAAGGAACTCAATTTTATTCACGTAAAATGTTGAACAACATCCTGCATTTCCTTCCATAGCTGTTCCCAATATTTAGCCTTGATCTCTCATGTGATAAAAGCATAAAGTCTGATCATTTTTATCTGTCACCTGTGCTCCAACATTGCTTCTAATAATCTCAATAAACTGAGACATAAACTGTTGACAAATACATTTGAGTGCCTCTGTCTATCCTCATGCCATAGTTAAATTGCCATGTTTATTATTCAAGACACAGTACAACTTTCATCTGTGTGGATCTTTAAAGGTGCTCCTAAGCAGACTGGAAGAGTCTGTTTCAGACCAAACGGCAGTGGACCAAAATGCCCCTGGACAGAGAGATCTTCTAGACAGCCTTAGCAGAGAGGACGCAGGAGATAGACATCAGCCAGACACCGGACTAGATGAAGCTGAAATCCGGGAGTTTCTTTCGGCCAAGAACCTCAAGAGTGTCCGCAATGATTCATCTAGGAAATCCTCTGGTTGTTTTGGGCGACGGATGGACAGAATAGGCTCCATGAGCTCTCTGGGGTGCAACACTGTGGGAAGATACAGTAAGTTACAGTAACTACACTACAACACGGTTAGAGTAATGTACCACAGATTTAACTCTTACTCTCTTACTCTTCCCTTGCAGATCCAAAGCAAAGATGAAGTCTTACCATCTAAATTCCAAAACTGCAACGTCTCTACCCAAAGATACTTTTATTTAAAGGCTATTTATTTACTAATATTTATTAAATACTGTTGCTCAGCAGAATATTTAAAATAATCAAAGCCAAACTGTTCCTTGTGTACTGTTGAATGTTTTAATAAATGTTTACAACTGCACGTCATTGGCCCTCATCACTGACCATGAGACACAGCCAACATATTTCAAAAAGGCACAAATGTACGGGAGACTTTTCCTTTGAACTGTCAAATATAAAAACACACACTGAAACATGCAGTGTTGTCTTAATGAAGAAGCTCTTGTCATTCTGAGTAACTGACAGCAGCAGGGAGCTCTATGCAGGACGTTTATATACAGAATTCATTTGATAACAGATTTATTTTTCTGTCTTCATAAAAAAGAGTAATGATCTGACACAGATCATTACTCAACAACATTGATTAATATGCTGAACTGTTTATTGGTGATAATGATTTTCCATTCCCATTTATTTCACTGCCAGTGCGTTACTGCTGATCAGCTGAGTAGTTTAGTGTGTACATGCTTAGCTTGGCACCTGATTGCGTCTCCGAGGTTGATTAAACGCTTTCTAACAAGGAAGTGATGTACAGTGAATTACAGTACAGCTTAGCACTCCATCATCAGTGAGGAGCTCCACTGATTAAAGCTACAATTACATCATCATGAGTGAATTTGAATTTGCTGACTTTTTTAGAGTGTTCAAACCACCTTTCATGGCCACATGGTTTAGATGGCTGTTTGACTGATTGATATATTGATTGTTTCCACTAGATGTATAACAATTCACACTGACTCCACCACACTTTACAAGTCCCCAGCTTGTTAAATAAATTCCCCTTTTAGAAATAATAAAGGGGGAAGAAAAATCACATGTGATTTCTTGTTACAGGCACCGAACAGGGTATTAACCCTATAATGTCCTTTGTATCATATTTAATATGAGTTTCTGAGACCTCTATCTCATGAACATGATCAATACTTGCCATAATTTCAAAATCTTATGGACAAAACTCATTTTTTGTCTAAAATTAACATTGTTGTTAACAAAAAGTTGCCAAAACATCCAATGTATCAAATGCGATACAAAAAATATATAATAAATATATAATAAACATATATCATGCACAACATTATGTAGGAAAAAAAAAGATTTGTGGATTTTGTTATAAGGGCTAATAAACATCTCAGTTCCAAAAAAATCTGAATTTTATGGATATTTTTTGATGGGTTGGGTCTGACAACCCATCTTAAAAATCTCTTCGTCTAGAAATATACTAGGCACGTGCACGACTAGACGACTAATCATTGCTATTGTAACGAGTGGGCACCAGATTTCTCCAAGACATGCTGGAGAAATCTTTCGGCTGGCCTGGGAATGCCTTGATGTTTCTCTGGATAAGCTGGAGGAGCTGGTTGGTGACAGCGAGGTCTCAGCTTCCCTGCTTAGACTGTTGCCCCTACGGCCCAACTTCACAGAAGCAGAAGAAAATGGCGGGGTGGTTTATCGATTTATCATTTTAGATTTAAGGTTTTATTGAAGTGGTTGTCATGAACCATGTACATCATTCAAGAGTCTGGGGATCTGAGGAAAAGTTGTGTTTTTTAGTTATAGTAAGAGTATGTAATAGTTTTCTTGTCATATTTTATTTTAAGTGTAGTTTGTATGTTTGAAGTAGAGTGTGCAACAAAAGGTATAAAACACTCATACCATCTATAGATTACAGAACTTTAACCAAACCATTGTCAAGAGTAAGTATCCACAGCCTTTAATCAACTCTGTCTTCTGATCTTTGCAACATTATTTACTAAACTGGGTTTTAAAAAATTAATTATTTGGTTAGAATCCAAGATGGAGATGAATGGAAAATTGTTTTAAAACTCCACTGGGACATTTCAAACACCTCGTATGCTGTTTGGGTTAACCAATCCCTACGGTGTCTCAGACCCTCAGAAAAGATGTCCTAAGAGACTTCTTTAGCGTCTTCATCTTTGTGTTTAGATTGGGATTTTCCTCTACTTTTTTCAAAATCCTGTTCGAGGTTGACAGGTGAAGCCTGGCCCCACCTCAGGTCCAGCTGGACCACAGACTACAATTTCTCTCCTACCTGCAGACTGCTAAAAGTTTGAACTCCAATCTTACACAATGGTTCTTGTTTTTAGAAGATTCAATTTGTCCACCATGTACCGCTTGTACCGGTGATGGAAGACTTTTACCTTACAGCATCTTGAGGCAACTTTTGTTGTATTTGGAACTTTTTTTTTAAGAACTGAAATTACCACCATGGCATTCCTTCCCAGCTTCCACTGGGACCACATCACTAGGTTTGCCTGCTACCTTTGGGTAAGTAGAACTACTTCTTTCCTGAAACAATATTTTTGGTGTCCTTCATTAGTGTTAAAGAATACGTTCCTGCCTCCCCCACATGTCTCCTTCACCCACTAACAATTCCAAATAGGTTCTTGTCATACATCTTTTTGGATTTTATCACTGATTTTCTCCTCTCAGATGGAAAGACAGTTATATTAACCACTGTGTACAGGTTCTCTGAGGCAGCTCACTGTGTGGCCCTGAAGAAGCTCCCTCAGCCTCCAATTTCAATTCAATTTAATTCAATTTTATATAGCACCAAATCATAACAGCAGTTGACTCAGGGCACTTTAAATTGTAAGATAAAGACTGTATTGTGGAGGTAAGCATGGACGACACAGAGCTCTTAATTCTCACTCCTTCTTTATTCCTCTCCAACATCAACTGAACACATCGCGCCACAAACACAGCAACACACACTTCCTCAACACTGGGTGTGAGTGGAGCCCTCTAGTGGTCCACCACAGTATAATAATACAAGAGCAAGTGCTTTGGATTCTACCGTCAGACAAATGGACAGATCGAAAGATGAAAGCAGGAAGTAGCAGCAGCCTGTGGTTGAATTATCCATAACAATCCATAACTTTGAGTTGTCTTGTGAATATGCCCATAACTCACTCAGTGCTAAAAGCAATCACTGTTTAAAGTTTCAACTGGTTCTCAGCCACCCCATTCCCATCCAATGAAGAGGAACTGGATGTGCTCCCAGTTCAGTCCCATCTGAAGCACAGCTGCTGCAACTGGAACCAAATGAAGGTCGCCCAGCTTTGAACTGCTGACTGCAGTCACTGCTTTAATTTTCATTGTTTGGAGTTCTCATAAAGCCAAAGCATCAAGCCATGACATTACGCTCTTTCAGGCTCTCCTGGCTCTGTTTTCATGAGAGAGCACGCAAAAGCTGGGTGCTCAGGATCCACATCCATTCACCACAGCCACAGTCATTTGGTTAGCCTGTTCCTCAAATGATGGAAAGGAGTCCAAACTGTATTGGTCTGAAGTGGATTCAAACAGCAACAACAATGATGAATTCTGGGTAATTTAAATGCATTCCAACAGCTAGCAGTTCAACCATCAGGCCACAGAGACACCTCCTGCAGCAGCATGTCCAGGATCACATTACTTTTCAATCACACCCAGTGCACTCCCTTTATATTCCTTCTTACCACTCAGATTAATGTCCTTGTCTGCTCAAAGCCTGAAGGCAGCTAAGGTCACACTGTGCAAGTATATGTGGCACATCTGTAATGCTGCAAAGCCACATAAATCTCATATTTTATTGCCCAAATACTTTACATTCCCTATAATTCTCCGGCTCTAGCTGGCCATCATAGGTCCTACAAAGTCCTCTGGGAGCTTGGTCAGCTGTGGAGGATTGTCCCACGCCAAGAGTGTAAAGAAAAAACAAAAGCAAATTTAAAAAAAGTTTTTGTATGTTTTAAACATGAGGTCTGAGCATGACAATGGTATTAGTCTTCTCAGCAAAATGAAACAAATGATTCTCTAAATATTATTTATTTATTTCAGTTCTGTTTAGTTTTGAGTGACCTTGTGATTTTTTTTAAATTGCTTTTTAATTTTCTCCAAATAGGAATTTAAAATGACTCCTTAGAATTCAAATCTGCAGGATTATTAGGGGTCTGTGTGAAGCACATCCCTTATTAAATGTGCCATTTATGTGCCTTCTGAATGAGCGAACAAGGCAAAGCTCCACCCATGAAATGCAATCTCTTATCATAGTGCATCAAAGTCTGCACTTCCAAAATGTGCGACTGCAAAGACCCTAGAAACCAATAAAGACCTCAGGCTCTGATTTGTCTGATTAATACTGTGGAGTTACAGTAAAATGAGAACATGGTGTTTGTGTAACTCTTAACTTTGAAACTCACCGAATACACATTAAAACTCAAATATTTATTTTGTAAATATTTCTTTAAATATGTGAAAATTACTTGTTTGTTATAAAACATGTAAATTTATGATTGTTTCTTGAAAGTTGAGTCCATGTAATTCTTGTCTACTTTCTATTAAAGGCCACCTATTATTGAAACATACTCACAGTATATGCTTCTTCTTTTCTATAATACCGCCTGTTCATGCCTGTTCATAATGCAGCCTATAATTTTAGATTATAGGCTGTATTATTCCTACCTTACAAACTCATGGCAGGAAGAAATGCCTTCAGTTATGGTAATAAATCATATTCACGATACTGTTTATATTCCTTTGACTATAACATTGTTTCCTTCCTGTCCTAATCTAAACCATGGAACCACGAGCAGCAGTTTTAACCTACTATGGTACGTTTCATTCTTAGGAGTGTAGACAGTGTTAAGTATTTGCATAGTGAAACTGCATTCTTCCCAATACACAGCTCAGAGATCCAAGATGGCTCCTTAGGTCATGCCACTGCTGACTGGAAAGCATGATGATACACAGACACATATACTGTATACATAGACACATGCACACACACACACACACACACACACACACACACACACACACACACACACACACACACACACACACACACACACACACACACACACACGTCACTTACCACCAAGCGCCACTTAAAGAGACATCTGACCAGCGGCCTTATCATTTAGAGGTGTCAGAATGCACTTGGGGCCGTCTACAAAATGATGGCACTGCCTGTCTGGCGCATGGTAAGTGTATGTAGATGGTTGTGTATGTGAGCCAGTCTGTATATAAAAGCTTGCAGTGCATGCTATAGTATCAGTATTAGCAGAAGAAACATAACATGAGAACTGAGGTTCTGTGGGGTGTATTGGCCCTGCTGTGTCAGCAAACACTGGTTAGCAGCCACATACTGGGGAGGCCCTCATCTGCTAATGACCTGGCTCAGCTCAAGGTAAGAAACCATGTCACACCTGTAATCAACACACCATTTGTGAAAACATTACACTGTGAAGGGTCAGGTACTTTGATATTCAAACAGAGAGAGGGTCAAAGATGAGAAAATAGTTGCATGAATAACATATTTCCTGTTATTACAACATTTAAAAGTCATTCAAAGGCAGTTTCACTGGTATCAGTGTCTTCAATTATACCATGCTTGTAGGAATGCTACAAGCATTTTATAATTGCACAAATGCATCCAGTCCAGTATAACTGATTTATGTTTTACTTGACAAAGTAAAGAGTTTTTTTCAAATATAGTTTAAATCAGACCACGTGTTGACATGCTTTTCTTTGGATTTGTGAGTATTGAGAGGGCATAACAAGATAAAATGTTGACTGTTGTGATGACACCAAGAAGACACAACAACAGATCAGGCGATTACAAACAAAGCAACACAATGTCGAAAAGTAGTTATCATTAGAGTGTGACCTCACATTGATCTGATCTCAAAGATATACCAGCTTTACTTTGTTCTCCTGATTTTCACTTGTAATTTTAACTTCATCAAAACCTTCATCTTCATTCTTCCTTCATCTTATAATTAGCTGAGGTGAACTAGAAATTAGAGCTCTCTGCTTCCAGAATAACAAGCTGTGGTTTAGCTGTGGCTGAAGTAGACAGTTATTAATGAGTTTGCTTTGACTCTGACACAGCACTGACAACACATGAACAAAACCTTCACCTTTATTCCTGATATGCTGTTAATATTTGCATACCTATTAAATTAGGCAATAAAAACATCCATTGTTTTGAAAGTATGCAGCCTTTGGTTCATAGTGTGAACGTCACAATATCTGTGCACTGATGATAACTGTGATATTTAAAATTTAAACATCGTGAATGATGGGTCCCTCTTGTTTGTTGTTGGCTGAGTGGGTGACTCCAGGTGGGCTCTCAGACTCGGGACCCATCTGCTGACTCTAGTCCACGCTTTGCGGTGGAGATGGTGAGTCCCAACCCTGGGACCCCAGGTAGGGTGTAGTAGGGGATTTAGATGATCAGCTGATGAACTGGGTCTTTCCTGGCTACCTTGGTGGCCCCACACAACTCGTCACTGCTGTGTGTTTTTCAATTTGATCTGCACCTGAGGCATTGAGTGTGAGCATTGTTGACCAGCTGTCGGGTGCTCATGTCACAACTGTCAATCTTAAAAGCACTCTATTTTTCATACAGTCATACTCATCCTTTATATCTCAAACACTCACTTGCACCATAAGGTCTGTATTTAAAAGCTTGCAGTGTACACTATAGTATCAGTATTAGCAGAAGAAACATAACATAGGAACTGAGATTCTGTGAGGTGTAATAATCCAGTGTGAGAGTCAGCTGGGTTAACTGTTGCTTCCTGTTTACCTAGCTGAGGCAGCTTTTATTCCTCCTTTTCTGACAGACAGACCCCCACTGTCAATAAATTCCTCACACAAGTTTATAGCTAAACCAACTGATTTGAGATGCTGGAGGTCAGGGTTCAGCAACTTCATCTCATTCTAAAAGTCCACTATTGTCCTTTAAACAAGGGTTGACAAACAATCCTCATCACCTGGGACCTTTCTTTTGGCTCACGCTGGGATGGCCGGCCTCTTGTGGGGTTGGTTACCCATTGGTTCTCTGGGGCCCTTGTCCTTTGGCAGTGGGGGCTCCATGTGGAGCCTCCCTCTTCCTTCACGTGGTTGTCATCGAGATGTGTGGCCTCAGGTCTTCACTATTCTTGGGGGTCCGTGGACAGCCTGGGTCTCATGGTCTAATGGACCTGACTCTGGCTCCCAGGGGGGTGTTGTTGCAGCCTGTCACCCTCATTATGTATACACACCCACACCCACCCACCCACCCATCCACACACACACACACACACACACACACACACACTTGCACGTCCCACCTGATTTATTAGATGCTTTATGATTTCTACAACAGTCTTTGCTGGAACGCTTTGAGGAGACATTGGATGAAGTGGTCCAGAAAGAAGACTTGGAAGCTTATTATGAAGACATGAACCAAGAGCCCAAAAGCAGCCAGGCCAGCCAAGGATGGGACCAAGAGGGGAACCAAGAACCTCTGATATCTGAAAAAGCCCAACCACTAACTGAGGGCAAGACTGTGAATCAGAGGAGCCGCCTCCAGGACCTGCTGATGGCCACCAGGAAACGCACCTCTGGCTGTTTTGGAGCCAGGATCGATCGAATAGGAAATGCCAGTGGCTTGGGATGCAATAGTGGAAGAGGTAGGACTGCAGTCGGAGAAGCAAAACACAAATTTGAATTAAATTTGTTAAATAAATACAGAGCATTAGAACATGTCAACCCTTAAAAATGTGCATGCAGTTGGATTTTGACTAAATGTGCATTCACATATTCTACAAGTTCTTAACTTGACAACGTGACAATTGTGTTGATGTGTTTTCTCACTTGTTATTCTTTCGGGCTGCTGCCTTTCGGGGTTGGCACAGCATTGAGCCTTCATCTGCCTCCATCACACCAACTTCCTCTGCACATGTCCAAACTATCTCAGCTTTGCCTTAAACATTGACCTTCTTCACACTATTCATTGTAAAAATGTTTTGGACAGTCCACTTTTGTTCATACTATAAAGTACGCCAAGTAATAATTTGCAGAACACATTTATGTTGATTGACACTTAGTTTTATTTATTTTTTAAATGAAATATAAATACTTAAAGTTTAAGTAGAAGTTGGAAATAAATGCATTTGAAGGATGATGATGGTACCAGGATTGCAACATGACCAGTTAAATAACAGTACTGTCTTCTTTTTGTGCTTGTGTCATTGTCCTCCTAGGATAGTCCAGCCTTTTCCCGGGGCGCATGACGAATTCTGCTGTTGGAACTGAAATTATATCAGAGAAATATAGAGTTTGGAAAAGTATGGTTTTGTATTAGTTGCATTTCAACTTTGTGTATCTATTTTGCATGTTTCTGTGTCAGACATGAGAAACTGGCTGTTTTTCAAGTAGGTAATTAATTCGATAAGTCCATTGTAGATGAGCAACATAAACACTTTAATGGAAAAGAGTTAAACAACTACTGTAACTGCATGTGGGGGTCTAACAAAAATAAACATATTTTTTACTTACATGAAGGATTCTCTCTATTTTATAGACAGAATAAAAAGTAGAATTTAAATAATATTTGAGATTGCAGTGTGCACATTGAGGAGCGGAGTGACTGATGCTGCTATAAAAGAATACGGCTCTCACAACAACAAAGTGGTAAAGTATGTGAAACATTGTACTGCATATATGACACACTGCAGGAGGACAGTGGTTGTCCACACTGAGGTTTTTAATAAAAAGGGAAATAGTTGTTCCGTGTTACTGTTGGCTTCCATCACCATGACATACTTAAGATTCGAACAAACTTTTTACAATTTTTCTGATAATTTGCTAATTGTGAAATAGGCTGATAGTTACCAATAGAGCTGTCAACAAGGTTAGGTTTCTTTAGTAGAGGAGTTACCTTAGCAAAGCCAAATAAATGACTCAAGGCACCGAACGGAAGCAGTTTGAGGACATCACATTATTTATGTGATTTAAGTGATTGATAAATGTGTTACAATCATCATCAGAAAGTAACAGAGCGTGCTGAGATGGAGGAGAAACAATACAGTTGATAGTATCCAATGATAAATGGAAATTATTCTTATAGCAAGATTACTGACATAAGAGGATCGAGCGAGTAAGAGTGAATGAGCTCTTTGAAGTGTTCACAGTAGACAACCAAACCTCGGGACTTCTGCAGTCATCCTGCTTTTCGATGGAAATATTGAAGGCTGCAAGTCTTATTAATTAACCAGGGTGAGTGGAAATTGACAGAGCAAGGGCCACTTTGTAAGGAGTGACCTGATTGAGAATGGCAAGAAACTGTTTGTTTTAATAAACACTTTCTTGCCTTTCTCAATCATTATGAACCTTAAAAGAGCAGTGAAAGCTCAAACGGATCATCGGGCATAAAAATGTCTTTTTTTAAAGCTTACAGCTGTTCCACTTCCTTTGGCAAAGATGTGAGGAGCACAAATGAACTGGAACTCTAGAATATAGTTTTTAAAAATACCACATTTTATTATCACGCTGCCAGGCCAAAAAGATTAACATTAAGTCCAGATTCTCATTATAGAACAAGTCCTTTAAAATATAAGACTACAAACTGAGTGGCTGTTTATTACAAGTTTTTTTTGGTGGCGTAAGCTACACACAAAATCAGGGTTCCTGCTGTGTTGGGCCCTAGCTTTCCACGCCTTTTAGATGGCAGCCCAGGTGGTAAACACAAGGCAGCATGGACTAGTCCAGCCTCAACCAGTCTCAGGTGAATCTGCCTGGCATCAACCCAACATGAGCGCAGGAGCAGAGCTTCCACAGAAGCAGCACAAGGAAATTAGCTCTTTCCTCCTGTGGGGTATCCCAAGCAAAGACAGGCTGACCATCAAAAGTGGAAGTATACCCGGGGCCATCCTCAAGCTGTGCTGGAAAGAACCCTGTTTGCTTTACGCTGGAAATTATACATAAGAGATTTAAGGGCTAGCAGGCAGATGATGCCAGACAAAAATGTAGTTAAAATATGGGCATAACGTGTAAAATAAACAAGAGGCAGAGGCAGCAGAATCAGCAAAAAAGGATTCAAAGAGTATATATGATAGAGGTAATCTTGTGCATGGTTTCACAGTGAATGGGGTTTGAGATGAGGACAAACAGTAGGTATTTTCCATCTGGAAACATCTGCATGTAACATTATTTCATTTCATTTATTTATTTATTTCACACTTGGTCAACAGTTTCCACAGTTAGTTCTTTCAAACAAACCAACTACACTTTCTGTCAGTAAAGCACTGCAACCACGTGTGAAAAGGAGCAGGCAGAAGAATATATTCTTATTAAACCCTGCCCCCCATCTACAATCCAACTTATATCGCAAGTGGGCACCAAAAGTCAAGGAACAAACTAACATTAACACTTATTTCCTGTCCTAACTCAAACCAAACAACAAATTTACAGTAAGAATATATCACTCCACATAGTAACAAGGAGAAAAGATAAGTAAATAAAATAAATGAAACAAAAAACACCCCAGTTTTATTTATATCATGCCAAATCATTAATCACAAGTACTGAAGTACTCCCACTAGGTTTAAATCTGGGACTCCCCACCATTTGACCTTAGAACTGAAGAAGCTTCTCGGATGAGAGGTCAAACGTCTTCAAGCAACTTAAAGAAGCCCAGACGCTTTTCTTTGCAAGCTCCTTTGACTACAATGACCTGGATGACTGAGAACCTTCACAGACACAAGTACTGAAGATGCTTTAAATTATTATCGTGAATAACTTAGTCTTGTATAGTAGCTTAAAAAAAGGGTTGACTCATCAAAGTCGCCCCCTTTGGCAGATATAACAGCTGAAGACAGTCGTGGCTTCTTTCTACAATAGAAATCGAATATTCTCCCATATCTGTAGCAGAAGTTCCCATAAACGTGGACCTTGTAGGTTGCTTTGCTTTCACTCTTCTGTCCACTTCATCCCAAACCAGCTCGATGGGGTTTAAGTCTGGAGACTGTGCTGGACACTCCGTGTTTTCAAGCTCACCACCTTGTTCTTTGTTCCTGAGGTAGTTCTGGCACAGCTTGGATTTAGGTTTTGGGTCTTTATGTTGCTGTAGGATGAAGCCCTGACCAACCAAGGTCATACCAGAGGGTCCTGCATGGTGCTGCACAATGCTGTGGTTTTGGTTCAGGGTGCCTCTCACTCTGTACAAGTCACCGGCAAACAGCCCCAGACCATCACACTTCCTCCTCCATGTTTGACAGTCGATGCCACACACTGTGGAACCATCCTTCACCTACTCCACCGCAAAGATCCTGTGTGATGATCTCAAGATTTCAAATGTTGATCCATCAGTCCATAATACCTTCTTCCAGTCTTCAGTAGTCCAATGGTGGTATTTCATGTCCCAGCCAAGCCTCTTTGTCTTATTCTGACGTCTGGCATTCTTGCTGCAACTCGTCCTGTCAAACCTGCAGCTCAAAGTCTTCTCTTCACAGCTGAAACTGAGACTTTCTTACTACGACCACTATTAAGCTGCTTGAAGCTGTTGTCCTGTGAGCTGCCCATCACACAGCTGTTAACTCTCAGAAACTTGTCCTCTGATTGAGTCGTGTCTTTGGGTCTGCAGAACTCTTCCTGTCAGTTTGTTTCTGAGCCTTTGGATGGTGAAGGAAACTGGACTCACTGACACCTTGACTTTCTTTGCAGTTTCTCTGTAGGACAGACCGACATTTATACGTGTTATGATGGTCTGTCTCTCTTCCATTGTTAATCACCTTTTTTTCACCATTTGTGTACCATCACACTGCTTTCTGCAGTACAATACTGTTCAAAAATTGCAATAAATAACTGGAAAATCTGGGGTGTTCTAAAACTTTTGACCGGTAGTGTATATAAATAAAAAGGCTAGAGGTTAAAAGCTTTGTGGCTAGAGGTGAGTTTTGAGAAGATTTTTAAAAAGAGTCCAGTGATGGGGCGTTGCGAGAGTTCCAGAGGGTGGGGGCTGCCACACTAAAGGCTCTGTTCCCAAAGGTTTGGAGGTTGTTGTGAGGGACAGAAAGTAAACCCCTGGCTGAGTACTGCAGTATCTGAGACTGTGTGTATGGGTGCAGCAGTGTCAGACAGGTACTGAGGGCCCAGAGCATCAAGGGATTTGTAAGTGAGAAGAAGGATCTTGTAAGTAATGTGTGACTAGTCTGGGAGTCAACTGAGAGTCGGTTGAAGTGACATGTTCCAGAGATAAGTGCATGTTAAAATCATAGCAGCTGAGTTCTGGACATACTGGAGCCTGTCCAGGTCTTTGCTGGAAATCCTGAACAGCCGTAATCCAGCCAGATGGTGAGAAAGACTTGGATAAGCGTTTCTGCTACAGAGGATAGCCAAAATCGAAAGGTAGGACTGGAACTTGAAGAGTACAGTACCAGTGAGGCAAGGATAGAGGAATAGTGTGAGACACCCTTACCTCTCCAGTTTATGAGTTATCTGCTTTAAGGTATGCATTTCACAGTTATACCAGGAATTCAAGTACTTCTGATTTTAGTTTAGTTTTTTTATTTTAATAATAATTTGACCTGAAATGAGAACTAAACTGGATAAAAAGTTTGAAAAATCAAATGAAAACTCTAAAACTGTTTTTTCAGTTTTTCAGTTCAGGGGAACAATGCAAAGAGTTAGATGGTAAATGGGCAGATTCTATTTTTTAGCACTTTTCTGCTCTCCCAGAGCACTCGAAGTGCCACATTCACCCATTCACACAAACAGTTCTTTCTGTGCTTTTCAGTGCTTCCTAGCCAACATCCACATTCTGATGGATCCACGGAGAGCAACATGGGGTTAGTATCTTGCCAAACGATATTTGTCATTCAGACTGGGGAAGCCAGGGATCGAACCACTAACCTTCCGATTAGTAGATGAGCTGCATTTGAACTAACATAGTTATCCTGCTGTAACCAGCTTTCTGTAAGGCAGAATAAATCAATATGTTGATCAATTATTACTTGCTATACTAATAATTATTAAGTGCTAACAGGCAATTATAAGAGAGAGGAATGTTAGCCACTTCATCCAAAGTGAGATGGATGCCACATCTTCTAACAAGTCCAGGTTTTCCTCATTTTGACAAAGCCACACACCGAATCAGCATTACACAACGTCACATTTCTCCAAACAGAATCACCAACAGCCAGAGTAGGGAAAAGCTATTTGAAACATGAATCATGGGCTTCTGTTTAGGATTATGCCTTCTCCTCACCATTACTAAGCTAGCCTGTTTTCCTGGCTGCTTGGGAAAATCTGCTAACGTAAAGGTAACAGTGCCTTACAGGTCAACTAGGCTGCAGACAGCAATAAAGGATGTCTATTCATTGCTTATAATTACTTTGTCACCTAAGAGTCACTGCATGAGGATTTTCACTGTTAAAAGTACATCCCAAATAGATGAGCTCATGAGCTCTTTATGCTTCTTGTTTCTTATATTACAGAATATAATCTGAAATGGGACACAAACAATGTTACTGTCACGGTCGGACGGTCCTCCCCGGGCAACCTGGGTTTTGTTATTTTGGTTTTCTCCTGTTTCTCCTCTCTCCCAACCGTGGCGTTTGTTTACGGAAGCTCGCGCTTCCGGGGAGGGTGTGGCCCGGACAGAGGCTCCTCCGCGCGGCTGTGGACTCACCTGCACTTGATCGCCCTGCCCGCTGCTTCTAATCAGCCTCCCTCTTAGACCTGTGGCATTTAAGGAAGATGTGTGGCGACAGTTGACATCGGATTATTACTCCAAGCCAGAAATTGGCAAGGAGAAGAGAATCCGGGGTACTCTTTCTCCTGCATCTGTGACAGTTTGTGTGAGTGTGTGCATGTTTGCATAAATGTTGCACAGACCATGGCAAAGAAAAGCAAGAAAATTTAGTGATGAAGTGATGAAGCTGGCTTATATCAGCAATATATTATAAAGTGAAATTAAATCTTCAGCCTTGAAGCAGAGAAAACCTCTTGGCAGACAAAAATCTGTGCATTCACTCAGCAGAAAACTTGATGAAGGAAATGTAATTTCCTGTCAGTCATGTCATCTGGGTAAATTTGCTGAAACCAAGGAGTTGGGAGGTGGCACATGTCTTAAGGGACACATCTCTTCTCCAAAGAGCATTTTTCCAGAAATGCTCTTGGTGAAACAACGGTGCTCAGTATGACTAAATGACAGATCCATTTAATGCAGCTGCACCTGCTGATTTTACTTCTCCTGAAAAACACCAGTTCATCGATATGACATCTGATTCCATCCTGCGGCTGAGGTTTGCAGCACAAACACTGAGTAAATTCTGGCTTGGTGTAATTAGGAGAGGATGGACAGCTGTTGGCATTCGACTTCCCTTTGCCACATCTTTCATCTGTTTTCTGCTGTTGCCTCAGTGAAAACAAAGTGCAGATTTTGAATAAATGATTTTGGTTAGGATTAGGCCTTCAACACCTCGAGAAGGTGTGCAGTGAAAAACAGGCTCAGTGCAGCTACCAATGGTGATGTGGACGGCGAATCAGCTTCGGATGTGGAGAGTACTACGGCGTATCAGATGCTGCTGTGCACATTGGCATATTTCCCTGTTGCTTGTCTTGTGTTTCATGGTGTTACAATGTGAAGATACATGTGCTTTTTTGTGCTGAGGAGTTTTTGTTTTCTGTTCTCATACTGATTCCCTATTGGGGACCAGTATGAGCAGAGTTTCTTTTTTTCTCCTCGACTGCCCTTTTGTGTTATACATTTCATTGTTTCTTTAAAATGCCACCTTGTCTGACCTGTCTCCCCAATATGATGTTTGTGTATTTTATGTACAGTCAGAAAGGCTGAAATTTTGATGCAGGCAAATGCAAGTGACAAAAAAAGGCATTCATTCATTCAAGTATCGAACTGTCCCTTGTCAATGACATGTTTTGTCATGGTCCTGGGTCATTTTGACCCAGTGTTCTTAGTTTTCCTGTGGTTTTGTATTTTGTTCCTTATGTTCATTGGATTGTTTGGTTTGGTATTTGGATTCCCCCTGTGTTCATGCTTTTATTGTGGTGTTTGTTCTGGTACCGTGTTCCCGTCCTTTGGGTTCTGTGTTCTCCTCATCCCCTCGTGTATTCATCCTTGTTCTCTGCCTCTCTCTCTGTGCTCTTCTCTGTGTACTGTGTTGTGTTTAAGGTCCACATCTTGGTGTCATTATTTTCAGTTTCGTGTCCTCCCCGCTCGGTCATGAGTAATTGTCCTCAGCTGTGTTCCCCGTGTGTTCCCACTTCCCTCATTTCCTTCTGTGTATTTATGTCAGAGTATCCCTTTGTTCCGTGTTGCGTCGTCCCTCTAGGTTGTGTGCGTTCCCCCGTGTCTTCCCAGCGCCTCAGCTTTAGTTTCTCCCAGTATAGTTTTAACCGAACATTACCTGGTTTATAGAGACAGGGGTTGTGGACCTAAGGTATGAGGGTTTTTTAAGTACTTTATACTCTTGCTTATTATTAGGTTTTATGATTGGTTTTAATTCTTCATTCATTGATAATAGACAGAGGGTTTATTTCTGTTCAGATTTCATTCTTTACTTTTTATTTTACCTTGATTTCTTACAGATGTCCTGGTCGGGAGTTTAACCCACAACTCCTGTTATAAAATGGCATGTAGTCTTACCACTACACTATCCAGCTGCTAAATGAAGCCATACTGGCTTGACGTCGCATGGATTAACAAAGCCTGCGCCAGGTGTTGAGTAACCAGGATCCATGATGAGAACTGGGCTACATGAATAGGATGAAGAACCTAAGGAATCTTTGATGCCCAGCAACCAGATTGACAGCAACACAACTAGTAGCTCAGTGTTCCAACTTTTAGAAGAAAGAACTGCTCTCATGGCTAGAGATTGATGAGGTACAACACAAATGCTATGGCAAGGGGGAGCCAGGATGACAGGTCAGGGGGGAGATATCATCACATTGGATACTAAACAGCAGGTGCAATAGAATAAGGATAGTTGAGTGCGAGAGGAGCTGGCCTAAAAGATAGAATCATGGCGAAGCTTCAAACCCGGATCCTCCATAGCCAGTTACCAAGACTACGTGAAATACCCTCAGAAGATCTACTAGATGATGTGAATGCAGCACTATGGACGATACCTACCACCACTATTAAAGAGACTAACCAGCTGATCTACACCATGGCAGCAGTGATCAGTGAAATGCTTAGCTACAAGTTGAACAGCCACAAATGGTAAATGGTAAATGGCCTGTATTTATATAGCACTTTACTAGTCCCTAAGGACCCCAAAGCGCTTTACATATCCAGTCATCCACCCATTCACACACACATTCACACAAGAAGCAGTACCCTCCATGGAGAAGGAGACTAGAGGCCAAGATCAAGGTAGCACGGAGGAAAGTGAGCCAACTATTGGAGCTGCAGAAAGGTGGAATGAAGAGGATGCCTAAGAAGTACAGCAAGCTGTCCATACCTGAGGCCTTGGAAACTGCCAAGCAAAGACTCACAGCCTTGGCCAGCCGCTTCAAGAGATACACCAGAGAGATAGAAGGCAGGACAATAAACCAGCTATTTCCACAGAACCAGCCAAGATGTACTCTCAGTGGCAGGAGAACAACATGAGAACACCCACCAACAAGGCTGAAGACCAAGCAATACTGAAAGAGCAACACATAACAGCAACACATAACAGCAATGCTCAGTGGCTAGTGGATCTAAGAGCAGACCACAGCAACCTCCTTGAACAGGGTCCAGTAACCATCACAGTGGCAGACCTACAAGAAAGGGTCTCCGGTATGAAGAATTGGACAGCAACAGACTCTAGCAGTCAGCCGAGACTACAAGACCAGACTGACCAACCTGTGCACTGCCTGGATTGAATACAAGAAGGCCTATGACTCAATGCCCCACACCTGGAACCTAGAATGCCTATAACTATACAGGATCAACAGGACACTAAGAGCCTTCATCAGGAACTCAATTGGATTGTGGTGGACAACAACGTAGGTCAACTTCAAGCCCATAAATGGTAAATGATAAATGGACTGTATTTGTATAGTGCTTTACTTAGTCCCTAATGCCCCCAGAGCGCTTTACACTACATTCAGTCATTCACCCGTTCACACACACACACAGCTACAGCTGCCCTGGGGCGCACTGACAGAGGCGAGGCTGCCGGACACTGGCGCCAACGAGCCCTCTGACCACCACCAGTAGGCAATGGGTAAAGTGTCTTGCCCAAGGACACAACGACTGAGACTGTCCGAACCGGGGCTCAAACCTTGCTGTTCTGTACAGGCCTGAACCCCCTCAGTCAGATCATTGACAAGACTGGCTACAGATACCGACTACAGAATGGAGCAGTTGTCAGCCACCTCCTGTACCAAGAGTGAACGAGGCATCGATTCACTGATTCACACCACCAGGGTCTAAAGTAATGATATCGGAATGATGTTCGGTCTGGAGAAGTGTAATTGGATGATAACAAAGAGAGGTAAGGTAGTCAGAATTTAGGGGATTGAACTACCAGAAGGTAACATTGCAGACATAGAGGACAGCTACAAGTACCTGGGAATCCCACAGGCAAATGGAAACCACGAAGAGGCCGCTAGAAAACCTGCAACCACCAAGTACCTGCAGAGGGTCAGGCAAGTCCTGAGGAGTCAGCTAAATGGTAAGGACAAGATCTGGGCTATCAACACGTACGCCCTGTCCGTGATCAGGTACCCTGCTGGGATAATAAGCGGGCCAAAGGAGGAGATAGAAGCCACTGACACCAAGACAAGGAAGCTCCTGACCATGCATGGAGGGTTTCACCCCAAGTCCAGTACCCTGAGTGTCATGATCCTGGGTCTGTTGACCCAGCATTTTGTGTTTAGTTTATGTAGCCTTCAGGTTTCCTAAGTTCATCGTTTTCATGCCTAGGTGTTTCTAGTTATTTTCCCCTCGTGTTTCCACCATGTTAAGTCTCCCCTGCTTTTCATGTATTTTATGTCTGTGGCTTATGTTGTCAAGTTCAGGTTGTCATGTCTATATCTCACTGTTTCCTGTTTTATTGTGAAGAGGTCTGGCGTTTCTGTATTCATCGTGTTCAGTTTTACTCTCCCACTGTGACGTCATTATGTTCATGTGTGCCAGCTGTTTCCCCAGGTGTTGCCACTTCCCTCATTATCCTCCTGTGTCCATTTAGTCTGTGTGTTCTCATTCATTCTTTGTCAGGTCGTCCGTTGTACTGGTCCGTTGTACTGGTCCGTTGTATTCGTCTGTTGTACTGCTCATCCATGTCTCGGCTCCAGGTATCCCTGTCAGTTCGTTATGTTTAGAGTTTTGTATGTTTTTTCGTTTTAGTTCACCCAGTTTAGGTCATTGTTTAGTTTTCATCGATTCCCTATTATTTTGTACCCTCGTTTCTTGCCTTAATAAACGGCTTGTTTTGTTATTCATACCTCATTTCGGTCTGCGCTTGAGTCCTTCCCTGCAACATACGGTCTGCTCTAGCCAGACCGTGACAGTACGACCTGACCACTATGGACTCAGCAGACCACGAGCTTTACGAGCGTCGGGAGGCAGCCTTCGCCCAGCTGGAGGAGGAGCTCCGCTGGAAGCCGTGGCGCGCCCCCGACTATGAGCGGATTTTCCACGGGACTCGGCTGGCTCTCGGAGGTCCCAAGAGCTGCCATAAGTCCCCGCCTGTTTCCAAGCCTCGTCCGCTTCAAGTGGGAGTTTTTCGCGTGGCTACAGGCGCTCGCGCTCCAGCCTCGTTGTCGCCGTGTTGTGCACCGGGGGCTCAGTCGCTCGCTCCACCGGCTTCCTCCGCTCGAAGGAAGCGGCGCGCCCGTCGCCATAAACTGGACAATGCCGAGCTCACGGTGGTGAGTAACGATGACTATTACCCTCACGTCCCGTCTGATGCTAACAACAATCGGCTCACTTCCGATCCATGGGGTATTTCCCTTATGGATGACGATGTGGACTGGGAGGATCCATTTTGTTTTACTCCCTCTACACAGGGAGGGATGAAGGACAATTCCCGCTCGCCTAAGCCTGCACATACGGTTAAGGGAAAGACTGTTAATCACGCTACCAGGACAAACACACTCGGTTCCGCTTCCGTCTGTTCAGGTTCTGTCAGGTCCGTTTCAGTTATCCCCGAGTCAACCCGCTTTGCCACCACTAACCCACGGATTTCGAAAGCTGTTAAACCTAGGACTGCAAACGCTAAGACTGCTAAGCATGAAGTGGACGGCGGGTTCATTTTTGATAGATCCGTTTTTGTCGACCCCGTATATATTGACCCTGAGCCTGCCGTTTCTGCGACTGTTTTTTCTGAGCCTACTCCCGTTCCTGCTCGTGTTTCTCCTTCCGGGGCAACTCGGGCCCAGCGTACCTCTGCACCCGTGTCTGTTCCTCGGGTGGGGGAGACTGAGGCCCGGTTGGCTCCCGCTCTGGTTTCCAGGCCGGCTGAGGCTCTGACCCTTTCTGCACCTGTACCTGCTCCTCGGGTGGGAAGGGCAGTTGCCCAGCCGTTGCCGGTACCTGTTCCGGTCCCCAGGGTGAGGGCAGCCAGGATACAGCCCGTCTCCGCACCCGTACCTACTCCTCGGGTGGGAGTGGCTAGTGTCCGGCATGCTCCTGCACCCGTTCCTGTCTCTACTGAGGGCTCAGGAGAATTCGGTCTGCAATCCACACCGCCATCGCTACTGCATGCCTTTCAGTCATTAGCTCAGTCGTTAGCTCTGTTAGCAGCCCGGTCCGTAGCTTACATTCCTGTGCTTCCGTTAGCCCAGCCCTTAACCCACTGTGCAGCTCAGTCATTTGCTCCATCACCTGCTCAGCCTTCTGTCCAGCCGGTGGTCTCTACACCTGCTGGTCATGCCTCGACAGCTGGAGGGCCCGAGGAGCCCGTCCAGCCTCATGCCACGTCAGCTGGAGGGCCCGAGGAGCCCGTCCAGCCTCATGTCTCATCAGCTGGAGGGCCCGAGGAGCCCGTCCAGCCTCATGCCACGTCAGCTGGAGGGCCCGAGGAGCCCGTCCAGCCTCATGCCACGTCAGCTGGAGGGCCCGAGGAGCCCGTCCAGCCTCATGCCACGTCAGCTGGGGGTTCAGGAGAACCACACCAGCCTCCTGTCTCCGCTGGAGGGTCCGAGGGGCCCGTTCAGCCGCCTGTCTCCGCTGGAGGGTCCGAGGGGCCCGTTCAGCCTCCCGTCTCCGCTGGAGGGTCCGAGGGGCCTGTTCAGCCTCCCGTCTCCGCTGGAGGGTCCGAGGGGTCCGTTCAGCCTCCCGTCTCCGCTGGAGGGTCCGAGGGGTCCGTTCAGCCTCCCGCCGCGTCAGCTGGAGGGCCCGAGGAGCCTGTCCAGCCGCCACCTGCGGCCGCCTCGTCCTCGCCTGGTCCAGCTTCAGCCTGTGCTTCGCCTGGTCCGGCTTCATCAGAGTCTTCATCCTCGTCTGGTCCAGCTTCATCAGAGTCTTCTTCCTCGCCTGGTCCAGCTTCATCAGAGTCTTCGTCCTCGCCTGGTCCAGCTTCAGCCTGTGCTTCGCCTGGTCCAGCTTCATCAGAGTCTTCTTCCTCGCCTGGTCCAGCTTCATCAGAGTCTTCTTCCTCGCCTGGTCCAGCTTCATCAGAGTCTTCATCCTCGCCTGGTCCAGCTTCAGCCTGTGCTTCGCCTGGTTCAGCTTCAGCCTGTGCTTCGCCTGGTCCGGCTTCATCCGAGTCTTCGTCCTCGCCTGGTCCGGCTTCATCCGAGTCTTCGTCCTCGTCTGGTCCGGCCTCTGCTTCTGCTACGCCTGGTCCGGCCTCTGCTTCTGCTACGCCTGGTCCTGCGGCTGTTGTGCCGCCGCCCAAGCCTCGTTCTGCACCTCGATATCGCCGGCCATTTTCGGGGCCACCAGCTGGACGTCATCGCCGTCGGGGTCGGCCCCCTGAACTGCTCCGTGGTCTCCTTCGTCGCCGCCGCTGCCTTCCGCATGGTCGGCCCCCGGATCGCCGTCGCCTGTGTCGCCGCCGTTGCCGCCCGCACGGCCGGTCCCCGGAACTATTTGACTGTGTTCTCCTGTGCCGTCTGCCGCCGGGCCGGCCCCCTGCTCGAGTCAACTATGGACTTCTGGACCGTCACCCTCCGGGTCAGCCCCTGAGGAGTTGCGAACTGTTTCCTGTGCTCTTGTTGGACGTTTTGTTTTGTGGCCTTGTTTCTGGCCCCCCGTCCTGGGCCCCCGCCGCCCGCCCTTGGTGGGTTGCCTTGGTTTTTGGGGTTTTGGGCGTCTGGAATCCGCCCTTGAAGGGGGGGCTCTGTCATGATCCTGGGTCTGCTGACCCAGCGTTTTGTGTTTAGTTTATGTAGCCTTCAGGTTTCCTAAGTTCATTGTTTTCATGCCTAGGTGTTTCTAGTTATTTTCCCCTCGTGTTTCCACCATGTTAAGTCTCCCCTGCTTTTCATGTATTTCATGTCTGTGGCTTATGTTGTCAAGTTCAGGTTGTCATGTCTATATCTCACTGTTTCCTGTTTTATTGTGAAGAGGTCTGGCGTTTCTGTGTTCATCGTGTTCAGTTTTACTCTCCCACTGTGACGTCATTATGTTCATGTGTGCCAGCTGTTTCCCCAGGTGTTGCCACTTCCCTCATTATCCTCCTGTGTCCATTTAGTCTGTGTGTTCTCATTCATTCTTTGTCAGGTCGTCCGTTGTACTGGTCCGTTGTATTCGTCTGTTGTACTGCTCATCCATGTCTCGGCTCCAGGTATCCCTGTCAGTTCGTTATGTTTAGAGTTTTGTATGTTTCGTTTTAGTTCACCCAGTTTAGGTCATTGTTTAGTTTTCATCGATTCCCTATTATTTTGTACCCTCGTTTCTTGCCTTAATAAACGGCTTGTTTTGTTATCCATACCTCATTTCGGTCTGCGCTTGAGTCCTTCCCTGCAACATATGGTCTGCCCTAGCCAGACCGTGACACTGAGGCTGTACGCCAAATAGAAGAACTGGAGAGCGTCAGTACCACAGTCCAGGATGAGGCAGCGAACATCCATGAATACATCAGCAAGATGGCCCCAACCGACCGCGTGCTCAGTGAATACCTCAGGCAGCAGAAACCCAAGAAAGAAAGATGGTATACAGAAACATCTGTGCCGAGTATGTCCTGGAAGTCCCAAGGTCAAAATGGGAGATGCCCCCTAGGGTGGTGGAGAATGACTGAGCTAAGATCCTGTGGGACTTCCAGATACAGACAGACAAAATGTTGGTGACTAACCAACCAGACATAGTGGTGGACAAGCAGAAGAACATGGCTGTAGTGATAGATGTAGCGGTTCCCAATGACAGCAACATCAGGAAGAAAGAACTCAAGAAAGTGGAGAAGTACCGAGGGCTCAGAGAAGAATTGGAGATGATGTGGAAGGTGAAGGTAGCCATGGTCCCAGTGGTAATCAGAGCACTAGGTGCAATGACTCCCAAGTTAGGCGAGTGGCTCCAGCAGATCCCAGGAACAACATCAGAGATCTTGACTGTTCGCATTTTTCTGTTCAGGTGTGGCATCAAAGTCACCCTCTACAATTTAAACAACAGAAAATGGTTATTTCTTGAAATTCTTATTCACTGCTTCCAGGGTTTTAATAGTTTTGCAATTTTCATTAGTTTTTATTTTTATTTAGTTTTGACTTCAGATTTTCAATTTTATATCAGTTTTAATTAGTATTTACCAATTGTTTGCTAGTTTAGTTTTTATTTTTTGAAAATCCTTAGTTTCAGTTTAGTTTTGATTAGTTTCAGTTATAGTTTTAGTTGTGTTTGCAATAATTAAGTCTAACAAAATCCCAGTTTCATCATATCAGTCATTCTCTTCTGCTTATCCTTGGGTATGTTGCTATTCCAGCTACCATACCCTGCACCCTGCACAGGTCGCCTGTCTGTCGCAGGGCTAACACGCAGAGGCAGACAACTCACATTCCCACCTATGGGTTCTTTAAATAAATAAATAAATAAAAACTTTGAAGGCAATTGACTCACACAGTTATGTAGATATCCCAGTCCTGTTGTCTCGGGATGCATCACGCTGCCTTGCCTGAGGTTAGCTTCTGTTTTCTGGGGATGAGGGTTGAGTGTGCTCCCTTACCTTCTCAAGGTAACCTTCTTGTGTGAGCTTTTCAAGTGCACTTTAAGGTTTGTGGGATTTTTTCCCCCTTTAGAAATGTCCCTCATAATTTGTCTCTTTCCACTACAAGACACTTGCTTTATCCAAAACACAGACATATTCAAAGTAATCCCAAATTGGACTTTGGCGCTTTCTCCCGACTTTTCCTGACATGATTCTGCGCGTGGACGGAGCAGCAACATAGACGACTCGACTAAAATATTTGCCACCTGCTGGCATAATTAGACAGCAAGAAAAAAATCTGTAAACTAAACTTCATTTTCACCCTTGACTATTGTATGACACACACAAATCAATGAAAACTAAACACATTTTTGCTATAAATTCAGTTAATTTTAGTTAGTTTTGTGAACACTCATTACAGTTTTAGTTAGTTTTCCTTTTTTTGTTTTTATTTTTATTTCCGTTAACGAAAATATTTTTTCACTTCTAGTTTTCGTTATTTCATTAGTTTTCGTTAATGATAATAACCTTGACTGCTTGAGTCTTACACAGGACTGGTAATCTGGCATACCGAGTATTTGCCCAGTGGGTCGATGGGCCAATATAATTTTTTTTTGTCAGTATAATTATACAGGCTTATGGACTGGCTTGAAGGGCAGCTGCACACCAGCGCAACAAGCACTGACAACAGCCCATTCTTTAATTTGTATAACTAACACTGGACCGCTTAGTCAAATCTCCTTCCCCAATCTTCCCAATGCACCTTGTAAAACAGAGTTTGGAGTAGAAGTGGTTGATAAAGATGTACCAACAAAATGTTGGAGCTGAAAAGCTAAGACACAAAATGAAAAAGAAACTAGAAATGATATAATGTGATTGATGAAATGGATTCATGAACATAAACTAATTACATATATCACTTCTAAGTTCCTGTGAAATAAAAATAGATCATTGAGAGAGAGAGGTGATTCATGCAGGAAATAATAGCTGTGATTCATCCATTAACTACTGCTGTCTAAATGTACCTGACAGGCAGCATGGAGAAGACGTCACTGCTGATTATAACAAAAGGACGACCATACTGTTGTGTCCAGTTAGATTATGAAGATCATGGAGATCAATTGGTAATACGCCAGTGAATCATTTCACCTGAACCTGAAAAGAATTATTGTTATGCTCAATAGACACATGGTGTCCTCACGATGTTAACCACCACATAGCCCGTCATTGTGTCCACTTTTTTCTCTGTGCTGGCTTCAGTGTTGCACACGTGATCAAAAGGGGAAAAGGTCTGTGTGTATGTGTTTGTGTGTGTGTGTGCCAGAATATACAAATATGCAAGATTTCAGTTTGCTGGCTCTTTCACCTAAATTCTAGAACATGCACTTCAACAGCAGCAGCAAGTCTGGCAGCTCTGAGTTTTACTCAAACTTTAGTTTTAGCGATGGATACGTTTCTGTGGAGAAGAGTTTGCTCAAGAGCTCTGGGTACTTTTCTCATTGAAACAGAGCAAATCTGGAAGACACCATCCTACTCCAGCTGAGATAAAGAGGTGTTTTCATGGTGGCTGTGCTGCTGCAATGGTGAGGGCTTGGGAGTGGAAATATAAATCCCTCTATGGCAACAGTCATCATGGAAAATGTCTCCAGCCCAACAAAAGCACTGTTGAAACCACTGTTTAAAGAAAGAGAACAAAACCCAGGAGTTGCCAATAAACTAAAGCACCAGTCAAAAAGCACTAAATCACTAAAACACACCAAAAAAGTTAGTAACAACAGAAACATGGGTGCAGGCAGACTGAAAAACTAGTGAGAAAAGCTGACTCTGGAATTGGAGCCAGACTGGACATACTGGGAGAGAAAAAGGAAAAGGGAAAACAATGCAGGAGTAAGTTTCACTACAAAGCAAACTGCATGAATTAGGCCTGTAAAGTCCAAGGTGACGTTATATCATGGCACAGTGTGGCTGTTTAATATATCCCAAAAATGATTCTTTGTACAACAGCAGCCTTGAAAACACTTTATCACAGAGCGCCCTCCTGTGGAACTTTTTGTGTTTTTGTTTTCATTACAACACCTGACTGTAAAAACTGGAAACTCAGACATATGATTCAATACCTTTATGAATTTTATCAAATTTAAAGTTGTTATTGAGTTTTCATATTTCAGATTTACATGGTTAGACAAGCATCCGGAAACCTGAATTTTCTTGTTTACCTAATTACAATATTCCTGTGAGGTTCATAAAACTCTAGTTTCACTGGCAGTTACTTGTACCCTATGAGGATGGGTTAGAAACAGGCAGTTTTTGTGCGTTAGGCAATTGCTAAGCAATCTGCCATACACAAAACTCTGCCGTAACAAATCAAGGATATTTGCTATTAAGATTCAATGTGGCATGCACAATTTAAATATTAAAGAGGGAAAAACTGAAGGTTAGCTGAAACATCACAGCCCTTTAACATGACTCAAGTACAATATTTTAAAAAATAAATTTATATATATTTTAAATGAATTATCAACTATATTTCAAAAGGAGAGGTCATTATTGAGCATGAGGAGATGAAAAGAATAGACTGGCTGCCAAACACCAGTGTCATAGACAGGTGTCTGATTGCACATCCTCCTTTTTGAACTTACACATAAGCTCCATTTAGACTGAGCTTCAACAGCTTCAGATAAAATAAATTGAATATTTTCATTTTTAGCAATAATTAACCTTGAAGTAAGGATTCAGAACATTTTTGAAGTAACAGTTGCCAGTGTTGGAGCATATCAAGTGGTTCGGCAAAATTCTGAAAGTGAAATATCCTCAGTGCATCACAGTTGGGCAATAATAGCAGGAAGTTTGTTGGACAGACAGGCCTTTATTTGTTCACACTGACAAATCTTAATTATTACTCTGATAATTTTGACATTTTACAGAGATGAACAATTGATCTCCACAAAGCCGTCATTTTTTTATCTGACAGGAGGGCTGACAGGAATACTCCCAATATATGAACATGTGACTTTATCACACACACACACACACACACACACACACACACACACACACACACACACACACACACACACACACACACAGAAGCTCAATGTTATCAAGCTGGAATTTGTCTGGATTTAAGAGAAGATGAATAAAAGTGAGGAGTATTTACTACATGCTTTGGGTGACTAAATGGAGGATGGATAGGTGACGTGAAAACACTACTGACCCTTTATACTGAGCCAATAGCTCACACACTTCTATTAAATCTGTTTATAGAGCCAGTAATCACAGAGGATAGATACTGGAAGCAAACTGAAATGTTAGGAGGAACTAAATCACAGATTACAACACCAGTGGCAGCACCCTGCTGTCTCACACATCGGGATCACGGTCCTGTTGAAACGGGCTAATTGCTAAAGCTCACAGTTGCATTCGTCTATACTCAATATGATCGAAAGGAATGTTATTACACTTGAAAACTGCTCTATTCACGTCTTCTTTTGGTGTGAATGATATGTCAGCAAGGTGCAGCACTCATAACCACAGCAGAGCTTTGTTGTACTACGGCCTGCAGCCACAGAGCACTATAAGAGCACAGCACGACTCTAATCACTACAGCACCAGCATCAAATGTCTGGCTCATTAGCTACAACAGAGTCCACTGTACCAACCATGATGCTTGGAGACAGTTAGCACAGGGTCACTGGCCACTGGGAGGAAGGGGAAGTGAGAGAGCTGGTCAGCCTCGTCCTCCAGACTGGCCACAGCAGAGGACGCCATGGAGTTGGCGTGCTCTGCTGTGGCCAGCACTTTGCCGTTCACATAGCCGCTCACAAGGTAGCGGATCAACTCTATCTTACGGGTATAGTCTGGATGTGCGATATTGATGAACGATGAGAGAGATTGAAGGGGAAAAGAAGAGGAAGGAGGACAGAGTTGGGTAAGAGGATTATATAAATTGTGAGGGAATGACTGAATAAGAGACAACAAAAAACAATCCAAAGGAGGCGAGAAATGACAATGGAAAAAAAGTGGAAGGACACATGAGACATGCTTATGTAACAAAAAATCAGCATAAAATTATTGATGGCAAAGAACACATTGAAGTGACATGGAAACACTCGCCTGGTTTGGACAGAGGCATGGGAATAGGATAGTACTTCCTGGATGCTGTTGGAGGACTGTTGACATAATAAAAATACCTTTTATTTATATATGCATATAAAATTAGCCAATGTGATTAGAATACAATTGTTTACACATTTCTAACAAAATCTGCTGCATTAAATATGAATTATCACTGCATGACTGGATCTGCTGTTTACCCCCACCAACCTGGTCCCGTCCTGATATTCTAACTCTGTAATATGCAACTTCTGTCAGTGTTCTGATACTGGAAACTGAATTTCCTGGAGGAACCACCCGAGGGATTAATAAAGTTCTATCTATGTCTGTGAAGGTTCTCAGTCATCCAGGTCATCGTAGTCAAAGGAGCTTGGAAAGAAAAGCGTCTGGACTTCTTTAAGTTGCTTGAAGACGTTTCACCTCTCATCCGAGAAGCTTCTTCAGTTCTAAGGTCAAATGGTGGAGAGTCCCAGATATAAACCTAGTGGGAGTATCCCCCCAGAGAGGGACAAAAGGACCCCCTGATGATCCTCTAATCGCCTGAGCCAAGGTGTGAAACTGGGCGTGGGTCCCAATCAGCCAGAGTTTCGGGTGTGTTCATTGTGAAACCTGGCCCCACCTTATCATGCGAATTCCTGAGGTCAGATGGCCCAGGATGTGAGTGGGCGTTAAGGCGTCTGGGAAGGGATCTCAAAACTGGATTATAGATGGCAGAGAGTTGGTGTCGTAAACCCCCGCCTCTGTTCAAAGATGGTCGCTCACAGTGGACATAAATGGCTTCTTTCACTCCTCTTTCAAACCATCTGTCCTCTCTGTTGAAAATGTGAACATTGGCATCCTCAAAAGAGTGACCTTTATCCTTAAGATGCAGATGGACTGCTGAGTCTTGTCCTGTGGAGGTGGCTCTTCTGTGTTGTGCCATGCGCTTGTGAAGTAGCTGTTTGGTCTCTCCAATGTAGAGGTCTGCAGCCACTGTTTGTTTGTTTTCTTTTACCTGCCAGCAACAAACAGACCTCCTTGTTGTCATGGCTACCAAGGACCACTCTTCCTGTGCCAACAAGTCATTGCCTGACAAAACATTATTTCCCATGTTTCCCTGTGTTTTTTTTTTAACCTCTTTAGTCTCTAAGTGTGACTGACTTGAAATTGAGATTAAGGACAGTAACCATTTTAGGATCAGTCACTTCTAATGCCTAATCCACCCCAAACAGTAAAAAAAGGGTGGATGTATGTGTTTGTTTGTTGTTTGTTTGTTTTTGCAGTAGCAGGAGGATGACAGAGACCAGAGGAGGGGGAGACTGTAGGTTCACATGAGTGTGTGTGGGCCCTGCAGACTTAACCCTTTAACTGCCACTTTCTGCTGTCTCCTTGTTCAGAGGGCCCATCATTATGCAGAGAAAGGAATCTGTGTCTCTGGACTAAAATGACTGTACGTGTAGTGCTGTAGAAACAATACTGCCCAAAAACCTTGATGTTTCTATATGTGGAAACCTTCAAGTATGCATATCCTCCTGTAAGGGTAAAGTAATGGGACATTTGCACTTTTTGCATGTAAGCCTGTCGGTCTGAACTGGAAGTTGCACTTGAGCTGTCTTGGCATCTTTCCCTTGTTTGACTCATCAGTTTTGCCCTGAGCTGAACTGCTGCCTCCTTCTCTGTTGTGGTCCTCAGCGGTGGCCAAGATGCTGTAACGTGCATCTGGCTGCAGTGACTCCAGCATCACCTGCTTCTCTCCACCAGGGACCAGCACCTGCAGACAACAAACAACACTATCATCCCAACACAGTCAGAACTCATTTAAAGTTTTGGGACTTATGGAATTTCTGGAATTCTGACACATGACAGCCGGCTGAAGGCCAGAAGAGGTGAAGATGTAATGACTACGACCCACTCACAGTGTGATCCTGGCTATCCGCTCCAGTCAATGCTGTGTAGGACACATGATACTGGGAGACATGGGCATTGGGAGGTACCCAACTGATCACCATGCTGACGGCAGTCTCATCAGAAACCGTGAGGCTGGTCGGGCCTCCACCAGACCCTGCAGCTACCACAGCTAACGACACTTAACCCTCACTTTGTTCCTTTATAGGAGGAAATTATTTTGGCAGCAGAGCAAAGTGTTTTTTTTTAGACAATAAATGTAAAGTATAACAGAGAATTTGATACTTTGATTTGATACTTTAACCTCACTACATTTATTTCATAGCTCAGAGTTCTAGTTATTCAAAGATGAGAATTTAGATGTGAAATTTAACCTTTAAGTGACTAGTACTTTGAGAACTGCCATCAATTACAGAATGAAGTTCATTTACGTACAGGTTATTGTATTAGTAATGCTATATTGTACATAGAGACAAAATATGACATGAAAGGCTGCTGACCACAGAAAAGTAAAAGGTAACTGGGCCTAAAGACTAACGGGAGAGAAACAAGCTTTCTGTGATTCTATTTGTGTTTTTGTGGTAATCTTGGATATCTTAGGTTGTCTCATTACTGTCATATATGTCCTATCATTAAAACACTGACTTCTAACAACTAACAGTGTCTCGAAAAAAATTTAATAAATAAACAAATAATATGGATGCATGACTCAAATGCATGACTTTTAACTTGTGTATTTTTTAGGCTGAACACTAGTGCTAATGTGACTTAGGTAAATGGTTTCAGGCTCTCCCCTCCTGAGTTTGAGAAACGTTCAGGATCAGAAAATGTGTGACTCACAGGTGCTGTAGCGTATGGCCACAGCTTCACTCTGAGCTCCATCTCCATAGAGTGCAGACAGTGATATCTGATGCTCCTTAAGACACAGGACAACAGTTTATTGAGATATTATATTTTTTACTTCATAATATGTACTCCAACAATCCAATAGTTCTTCCCCACCTGTCTCAGGTCGCCTCCACTTAGTGAGGTAAGAAACATCATCATCAGCTGCAGCTTCCCAGCGCACCGTGATGTCACTGTCTGAGAAATGTGTTACCCTAAGGTCAGAAGGAGGAGGCACCTTCAATAGAAGAAAAGAATAATATGTATGGGAATTTTTAAAAATGAGAAAGCTACATTTTGACATCTTTCATTATTAATAACATTTATAGTACTGTGCAAAAGTCGTGAGCCACACGCTGAAGTATTTCTTTGGACATTATCTGGTTTTTCCACTCCTTTTTAGTCCAGTTCTTGTACCTGACCATTTTCTGAGTAATGTTTTTTGTTTGTTTGTTTGTTTGTGTAAACACTTTGGCCATTATTGGAGAATTAAAAAGCACCTAAGTCAAGGAATGTGTGTGCACATAACAGAAAACTTGGGAAAGAACCAATTTTAAATCTTTAAGCACTTTGTTACTAGCAGCCTGTCACAAAAACACATTTTGTATAGTGTTTTTTTTTAATCTTGTGAATAAAATGTATACAAATGTGTGTGATTAATCACAATGTGTTAGTGTGTAATCACCCTGAGACATGCATGCCTGTCTGCTAGTGTCAGATCTAAAGCCATTTCTGATTTGGAGATGCAGGCTGCAGATTCTGTCCAGACTAAACATCCAGTCTTCACTTATCAAATGTGTAAAATTCAAGGCTGATCCTTAAAAGCTCCCAACAACGCAAAAACTGCATAGCCACACAAGTCCCAGCGTTTCCCACAGCAGCAGCAGCAGCTGTGAAAAGAAAGTGGAGAAAGGATGAATGAGTGTGTGCTCTCCGCTCTCCCCCAAGCTGGCGTTGTTCTTGGTAGCCATGACAACGGAGATAGTCCCAGCTTTATAAATAAAGGCCCCAACACCCCAAAACAAACGAAAAAAAAACCATCGGGATTCCCTGCGCAGACCAGGAATCCCCCTAGCAGACCGAAGCTACTGAGATGATTTTGATTGAGTGAGACTCGAACCATCGACTATCTGTGCTTCAACCTGCCAGGGGCCGCCACATTTGCCGCCACCACATTTGCCGCCACCTGCCGGCAAATGTGGTGTATTTGACTTCTCTGAATACAAATGATTTTTGAAAAGGAAAAATAATAATTTTAATGTGAGGCAAAACATGTATGGTGCTCGTTAAAGATAACACGCCAACTCTCTTCTTCTTCTTTTTTTTTTTGTTTGAGAAAGTTTGTTTTCATATTAAACCAGTGTCAGTGACGTCATTCTACACCACTACCACAAGTAAGGAAAAACCTGAATCTGTAGATCTTTTTCTTTTATTTTTGTTGTCTAAAACACAAAAATCCCGAAACAGTCAGCTCACAAAGTTGCAGGTTGGTGGGAATTTGGCAGAAGAGCCAATGACTTAAAGCATTTAGGTGCATATATCTTGCCACAAGACATGTGCGCTAAGCTAGCTAAATTAGTTTCTGTTAGCGAATCAAGTTCAAGCTCCTCACATATCATCATCCAGGGTACAGTCATATGCTCATGAGGAGAGCCCATGCAGGCAACATTAAGGCAGTGTAACAAGTTAAATATGCACTAATTTTAAGCTATTTCCTAATATCTAACCATTATGATAAATGTTTGCCTGCAACTGACACAGCCAACACAAATGTCATTGACAAAAACAAAACCCTGTGATAACATGTTTTTGTTTTTCTAGAATAGAAGAACCAGATTTTAAAAAGCCAGTAGGAATAAATCTTTTTTGTTACTGCATGATTAGAATGAAGTAACAACAAGTCTGGCTGGAATAAGAAGTGGTAATCTGTGTACTGTGCTAGTGATCTGCATAATTCACCTTAGATGGTCATCTGTTTGGATGGCTGAAGTCGGCTAACGACACAGCTAATTTCATCAGGCTGCTAATGAAACATCTAAAATGATAGATGGTTAACTACACAAGGGAAGCAACAGCATTACAATCACTTGATTTAATTAAAAAATTTCCCCCAAACTTTTGATCCAAATTAGCAAAGTACTGCAACCATCTGAACCTTCTAGGTGTTAAATGTTACAGTGTTGCACTCTGGCCAGCTTTAAAAATGGAAAACTCTTTGTGTGGTTTACTCGGTTCTGTAAATGAGGCTCCTTTCATTTGTGAGACTGTTGTTCTTCTCTTCCCTTTTGTCCACCCTTACAAGGTGAAGGTGCTGCCCACCCATGATGCCAGCAAGGTGCGTGCAAGTGGATCCGGCCTTAAAACCACTGGAGTGCCCACCTCTCTGCCAGTGAAGTCACTTGAGCCATGACTTGAGTAAGCACTGTCCTGTTGAGTTTGTGGGCTCAGATGACAGTTATTGTAGAAACGATGTGAAATCATGTTTTAGTTTCTTTGTAAATTATAGTCAAACATACAATGAACTGAGGTATTCTCTTTGGTTAACAGAGCAATACGATAATAAAAGTGGACAAAGCACATCGAGTTGCCACAAATATCTTAGTATATCACACAGTTTACATAGTCGAAAAGGAGTATAAAGAAGTTTACACTCACAAATACTTATTTTCCACCATAATTTGCAAATCAATTCTTTAAAACTCAGACAAGTTAGAGGTAAACCTATCATGAAAATTACAGGCCTCTCTCATCTTTTTAAGTGGGAGAACTTGCACAATTGGTGGCTGACTAAATACTTTTTTGCCCCACTGTATTTGATCCTGTCTCTCTCAATACTATTTAATATCTAAATGCTTGATTCATCATATTATAACAAATGTGCTGTTGTAGCTACTCACAGTGAGTTTGATTCCATTTTTTCCATCTACCAAAGAGAAATAATATCTCTTAGTGGCAGGTGGATCACACACTGATTGTAACACTATAAGCTATAGGTTGTAGTGGTGGTTATATTAGATTCAGAGTGTAGAGGAGATGGATCATTGTAATTAAGAGTCATAGAAATCTGAACCTCACTGCTAAACTGGTGGTCTAACTGTACATGTGCTGCCATTGCAGAAGTCCCTCCCACTGAGTGTGAGGATGTGGAAGATATTGGTAGTCCTGATGTGAAAGCAGAGCTTCCCTCCCACCTCAGCATCACTAAGGATGTTAAGGGGCGCTGCATTCATCTGCTGTCTGATCCCAGCCTCAGGCTCTGACTCAAGGTACTGTATCAGTAGTTTTATGTAGAGTCAAATTGTAGGGATGAGTATTGATAAGATTTTCACGATTCCGATTCCATTTTCGATTCTGTTTAACGATTCGATTCTTTATCGATTCTTTTTAAAAAAGGAGAACACTAAGGTCGAATAGCTTTTTTTATATCTTCTCTTTGAACAAGATAGAAATTTAGGAGTAACATGGCCTTACAAACCCAACAGTGAGATCTTAAGAGATCCAGCCTACGGCTCTTCAATGGGTGTCACAGGGTCCCCAGGAAAAAAAATTGTAAATGTAACATAATAAAATAAATATTCTTCTGTAGCAATAACAAAGTGTAACATAAATTATTCTGTAGCAATTACACAAGAATATCCAGTAATGTCCCTGCCTACAATTAAACACATTCACTTACTGAAAATCGGGGCATCTGCTGTGGCAAATGGGTGCAAGCCTTTTACCACAAACTTGGTCACTGCTCAGGGACATTCGTCTATCCTGGCCTGAAAGGAGACGCTACCGGTAGACTGCAGCGACAACTGCCAGCATCTGAGCCAGCCAGACTCTGTCTGTCTCTCTCATCATGGTCACCTAAATGCACAGTAATGGCAGGTTTTGTAATAAGGCAGATCGCGCAAACATAATATGCGCTGTTAGTTGACCTGCCGCATTAATGGGAGAGGACATGCAAACGTTACCGCTGCTGCTGGGTTGAGATTCACGAGCCCAGAGCGGAATTAAAAACATGACATTCATTTAAGGTTATCGTGTGTTTTTTGAGCAAATGCTTTTGCATATTCGTAGTGTTTCTTCCCTTAAATTAAATATCTACTTTGCAAGTATGTCCAAAACACTAAATCATTGGTTAATGAGAGATATCACAATTTTTGGATGCAATCTATTATCCAAATCAGAGGGTGTCTCAAAGATGGTTTATCGAGTTTACTCATTATACATTACCCCAAAAAGTCTTAAAAAGATTAACTCCATAATCTATCAATTCATTTGGCGCAATAAAACACATTACATTAAAAAAATCACAACTCGTCAAAGATTACCCCAAAGGTGGTATAAAGACAATTGATTTTCAATCAGTGGTTGGAGTATTTAAAATTAACTGGATAAAAGCCTTCCTCTTGAAACGTCTGTGAAGGTTCTCAGTCATCCAGGTCATCGTAGTCAAAGGTGCTTGCAAAGAAAAGCGTCTGCACAAGTAACTTAAAGAAGTCCAGTCGCTTTTCTTTGCAAGCTCCTTTGACTTCCTCTTGAAACCTGACTCCATATGGTTCCATATCCCTAAAAATATTTTCAAAAAGGTGGGATGGTTGGATTTTCTCCTGAAATGTGATTTTGATATATTGAAGTTGCCTGTGAAACTGTCAGAATAATAATAATAATAATGGATTGGATTTATATAGCGCTTTTCAAGGCACCCAAAGCGCTTTACAATGCCACTATTCATTCACTCTCGCATTCACACACTGGTGGAGGCAAGCTACGGTTGTAGCCACAGCTGCCCTGGGGCAGACTGACAGAAGCGAGGCTGCCATATCGCGCCATCGGCCCCTCTGGCCAACACCAGTAGGCGGGAGGGTAAAGTGTCTTGCCCAAGGACACAACGACCAGGACAGAGAGCCCGGGGATCGAACCGGCGACCTATCATAAGCAGGTCTTGTCTTATTGGAAGATGGTTTTTGCCCATAACTTCATGCCACATTGCTCCACCTTGTGGAATAACAGGACCATTACAAGTAATAGGAAGTCATTGTTCATTAAAGAGTGGTATGAAAAAAAAATCATCTTTATAACAGATTTACTTGATGAAAAGGGGCAGTTTCTCCCAGTGGGTGTTTTCAATGCAAAGTTTAACATTCAGTGTTCCCTTAGAGAATATAACAAGGTCTGTAAGGCGATCCCCTTACCTCTGTTAAGTTTGATACAAGGCTATTTATATTACTCTAAGGGACAAATTAGTTTATCTTCTTTACAGGTAAATCAGATTCCTTTAACTAATAAAAAGTGTAATAATAAAATCATAAACAATATATTTAAAAATGAATTATTTCACGATTTTAACAGTAACACAAAATTAAAAGGTAGTAAGGTTAAAATAACGAACAAATATACACACTTTTTAAAATGGCCTATCCCCCCCAAAGTCAAAGAAATGCAATTTAAAATAATTAATGAATATTGTCCAGCAGCTGAAATGCTTAAAAAAGGTTTGGGTTTGAGGTGGAGCCATGTGGATTTTGTTTACAAAATGAAGAAAGTATTGATCATTTGGTTTTTTCCCCCCTGCACAGTAACGACTGACTTCTGGCAGGATTTGGTTGACTGGTTGAGTGTAAGAATAGATGGGATGACCCCACTGACTCTAACACAGGTTTTATACAATAATGGCGATCCGTCTAAGGAACTTGCCATGCTCCACAATATGGTAATAATTATGGGCAAATACCACATTCATAAGTGTAAATGGCAAAACAAAAGACCTTTCCTAAGTGCATTGAAGATTGAATTGAAGTCTTTTTTGTCATCTTTAGAATTACTGAAGGATTCATGTAAAGATGCTGCTTTGATATGTGAAAATGGGACCCAGTTTCTATCCTTTTAATGAATATGTTTCGTTTGGTGTACCAAGTAAGCCGCATGTATGTTAAAGTGTTCACGGAAAGGATATTGTTAAATGTCATAAGAATGGCCTTCACACATATTTATATTGTTTTTTGTTTTTCTGTTAGTCTTCTCCTATCTCTTTTGTTTTCTTACTCAACATTTCAAGATGTTGTTGCACCAATGTTGTCTCCCAATGAGAGATTGTAAATGTGTGCAAAATATAACTAAATTAAACAAAACAAAACAAAACCAAATGACGGCTCACGGAGGAGTGGGGGGGGGGGGGGGGGGGCAAGATGGCGGAATAAGCGGTTGTACAGGAGTGGGGGGGGGGGGCAAGATGGCGGAATAAGCGGTTGTACAGGAGTGGGGGGCAAGATGGCGGAATAAGCGGTTGTACAATCTGCAGGTCTGATTAGGAAACGTGATTTTGATGTCCTGAAAAGTACCGACAAACAGTTACTCCAAAAGGAAGTCGAAGGCAAGCGAACCCCCCCCTGGAAGTTACTTTGAGAGACCCTAAAAAAAAAAATAATGACGAGTCAAGTGGCCGCGTGACCGAGAAGTGGGCGTGACCCGCTGTCCACTTCCTTATCTGATCATGTGATTAACAGAGCTAGCGAACGGAGCAGCTGGACAGACTATTCTTCACTATTTCAGCTTGAAGGTAATGGCAGCTTTATTAGTCCTTTTCTCAATATGAACGCATTGAGACGGCTACCAAAGGCACCGTTTGTCCTTTTTACATGGCTGACAGCACGGAAATGACTTTCTGTTGTTTTTGCAACACAGGGAAAAAGAAATTAGAAATCCTTGGTGAAATTAATAGTTTTTAAACCAAACAGTATACCTTGCTAGTATAGTTAATATTGCTTTTTTTGCATGAGCTAGTTTAAATGTAAGATGACAGTGTTATTGTTGGCTATTGTGGCATAAAGTTATCTCTCTAATAGCCTTTGGTCATCTAATAATAAGTAAGTGGTGTTATTATGGGAAAACTAAAGCCCCTATGGAGAGAGGTTAAATTCAAAAACCTCACAAATGTATGTGGTATGGTAATAAGTTATGATTCACATCAGACAAAGGAATTTTAATTTACACAAAAATATACACCGATTTCAACAAAAAAGTCCCTTTTTACACACAATTTTTAATGTGTAACTTTACAAATGTGATCATTTTTACTTTCAAAAAGCTTCCTCTGAGTGTAAATGTCTACAGATATTTGACATGATGATGTCACATGTGTGAGGTTTCGAGACACTTTTTGCCTGTGGACTATGTTCTCTATGCTTATCTTTAGCTAGCTTAACAAATGTACATCATGGTAAAAAAATTGTCTTAAAAATATTTTTCAGACTCACCGATTCTTCATGGATTTAATGGACGTTGCATTTATTTTTTCGAACCAAGCTCAATTTTTCCGATGTTTTGCATCCAAATAAACAGATTTGACCAATTAGATCGCTGCCTTTGGCAACAAGCACGCTCATAGCTCAAATCGGGCACCCCCAGCTGCCTCCTCTGGTGACTGGGGCAGATGTTGAGACCTGGCTGTCCTCACCCTGGGCGGCAACCCCCTCCTCTCCTGCTCACCCTGGCCTTACTGATAAAACTGTAGTTAGGAGGGGTCGTCTCGATGAGAACAGCTCCACTGTTACTTTGGTCCAACCAAGTTTCAGTTAAAAACATAAAATCAAGGCTGAGCTCAGTGATTAAATCATTAATTAAAAATGTTTTCCCAGCTAAAGATCTAACGTTTAATAAAGCCAACTTAAGTGTTTTAGAGGTATTATTTGCCCCCCTCGTGTTTGGGAGCAGTCTGTGGCACACAAGGTATGTTTAATATATTTAAAGATCTTTTAGGGTGCAGCTCTCTGTGTTTTGACCAGGCCACATGTCTCCTTCTGTCACCTAAAAGTACAGAAATTTTAAAACCTTCTAGTAAACAGGGTCCCAGCTTCTCCTGGGAAAAGTCACCACTGCCATAATCCTCGCAGCCCGGACCCTCCACACATCACACATCAGACTGCGGAGACAGGGCATGAAGGTGGTAAGGAGGAACTAAGGGGGATGAGGCTGGGCAATGTGACTTCGATTGCTCTGTTGAGGGTGGGGCTCGATGGCGAACCTTTGGCTGCTCTGGTGGGGGGTTTATGGGGGACAAAAAGGGATTGGGACGGGGGGTAGATCTGAGCCCAGCATTGACCCGCTCCATCATCTCCTCAGTGAATTTCAGGTGTAGGGAGGGGGAGGAGGGTGATGGCGTGTCAGGGGTTTGGGGGACTGGGGAAGGTCGTGGTCCCTGGTCCTGGTCGTTGGTGTTGTTGAGAGAGTTGGAGGCAAATGGGGACCCCTCTTCTTGCCTCTGATCTCTCTCCTTTCTGAAGCTCTTCGGGGGTGGGGGCAGATGAGGCTCCTCTTCAAGGTTTCTGCTGGGCTTTGTCTGTTCTTGGAGTACTGTTTGTTCCTCTATATGACATGACTCCTCCTATAGGCTAATTGCTATCTGCAACAACAATACGTCGTTCAAGTGGAACAGCGAAGCGCAAGTACGAAAGCTAAGGGGGTTGTCACATGATTCGGAAGGCATTGTGGGCTCAGCCAATCAGAGCCAGCGGATTTCGTTACACGGGCATTTTGCCGTAACACGGGCAAAAATATTGCCGTTCAGTGCCTTCGTAACTTGAATTTTTCGTTAAATGGGGTATTCGTAAGTCGCGGTTCCACTGTAATTTCCCACTGCACATCTGCTGATCTCTCACAGCACACCCAGTGGTTTTCAACATCTGATCTAGACAATACACAATAATCAAGTACACCCAAAGCAACTTTGTGTCAGGGGTGATACGCTCAGTATGGACAGTTGGCATTCCTAATGGAGTGGTTGCAAAAGTAATGCAGTTTCTTGTGATTGAGTCATGCAGTAATGAACCTGTAAGTGTTAGTTCTTTTGTCTGGTTAAGTAGCATGATGGTAAGTGGACTGGTTCTTGTATAGCACTTTTCTACTCTGCGCACTCAAAACACTTCACACAACTTGTCTCAGTCACACAAGTTCTTTCTGTGCTTACTATCTACCATCCACACACATTCATACTCTAAGGATATTTGATGTGCAGACTGAAGCAGCCAGGCATTAAATCACCAACCCTCTGATTAGTAGATGAGCTGAACTACATCCACCCGTGATGTTATGCTGGTATATTGGTAAGATTATGTTTGGGCATTAGTTTAATAGCAGCGACCAACCTCCAAACGGTTTTCAGTCAGGTTGGTTCAAGCAAAAAGAATTCCATTTGGAGAACAGAGTTACCTGCCAAATCTGGTGCAGTGGTTGCAAAGCAGACAGTTTCACTTACAAAGGATATAACTTTCTTTACACTTTTTATTTAATTATGTGGAAGCTGCAACAATTTCTTTTCTCTCTGAAAAATCACTGAGCAGCAAACCCCATGAGAGAATCATGTTTGTTTTTTATAGGTGAATATTCTGTATTTGTTTCCAGCTTTGTCTCTTACATACAGAGATTTATCTGGACTGTGTGTGTGTGTTTCAAAGACACTGACTTCCTCTAATGTTATTTTCAAAAATGTTATTTCAAGTTTCTTGAACGGTTGGTCCATGCAGTCTTTCACAACAGTCATGAGCCCTTCCCCATTTTTGTCCCAAGTCAGCCTCTCAGTGGTACACTTTTTACACCCAGTCATGTACTAAATAATCAGATTTATTTAGGATTTTCCACCTCTTTGTTTTTAAATTGCACCACTTTTACAAGCTTGTGTTGCCCTTGTTTCACTTTTCTGTTATCCCACCTAAAACCTATTCCAACTTCTAAAAAAATGTCAATTACAGTCATATTATTACAGTCACAATATTTTTGCAGATTTAAATACAGACATATTTGCATAATTCTACAGTTTCAGTACCACCTTTACACTTTAAACATATAACTATAAACCAAGAATCCATAAATTTTTTTCACAAACTAATTTTAATGTTCTTTTTGAACAGGAACAATGTCAGTGGTGACGCTTGAAAAGTGTCGAGAGAACATTCGGAAACAGTTGGACAATGTAGTGGACTTCTGGCTCAAATACTCTCTTGACAGAGTACATGGGTACTGCCTTTACACTGGAATATGTTTGTACTGCTATATTGTCCAAATCCTTGTAATGAGTTCTTTTGCTTTCTATTTTAGAGGCTTCTTCACGTGTATTGGAAAGGATGGGAAGATCTATGATGAGCTGAAATATGTCTGGCTGCAGGGTAGACAGGTGAACCTCGACAGTGATTGTAATAATCTGCTGTTACATTAGGTTGTTCAGTGTGAAGATTTTGCTATATATGTGTCTCACAGGTGTGGATGTATTGTCGCTTGTACCGAACCATGGATCGCTTCCACAAGCCTGAAATCCTTGAAGCAGCAACAGTTGGTGAGTGTGAATGTAATGCTTGACTATACAGCTCTGTATCATGAGCATTGTGTTTTTCTCAGAAATGACAGCGTCCAGTCGCTGTTACCGAGAGCAGCACATAATAAAGGTTTCTTGCATCTTTTTTAATATGCATTTACTGTGTATTTATATCACAAACGATAAATGTTAATCATTGACTTGACTGACTTGAAAGGTCTCATATCTTAGCAATCAATTTATTTCTGCTTTTATGAGTTTGTTTTTTTAACATTCTAGGCCAGCGGTCCCCAACCTTTTTGGCACCACGGACCGGTTTATGCCTGACAATATTTTCACGGACCGGCCTTTAAGGTGTCGCGGATAGATACAACAGAAAAAAAGATTTATTCATAACACACGTGAAAAGACCCAGGAAAACCGAGTTAACGGTAAAAACGATAACAAAATAACGCTGCAGACCGATAAAAACCCTGAAAACTATACATTTCACACCTGAGCCTCTACTCTCGCGGCCCGGTACCAAACGACTCACGGACCGGTACTGCACATTAAAAAGGTGAAAAATATCGGCAGTTAGGGAGCATTCTGACATGATAGCTCCCAATAATAACAAATTATTATCTTCTCAAATCAGTTTAGAGAAGCTATCTATATAAAGGGTAGCACGATGGTGTGATGGTTAGTCCTGGTCCTGAGTTCGACTTCACCACCTTGCTGGGCCCTTTCTGTGCAGAGATTGCACACTGGCCACCCACTCACCAGCTCTGTAACTTTTAAGGGAGATAAACTTGGCTTTTGGAGGCAGAAACTCTTTCCCCAGCCCAAAGACTTTTTCCATCTTGAACAAACTTATTTCCCTTTTGTTCGGCTTACCCCCACCAGAGCTGCTTCCAAGCTCGCACTTCATACTACTCCTCTTTAATCCTTTTGTTGGTGGAGTGGTGGCCTGAGGATCAGGACCCTGTAACTGCTGCACTCCCTATTCCTTCATCCGGGAAGAAGTGGGGCACCTGTTTCGGGCACTCAGCCTGTACCTGCCGACGTTGACACCAGCCAGAGCCTGCAGCTCCATCCGCTTTCCTTGCTACACACATCCTTTAGGTCACTTGCTGGGCCACCCGGGGAGTTTCATCTCTGTAAAATCTTAGGTTGAGGTGACTGCTGCTGAGCCAGCCAACTCTGAAACTGAGTTTTACATCGCTAAAGGGGTGATCGTGGCTCAAGAGTTGGCAGTTCGTCTTGTAATCCGAAGGTTGCCGGTTCGAGCCCTGGCTCGGACAGTCTCGGTCTTGGGCAAGACACTTCACCTACCGCCTACTGGTGATGGCCAGAGGGGCCGATGGCGCGATATGGCTGCCTCGCTTCTGTCAGTCTGCCCCAGGGCAGCTGTGGCTACAACTGTAGCTTGCCTCCACCAGTGTGTGAATGTGAGAGTGAATGAATAGTGGAATTGTAAAGTGCTTTGAGGGTCTCGAATAGCGCTATATAAATGCAATCCATTATTATTATTATTATTATTATTATTAAAGCATCTCAATCAGAAATTGAGTTTTAGAGGCTGTTGCACCACCTAGGACCTCACCAAAGATCGTGTGTCTGATAAGGACTGAGCATCTACTCATGGCTGCTAACATCCTTTGTACTTGGACTGGCCAGCTTCATGCCTGCAGTGTGGTCTGAGCTAGGACCTTCTGGAGTCCCAGTTGCCAGGAGAGACTACACAGCCTGCGGTGCCACAGTCTTCAGCCTCAGTTGAGGGCCTTCCACAGACCCAGCATCCAGTGTTGGCTGAGCATCCTGTGTTGCCCTAGGCTCCAGAGTCAGCTATGGGTCCTGCACAGCCTCACCCAGCCTTCAAAGTACTTTGTGAGCCTTCAAAGTACTTTGTGAGCCTTGCACAGCCTAAGCTTTATGATATCCTGCATATCCTGAGAATCCTGAGCTTCCTGCATCTTCTTAGAGTCCTGAGATTTTAGTGAACCCCAAGTCTAGGCATTCTACGATTCAACATTCTACGCTGCCACGGATCCCCAACACTTCAAAGTCTTAAGTGCATGAGGGTCTCAGTCTTCACAGGGGGTCACTTGCTGGGCCTCCTGAGGAGATCCATCTCCTCCATCATCACTAGCCCCCAGACAAATAACTAGCGGTATCCTGTCGCCTACGCCTCCCCCAGCCTTTAGAGAGTTTCCTTCATTACTGGCCTCCAGAGGGTTTCCATGGCCTTTGTCACTGGCCTCCAGCAAAGGCACCAGAGGTACTCTGTACTCTCTGTCGCCAACAGCCTCCAAATGGTTTTCTTCACCTCAGGTGCTGCTGACCTCCAGCCAAACCTCCTGAGGTGCTCCTCCATTGTCACTGGCTGCCTCCTTGGGCACCAGTGATTTCATCACTGGTCTCTTGGACATTCAATTCAGTTCAGTTCAATTCAATTTTACTTATATAGCGCAAAATCACCGCAACAACAAGATGTCTAATATTGTAAGGTGAGGACCCTACAATAGTACAGAGAAACCCCTTATGAACAAGCAATTAGGCAGAAGTGTGAAAGAAAAACTCCCTTTTAGGAGCAGAACCGGGCTCAGGAAGGGGCAGTCTTCTGCTGTAACCGGTTGGGGGTGAAGGGAGGAAGACAAGACATAAGACATGCTGTGGAAGAGAGCCAAAGATTAATAATAACTCGTAATTAAATGCAGAGGGGGTGTATAAACAAATGGTGAATAAAAAGGAGTGAGAGAAGGAGAAATGCCCAGTACATCATGAGAAGCCCCCTGCAGCCCAAGTCTATTGCAGAATAAGTAAGGGAGGATTCAGGGTCACCTGATCCAGCCCTAACTATAAGCTTTGTCAAAAAGGAATGCTTTAAGCCTAATCTTAAAAGTAGTGAGGGTATCTGTCTCCCAAATCCAAGCTTGGAGCCTCTTCAACAGATGAGGGGCCTGAAAGCTGAAGGCTCTGCCTCCCATTGTACTTTTTAATATCCTGGGAACCACAAGTAGCCTAGCAGTGTGAGAGCGAAGTGCTCTATTTGGGGTGATATGATGCCATGAGGGTGTAAGTCCGTCTGAGTGATTTCCTTTCTTTTATCTTTTGCTGCTTGTTCTGGGATAAAGCTTTCATTTCTTTATACAAGTTAGTGATGTTGCCACAGTAGAGAATTTCAAAGGAAAAAACTGTCTATCCGGTTGTTCAGTGATGACGCGACGAATCCTACTTCCGGGCCTAAAGTAGTCTGCGTTTAATATGGCTTTTGTGTTGTTAACATGTTTAATGTTTTGTATTTTCTTCTATTTGATCTCAAAAAGCTCCTAAAACACTCAGTGATCACTGTTGACCTTCCTCGGCTTTTATTACCGCTAATCATTTATTTAAGCTCAGTTTTTAAAACCTTAGGATGTAACTACAGCCCAGCCCATGCAGCAGTATATGAAGTTTGGTCCTTTTACAGCATCCTGCCATGCGATTACATTTGTTCCTGACGACCGAGAACACTCACGTTAACTTTTATCGAGTGGGAAAAAAAGTTAGCTTGTTTATATTATGCTAACATAGCTGTGTCGCTAGCGGTCACGTAGCACATCATTATATACCAGCTAGCCCAACTTCAGTAACCCTACAAACGTCACTGCTTTTTAGTTTTCTGTCTTCATTTATTTTGGAAGTGATAGCAGAGCTGTACGTTTTAATTTGTTTCCAAAACCCCGCAGTCAGGACATGCTATATTGTATTTAGATAGAAGCTAGCGAACTAACTCCCTGCTAACTTCTAACTCCGTTAAATGTCATAAATTCCGTTTTCATGGATGCCTGGATCTTAAACTCAATTGTTTCACCTGGTAGAGCAGAATGCTGATCATTTTATTAAAGATGAAAGACTTTAGACAGTTTTTCAACTCTCAGTAATGCCATAGTGATCGTTTGATATATGGACCTGCAGCGGAGTTTAGGTCCAGACACGGCTAGTGACGTCAGACTGAACAACCGGATAAATTGTGAAATTAGTCCAGAATAATGTTCCTCAACGTAAAATGGCAAAAATATCTCATCATCTATAGTTCCTTATCAACAAAAGAGTCAGCTAATGTTGAGAAATCTCTGTTCCCGAGTTGAATGTCTGTGATATTTGGACCCTCAGGTGGCACTGCAGTAAAACTAGGCATGATTCTGTCAGAGGAATCACTGCATAGGATCGGGAACACTTCCTGATTAAAGTTAAAGATTAAAGTTTAAAGCTCTATAACACAAAGAGGAAGCTACCTTCTTCTCTTGGCCAAAGATTATTTGAAATGGACTGAGGAAAAGTGGAAAACTGTTCATTTCAGATCAGTTGAAATTCTTTTTGGAAAACACATCCTCTGACCTGATGAAGTGAGAGACCATCTGGCTTGTTATTGTCACTATTTGCAGGCTAAGGACTCGAATGTTGACTCAGGAGACAAGCTGTTTAATGAGTTGTAAAAATCCATAAACGTAAATACAAAGTCTAAAGCACAAAGCAACACAAAATACAAAGGGACACAGAGAGAATCACAAAGGGCTAGAAAACTGAGTAAACAGAGCTACAACCCAGATCTAATTCACTAAAATACAGAACCCAAGAAGAGTCAAAATAGAAACTAGAATTAAAGAATATAAAACAAGCTAAACACACTTTATGAAATTCTACAAGAAAATCCACAGATCCCGGGATCATGACAGTGTAGTGTAGCAGATGTATGATGATGCCACTGTTTAGGACTTTGTGAAAGGACAAAATTAAACCGATTCAGCACACTAGCATGAGCATAAATGCACTACAGGTATGTTGGTAAATAAAGGTATGTTGCACATACAGGCAGAAATTTCTCTGTGACTCTACTGATCGTGTGCTTAGAGCTTGTTCCTGTGATGTCATGATTGTCAAACCATTGGTAGTATATTGATATCAGCCAATTCTTCTGCCAGTGGTACATGCCTTACAGGGGCTGTCTTTACATGATGGTTTCTCTTTTTGCTCCTCTTCTTTCTTGGATTTCAGCTGTCTGAGATATTCACTAAGCACATGGTCAGTTGGGGGTCTTTGTGATATACTCTTGGATCTTTGTTGTTACAGTCTGAATAGCAGGCTCAGGGTGCTGGACTTAAAAACCTTCCATGCATGGAAAGGAGTTTTCTTGTCTTGATGTCAGTGTCTTCTGTCTCCTCCGTTGGCCAGCTGATGATCCCAACAGGGTATCTGATGACCGTTACTGCGTAGTTGTTGATAGCCCGGATCTTGTTCTTCCTGTTCAGCTGACTCCTCAGAACACCTTACTCTCTGGATGTATTTGGTGGTTGTGGCTTTCCTAGCGGCTTCTTCATGGGTCCCATTTGCCTGTGGGATTCCAAGGTAGCTATCTTCGATGTCTGCAGTGTTGCCTTCTGGTAGTACAATCCCCCCAGTTCTTTGTTACCATCCAACTACGCATTTCCAATCCTAATAACATTATGATGTCATTGCTGTAGATCACATGTGTCAAAGTCAAGGCCTGCGGGCCACATCCGGCCCAGCGTACATTTATATCCGGCCCGCGAGATAATTTTATATAGATTTATTATTATTGTTATGCATGGCCCGGCGATATGAGGCGCTAATAATATACAAACAACAGATCCCATAATGCAGCGCTGCAGCCTCCTTGCTGAACGCTAGGCTAACTGGGAACATTCCCGCGTCAATCAAGTCAAACTTCTGTTATTGCGCAGCTAGCCGCTCACAATGGTGGAGAGAAAAGTTGATTCTGAAAGCAGAGCCTTTCAGTGCCAGTGGGTGACTGAATATAGGTTAAACAGACATTGCTGGTAAACCCGTGTGTCTTATTAGTGGAGCTAATGTGGCTGTAATTAAGGAATTTAATTTAAGACGGCACTACGAGACAAAACATCAGGATTAGCTGAAAAACCTAAATGCATAAACTACAGAAGGTAGAAGAGCTAAAGAAGAATCTGACATTTCAGCAGACGTTTTTCACCAGAGCAAAATCACAAAGTGAAGCTGTTGTGAAAGCAAGTTTTATTGTAGCAGAGGAGAAAGCCAAATCAGCCCGGTGTCGTGCCAAAGTAGGTATCCCCGACAGAATTTGTTTCCCCTGCGTTGGGAGCAAACGTCGGGCTCTTCAAATCACGGACAAACAGTATCCCACATTCTTGATTTTTAGTTCACAAACACTTCTTGTAATGACTAACTACTCCTGACATTTTGGAGATGTTAGCTCTTTATACAGTAAAGTTACAGTGGGATACAAATAATATCAGGCTAACCCTGCCGTAATTTGTTCCCCCTGTCTATCACGGACAAACGGTATCCAACAGTTGTTTGTTTTTAAACCCATTTTGCACAGAGAGGCATTTTTAAAAAAAAAAAAAAAAAGTATTAATAGAAATGTTGAATATTATTACACAGGAAAAAAACAACTACATGTAAAATAGCATCTTTCTTGTAAAACAAAGGGGGGGCCCAGCAAAAAAAGTTTGGGAACCACTGGTCTAACCGATGGTGATGTGCTGCCACCTGCTGCCAGCTTCAGGTGGCACATAGCCCCATTGATGGCTGATCTGGTCCGTGACTCATATCGCTGATTTTCTGCACAATTTCACTCTTGTTGTTTTTGAAGTCTGAGAATAGATGTTCTGAAATCTTAATGAATGATTCTTTTATATTTTCTCTATCAGTGAACAGCTTCCTGTGGGTTCATACCAATGTTCTGTTGTTCTGTCTGAATCATAGGAGGAGCATTCCTGAGAAAGTTTGCTCGTGTGTCCAGTAGCAGCGGTCAGTGGAAATGTGCCTTCTGCCTGACGAGAGATGGTAAAGCGCTCAAAGTTCAGAGAACCATATTCAGTGAGTGTTTCTACATCATGGCTATGGATGAACTGAGCAGGCTAACTGGTGACAAGGATATGCAGGTATATGTAACTGTTAGTGTAATCTTCTTTAGTTATACCATATGTTTGCCACCTCTCTTAGTTGTCTTATCTTAAGCCTATTGACATTTCTGTTCCTAGTTATTATTGATCAGTGCAGTGGAAAGAAGTCTTCCAAAAATTCTATGCGAAAAAAACCCCTTTTATTTAATTACACTAGTATTTGGCATTTTTTTCATGGGTGCCTTTTCTTGTGTTAAATAAATGCAGTAAAGGATCAAGTAAAAAGTCAAAAAGATCAGGCTCTGAAACATAAAAACCTAAAAAGTAGCTCTTTGAAGGACAATTCTGCTACAAGCTACTATGCAAAGTGAACTCAACCCATGTTGTTGTGATAATAAAACACTATTAGTACATGACAATACAAATGTTATTCAAATCTAAATACAACTTCTAATAAATGTATTTAGTTTTAATCAGTGGAAGAGAATTTTCCAAAACAACTGTTCTTTTGCCTACATTATAGAGGGTGGCATTAACTCCACACACCGATTACCCAAATTTCCTTCTGGGTCAACCTTTGAGATCAATAAAGTTTTATTGAATTGAACTGAATTGAATCTAAACAGGAAAACCAGTGCAGTCAGGGCTTAAAGTGGGATTCAGAGGAATCTCAAAATCAATTGTAGTAGCTCAGTGTAGGAAAAAGAATCACAACTCACCTTGAGGCGACTTATGTTGTGATTTGGCGCTATATAAATAAAATTGAATTGAGTTGAATTTTGTTTTTGAGCTGCAGTAGTTTCTTTGTGTGATCAGCTGACCTGATGCTCTTTGTCAGAATCTTACAGAATTGAATTCAGCAGACTGTAAGCAGACGTTTCACTAGCTATCTTTGATCTTTATACCAGACCATATACAGCTGCTGTAAAGGTGGAATTTATTGAATTAATTAAGGGGAAATAAACAGACTTTCCGGCAGTAGAAGATTTAATACCAATAAACATTGTTACAACAAAGAAATAATCTGCCAAACACTAATTTTTTTGTGATTGTTAAGTTTAGTTTTCTTCTGACATTCATTCTGATCATACAATTGGCATAAAAAACATGCCCACCTCAGAAGCAGAGTGTTTGAGTTTGAGTTATAGCTATGTTACCATTTCTACAACATTATCTCTCACCCCTCTTATGTGTTTCAGCTGGAAGCTGAGCAGATGATGGAACAGCTAATTTACTGGGTTCAGGTAGACCCTTCAGGCCTTGGCCGGCCCCAACTTCCCGGGGAGGTTCCCATCAACAGTTTGTCAGTTCCCATGATGCTCATGTGCCTGGTGCAACAGTTAACCGAAGGCCGTGGACAGGAAGTTGCTCAGAAGTACAAAGAACTGGGAAACTGGTGTGTAGAGCAGATCCTACAGCACATCCAGGTTTGGACACAGACAAACACTCTGCTGCTTTTTCTGTCACAGTTGTATATTTTATCAAGTACCTTCTATTCATAAATACAGTTATTTTTCCCTCTCATCTTCTGCATCTTTTAATGCAGAGAGCTGGCACAGCTATCTTAGAGAACGTGTCAGTGGATGGATCTGAACTGCCGGGTTGCCAGGGCCGACTGCAGAATCCAGGTAAATGCTCCACAGCCTGCTGACCCAGATGGCTATGAGCAAAGTCCGTCCCTGTGGAAACAGATATTACACTCTTGTCCTCTCCTTAGTTGCTCACTTCATCATTTTCCATGTTTTTTTGTCCTTCCCACTAATAACTGGTGCTGACTCAGGCCATGCCTTGGAAGCAGGCTGGTTCTTGATGCTGTACGGTGCACAGTCCGGGGACAAGGAAATACACAGAACTGCCATCAGAAACTTTGTGGAGCTCCCTTATCAGTATGGCTGGGACAAAGAACACGGTGGCCTCTTCTACTTCCTGGATGTGGATGGTCACTGCCCCACACAGGTTAACCTGTCATCTCTACACATGATTATGTTTTTATTAGACACAAAATTCTGTTTCAATTTGCATTCAATAGTAGTTTGCATTCATCACTTTATGATCAGCCATGTTGCTTTTGTGTCTGAGCAGCTAGAGTGGAGCATGAAGCTGTGGTGGCCACACTGTGAGGCTCTCATCGCGTTCCTCATGGCCTACAGTCACACCAGGAAGCCTGAGCTGCTGGAGATATTCTCAGAAGTTTACCAGTACACTTTTAGCCATGTGAGTTGATACGGCACTGGCCACACGGCATAGCAAGAGTACTCTGTGCTTTTGTCATTAAATATTTTGAGTATTTAAAATTTTTGAGAAATAAGTAATTTCCTATTGATATGAAATATCAACGACTACCTGATGTTACAGAGATTAGTTTAAAGACTGGAAGCAGGCAGGAAACAGCAACTTCCTCTTTTTACCTTTAAGGCTCTACGATTTTTTTGTTGAGTAAAGTTTTGGAACAAAACCTAAAAACACACAAAAAGCCATATAGTCCAAACGAAACAGTAAACAGTCTGGGTGGTTGGGCTGACCTAAATGGTGGAGTTGTAGCAGTTCAGGCCATGGAACAAGGCAGTTAAGAGGTTTTTTTTTTTCTGGCTCAGGGTGAGCATGAAGAAAATTCTTTTTTACTCACCCTTGAGGTGGTTGCAAAGACCTGGGTTTTGGTTGATCTCAGCAGGGCTTCAGGCTTAGATGAAGATCAGGGTCAGGCGGAGGCCCTACACAGGCTTGAAAGCAGCCTCTGGTAGTAGCGAGGAGTGCCGCCAATTGGAGACCCGCTTCCTTCTCACAAAGGGGCAGAAGTGGTACAAGTGTTGGCAGGCTCCTCTTCTGCTTCAGCTCACAATTCTGACACCATGGAGGTAAGTGAGATGCAGACTGGCTGTGGTGGTAAAGAGGAGATTTGCTGCTGCATTTAAGTAGCAGCTGGGCCGGATAGGAGTAGCTGCAAGAAGTAACAATCGCTGAACCAATGTGAGCAAATAAACCTGAAAGTGAGATTCCTGAGCCGTGTCGGGTCCTTTAGTGTTACAGTCAGCAAATGGATATGTCTTTATAGTCTTTGACAGGAAGAAGTCTTCTGCTTAGATCAAGGCCATACCTCAGAGGAGTCCAGTAAGGTCAAATAGTTTGAAGGATCATCCAAAAAAGAGCGAGGTACGTATGTGAAGACCAGGGAGCACTGGAGCAGAACTCTACAGCACTGACCCAACTCTCCCATGAACAGTTTCAGAGACAGGAGGTGCCATTATGGAACACCACTGTAGTGGAAGTAATGAAATGAATTCAGGGAATAAGCAAAGGATTCTAAATCATTACCAATCGAGGTACTATGACAATCAGCAGTGTTGGGAAGGTTACTTTTAAAATGTATTCCACTACAGATTACAGAATACATGCCCCAAAATGTATTTTGTAATGTATTCCGTTACGTTACTCAATGAGAGTAACGTATTCTGAATACTTTGGATTACTTAATATATTATCAATTTTTTTACAACTACATGAATGTCCTATTGCTGTGTGATTTATGGTAAATGGCCTGTATTTATATAGCGCTTTACTAGTCCCTAAGGACCCCAAAGCGCTTTACATATCCAGTCATCCACCCATTCACGCACACATTCACACACTGGTGATGGCAGCTACATTGTAGCCACAGCCACCCTGGGGCGCACTGACATTGCTGTGTGATTTATTACTTTTACTGAAGGTTACTCTCCACACCAATACCAACTAGATTTTTAAATCTTAATATAAAATGAGTAACAGTAGGGTGGACATTAGGTAAGGCTGCACTTTTTGCAGCGATCTCGTATAGAAAACTATTCCACATGTATATAAAACAGGTCCGCGGCTCCGAACCGTAAAGGCGTAAAACCATAAAGGGACCTCTGTCTAATACGTTAGGTTCTCTGTCAGGCTCGTAGCCGAAATCTAGCTTTACTTTACTTTGTTGTCTGGGTCAACTTTGCTAGCAAGAGACAGAGGCGTTGAAAGGCTGCTCCAACTGAACTTATTGTTTCGGAGAAAAACACGAACACATTGTACAGTCGAGTCTTAATAGCTTACTTACAACTGGGCTCGTCAGGCACTCTTTTTGACTGAAGTGGTTATTATTATATTTACATGCTTCCATCTCCTGTTTCTGCTCTGTGACAACTCGTACTTTTCCACTCTCTTTTTTTTCTCCCTCCCTCGCTCTCAGGAACATAACGGGTATGGCAGTCCATTCTCCCTGCAGCACGGACTACACTGCCCATGAGGCTACATTCTTTAGGTCTATGTCTGTAACACTCTGCCTATTGCCCTCTTATTAAATAATTTTTGAGAATTTTTTTTCAAAAATATTTCTTCACGTCATTTTGCGGGCCGCAAGTAGAGGTGTCATGGGCCGCAAGATTGAGACACAGGCATTAGAGCCTCTTAATGCGTGTTTTGTTTGGGTTTCCACCGGCGTGGAATTACCCCCCAAAAATAGAGAGAGCATAGTCTAATATATGAAACAGAAAAAGAGCCGTGTAATCCATTTATTTCAACAAAGTAACTGTATTCTGAATACCACCCTTATAAACGGTAACTGTAACGGAATACAATTACTCATATTTTGTATTTTAAATACGTAACGGCAGTACATGTATTCCGTTACTCCCCGACGCTGACAATCGGGCAGCAGCTGAACGCTGGATTCTGTCCGTAAGTAAGGCAGGTGATGAAATGAGGAAGAGTAGGCATGAAGAATGGAGAAACTGGAGCCCAACCCCCCCAACCACAGCCTAGCTGGGCGGAGCTTAACTTACTTGAAACAGAGTGTTAGAAAATGCAGAAAACAAGATTGACTGGCTATGACGAGGTTATGTTGATGTTGTAGATGGAGAGATATGTATAAATACTGCATAAATGAAGATTACGAGTTATATTAAAAAGAATTTACATTTATAATAATTCAGTTTGCATTTTTTTGTCTATTTCTAAATTGCAGGCTTTAGGATTATTGTGTTTTTTCATTTGACTCCAGTTACTGAAATCCTCACAAATGCCAGGAGTTACACAGGGTCAGATTTACCAGCAGGAAAAGAAAATGTGATTGGACATGAGCAGAAACTCGTCTCACTGTGATAACCATTTCATTTTACTTTAAAGGCTATATGTGTACTCCTGTTTATTTAAAATGACTATCCTGTTTTTCACAAAGTATCAAATTAGCTCATCTTTCGACACTAGTTTCACCACAGCAGACACAAGTCACATTATTATGGAGTCTAGTATGAGTTCACACTGAACTTCTCTTTTCCTTTGTCCTTAAAAAACTGTCCCTCACATCTTTCTCTGACTTTGATGGAAAATTTCATGAAGGAAATATGAAGGGGAATTTATAAAGGACAGTCATGTTTGGAGTTTCATTATTAGATTAGACCAGATTACAATTAATAATTGACCTCGGATCGCCTTGTTATGGAAGGTTTATTAGGAAATATTTGTTTGCATTCAGCATATTCTGATCCAACAAATATTATTCCAAAGTTTTATTTTTAAAATCCATTTTAATTTGACTCCAAGATATTGTTTTCCCTGCTTTCAGTCTTTATGCAATAAACTAACCATATCCCAGCTTAAATAGTGCTGAACTATGACTTTTCAAGTGTAAAAGGCTAATTTAAGGCTCTTTGACCGTTGTTGATTATGTCAAAGAGAGAACTTTAAAGAATGTAACGCTGGGTGATCGTGCGTGTTTCTGTTTCCAGTTTCCTGATGCTGAGAATGGTGAGTGGTTTGGCTATTTGACACAAGAAGGGAAAGTAGCACTGGATTTTAAAGGCGGTCCCTTTAAAGGTAAGAGCATAGTTAAGATGTAGCAACAGCAGGAAGTTCTGAAATGAGGGAAATAAATGACAGGAGAATGTAGAGTAACTTGTAAAATGGGCTTTGTATGTTTTAGTTACCTGCACAACACTCCTTGATCTGCACTCAAATTTCAGTGAAGATGTTGAGTGCTGCATATTTTAGGCCCCAGGTTGTAAAAAAATGAGGGAGAATGTATAAAGTGGAACACATATTTCTGTAATGTTTAATAATTTGACACGGATGTAATGATGGTGCTGGGCATGTCTATTAATTCTGACTGTCTCTGGGTAAGCTGTGAGACAATAACAGTTATGTGATGGAAGCCAAATTTATTTTTATCAGCATCTGCTTGCAGCCATTACCACATGGCATGACAAACACGAGGAAAAAAAACAAACTGAATTTTGTCCCTAGTAGTTATGGGATCCATCGTTTCTGCTGTGAAATGAGTGGCATTTCTACAGGGTGGGCCATTTATATGGATACACCGTAAAAACATGGGAATGGTTGGTGATATTAAAGTCCTGTTTGTGGCACATTAGTATATGTGAGGGAGCAAACTCAAGATGGGTGGTGACCATGGTGGCCATTTAGAAGTCGGCCATCTTGGATACAACCTTTGTTTTTTTCCCCAATAGGAAGAGGGCCATGTGACACATCAAACTTATTGGTAATGTCACAAGAAAAACAATGGTGTGCTTGGTTTCAACGTAACTTTATTCTTTCATGAGTTATTTACAAGTTTCTGACCACTTATAAAATGTGTTCAATGTGCTGCCCATTGTGTTGGATTGTCAATGCAACCCTCTTCTCCCACTCTTCACACACTGATAGCAACACCGCAGGAGAAATGCCAGCACAGGCATCCAGTATCCGTAGTTTCAGGTGCTGCACATCTCGTATCTTCACACCATAGACAATTGCCTTCAGATGACCCCAAAGATAAAAGTCTAAGGGGGTCAGATCGGGAGACCTTGGGGGCCATTCAACTGGCCCACGACGACCAATCCACTTTCCAGGAAACTGTTTATCTAGGAATGCTCGGACCTGGCACCCATAATGTGGTGGTGCACCATCTTGCTGGAAAAACTCAGGGAACGTGCCAGCTTCAGTGTATAAAGAGGGAAACACATCATCATGTAGCAATTTCAAATATCCAGTGGCCTTGAGGTTTCCATTGATGAAGAATGGACCCACTATCGTTGTACCCCATATACCACACCAAACCATCACTTTTGTTGTTTCAGTCTTGGAGGGATCCATCCAAGTTAGTGTCAGAACAATAGCGGTGGTTTTGTTTGTTAACTTCACCATTCACATAAAAGTTTGCCTCATCACTGAACAAAATCTTCTGCGTGAACTGAGGGTCCTGTTCCAATTTTTGTTTTGCCCATTCTGCAAATTCTGTGCACCGATCTGGGTCATCCTCGTTGAGATGCTGCAGTAGCTGGAGTTTGTAAGGGTGCCATTTGTGAGTAGCTAATATCCGCCGAAGGGATGTTCGACTAATGCCACTCTCCAGTGACATGTGGCGAGTGCTACGCTGTGGGCTCTTGCTGAATGAAGCTAGGACAGCCACTGATGTTTCTTCATTAGTGACAGTTTTCTTACGTCTACATTTTGGCAAATCCAACTCTGAACCAGTTTCACGAAACTTAGCAAGCAGTTTGCTAACTGTAGCATGGGAGATGGGTGGTCTCGTACGGTGTCTTGCATTGAAATCTGCTGCAATGACCCGGTTACTGCGTTCACCAGATATCAACACAATTTCGAGCCGCTCCTCACGTGTTAACCTCTTCGACATGTCAATGGCTGTGAACAAAGAGAAACTTGTAAATAACTCATGAAAGAATAAAGTTACGTTGAAACCAAGCACACCATTGTTTTGTGTCACATGGCCCTCTTCCTATTGAAAAAACAAAAGTTGTATCCAAGATGGCCGACTTCTAAATGGCCACCATGGTCACCACCCATCTTGAGGAGTTTGCCCCCTCATATACTAATGTGCCACAAACAGGACTTCAATATCACCAACCATTCCCATTTTATTACGATGTATCCATATAAATGGCCCACCCTGTACAATGATTTGATTCCAAAGGCAGCACAGTGGAATAGTGGTTCACACTGTGTCCTCACAGCAACAAGGTCCTGAGTTTAATTCCACCATCAGGCCGGGATCTTTCTGTGTGGGCTTTGCATGTTCTCCCCATGTTTGCGTGGGTTCTCTCCAGGTACTCTGACCTCCTCCCACGGTCCAAAAACATGCAGTTAGTGCGACAGACTAGCAACCTGTCCAGGGTGTAACCCGCCTCTCGCACTGCAAACCTGAATTGGATAAGCAGAAGAGAATGGATGGTTTGGTTCCAATGATCTCTTTAGAGGAAAGGATCACTATAAATGAACACAAGGTTGTTCTGAATCATCACCTTGATGTTGCGCTTCTCCATTGCTCCCTGTGAAAGCCATTGCATACAAATTGCATTATTTTCATACTTATCAAACCATTCAGACCTCACCCCAGCTGAATGCTTCGAGAGATACTGGACTAAGATGTTTGGTCTTCACAAATCATCAGATGAAATACCTTGAAAGATTAGTACTAATTCCTCCAACAGAGTTCTAGAAACTTGGAAAATTAATGCCAAGCAGCACTGAAGCTGGCCTAGTAGCACATGGAAACCAAACCAAACAAGTTTTTTTCATTTGTCATCTATCAGCATGAAAGAGTCTTTCTTCTGTGTTTTAGCTGCATCAATTGTTTTAAAATCCCAACAATCATTTTATTGTGAAAAACTTTTCTGTTTTAACATAATGGTAAAGTAGCTGTTTCGTCTGTTCCTCAGGGTTCTTCCACGTGCCTCGTTGCCTGTACATGTGTGAGCGCATTCTGGATGACTTGCTGGAAAACAAGGACTGAAGATTCTGACATGAATGATAAAGGGATTCATGTCAGGGATTGAACTTGTGCATTACTTCGAATCACGAATAATCAAATTATAAAGCAAAATTGTCTGATTCTTTGTGCATTCATCCAGGTTTCAGTTAAAATCTTACCTTTGTAGGGGTTTCTAAAATACCCAATGCTAAGGGTGGGAATAAAAAAAGAACACATTAACCTTGAGATATACATTTCCAATCATTCATTCATGTTTCATTGAAGACCTTCAGCTTTAATTCAATGTTTGAAAGTAAATAAATGGTTCGTTTGACTGAATCTGGGTAGAGTAGTGACCCAGTTCCAATGGCAGCTCGCGCAGGTGATCTGTAATGCTTCAGATCATAAGCGGTTCCTTCCCATCATTCTGGTACAAGTTAATTTTGCTTTCTTCGGTCCAACAATGTTTTTTTCAGTAGCTGTACAGCAGCTATCACCAGTGATGTCACAGTCACAGCAGTGCAGCAACAATACATCACAGGCTCAAGGGGCGTCAGTAAGTTTGCCCTTATTTGCATCAGGAACATTTCAGCTGAATAATTTTGATGAAGATAATTTTTCACCACAGTTGAAGTTTTGCAAAAATGTGGATGAGATTTGTATTTAACTCCCCTGTGCAAAACCTGTGCTTCACACTTGGTATTTACACCTCATAATTTACTGA